>NW_027527824.1:2578851-2580418 GCF_008692635.1 Crocuta crocuta
GGAGGGGGGGTGGGCATGGAGGAGGACACTTGTGGGGATGAGCACTGAGTGTTATGTGGAAACTAATTTAAAAATAAACTATTTGTAAAAAAAAAAATTAATAAAAAATTAAAAAAATAAAATAAAATAAATAAATAAATAAATAAAACAGCTTTAAGAGGATGTTGAGAGCCTGAAAGAGAATCTCCTGTGTCTAAGAAGGGAAGGGTCGTCTTTTTTCCATTTATATTTATTTTTTTTAAGTGTATTTACTTATTTTTAGAGAGAGGGAATGAAGAAGGTAGAGTCAGACAGAGAGACAGAGAGAGGGAGAGAGAGAATCCCAATCAGGTTCCATGCTATGAGCGCAGAGCCCGATGCGGGGCTCGAACTCACAAATTGTGACATCATGACCTGAGCTGAAACCAAGAGTCGGACGCTTAACCAAATGAGCCATCCAGGCGCCCCTCCATTGATATTTCTTGTGGAAGAACAACGCCAAGGCCACTTTGTGTGTTCCCCTGCCCAGGACTAAGAGACTGCTGTGAGGAGGGAGGTCATGATTACTGAGCAAATGTAACCTTGGGAATGAAAAAAGCAGGGGTTCAGATGCTTCCTGGCAGGGTCCCTTTCCAGAAGTTCCCCTCACTGACTGGGGCTGAGACTGCAGAGGTGGTAAGGGTATAAATTAGGAAAGAAAAATGAAAACAGTTTTTCGGAGGAAAAATTTTAGAACCTATGTATTCATGTTCAAAGAAAGAGGATCAGGCTGCTACAGCCAGTTGGTCATGGCATGAGGTAAAGATTTACGCCCTCTGCAACGTCATTCTGAGCATTCTGGACATTTCTGGGCTGGTGTTGGGAAGATGGGGCAGGGCGTGAGGAAGGGCTGATGGTGAGCTCAGATGAGCTGTGGAGGATCCAACCGGTCCTTTCTCCAAGTCAGGTTTGGTCCAACTTACAGGAAGCAGGAGAAGTTTAGAACCCAGATGTAGGAGATGGATGAGGGGAGCGAGGAAGAGGCAGAAGGAGGGGGCACCTGGGTGGTTCAGTCGGATGAGCGTCTGACTTCAGCTCAGGTCATAATCTCACAGTTCATGGGATCAAGCCCCAAGTCGGGCTGACCACTGTCAGCATGGAGCCTGCTTCAGATCTTCTGTCTCCCTCTCTTTCTGCCTCTTCCCCTCCACCCCTCAAAAATAAATAAGCATTTAAAAAAACAGGCTTGGGGCGCCTGAGTGGCTTAGCTGGTTAAGCGTCTGACTTCAGCTCAGGTGCTGATCTCACGGTTCATGAGTTGGAGGCCCACACTGGGCTCTGCGCCAACAGTGCAGAGCCTGCTTGGGATTCTCACTCCCTCTTCTCTCTCTCTTTGCCCCTCCACACTTGCTCTTTCTCTCTCTATCTTAAAGTAAGTAAAAAACTTAATTTGTTTTTTAAAAAAGAGGCAGAAGGAGGCAAAGAGAGGACTCCCAATGAGGAATGAAGTACCCTGGGCCTCAGACCCTGAGCAGGGACATCTGTATGTATCTGGTGGATTTTATTCTTCCCCGCAGCATTTTCAATAACCCAACAAAGTAGAGGAAAA
>NW_027527824.1:2580511-2610849 GCF_008692635.1 Crocuta crocuta
TCTTTGACGCAGGTGCTGTTCTCCTGCCGATAACCCCGAGGACACTCGCACATCAGGTCCCCGGATGGGAGGACAGTGCTGGACACGCCCTCCGGACACCAGCAGCTCTTACCGTTGTCGGCCCGGGGCAGGCAGAGCAGGCTGCACGGCCGGGGCACACAGGCGTTGCTTCCTGGACAGAAGACAAGCAGCGGCCATGTCCAGGTTAAAAAACACCGAACGGGGTGGGGGGAGGGGGGGACCGACATCAACACAACCTCCTCGTGGTACAGACACAACCCCTGGAAGCTCAGAATGAGAGAAAGGGGGAAGGGGCGAGTGCGGGGGCTCGGACCTCCCCAACACCAGTGCTCAGGGCCGGGCCCACATGGGGCTGGGCACCACTCGGGGCTGGGAACCATGCCGGGTCATCCGCTGTTCCTCCTGGGAATTTGGAATTGGGGAGATAGAAAATAACAGAGTAACTGGGGAGCCTGAACTGGGAGAAACGTCACATAGTGTGGGTGTCAAAGGTGAGGCAGGGCAAAGCTGTGCAGAAACAGATCCCAGAGAGGCAGTCGGGAGGATACAGCAGACTTCCAGAGGGGAGGGGAAGGACCACACCGGGGCCCCATGGGGAGAAGGAAAGAGAGAGACAGAAGTGGTGGCTTTACCATTCCCCGCACCTGTCCCCACAAGGCTCACCTCTATTTCCTCCCTTTAGGTTCCTTACAACCTCCCTTTATGCTTTCATTAGGGCTTTTTACTTGAGTTAGCTTGAGTGGGTTTCTGCTCCTCTGATCCAAAACCCTTAATGAGAACATACACCTGAGGAATCAGAGGGCCCAGACAAACATCCGGGTCTCTGCTTCTCAATTCCCCTGTGCCCCAGTGCAGCGGCGTGCTGAATGAAGAGCCAACCACAGTGCCCATTAGCCTCAGTGCTTCTTGTCATGCAATAAATCCACACAAGGACTAGTTAATGTTGACCTATCCCTACTTCCAGTCTTTTCTCTGGTTCAGCTTTCCCCCAGGGAGTGCCACATAAAAGTCCATAAAACCCTTCACTGCATTCTGGAGAAAGAACCTTTGTGGATGAACAGTGATGGAAGAGGGATTTTGCTACCCTCCACATCCTTCTAGGAGGAGGGGAGAGGATGCATACACCACTTGGTAAAAGCTGGAAACACGAAAAAACCCTGGATCAACATAAAAGCCACATGAATTACGAAATGCCAAGTGCATTCTTTTGGCTGTGACTATTCAGCACTGAATTTGGGGGAAATAAACAAACACTCTGATAAAACTCAGCTGATGACAGTTCTTCAGTTGTCCCATCTCATGGACAGAGAAACCCACCACAATCACAACCAGGTAATCTGTTCCCATGCGGGAAGATTTTAGCTATGTTATTGCCTATACTGACCTGCAGGTTGGAAAACAGGTTCGTTAATGACAACTGGGATTGATACAGGTGGTGATACACTCAGTAGCTTTGGAGATGCTGGCACTCCAGCAATGTTTAACTGGCACACACATAAAAGTCACAATGATACATCAACAGTGTTGTTTAGATGCTAAGGACCAGAGAGTACAGAACATTGCCAAATACACGAAATACACATGTGCACAGAGGAGAATCCATATGATAATACACTCAACAGGGTTCTACAAACATTTAACCAGCTCTGAAGGTAGAGTTTCCACCACAGAAAAACCAGGTGACTAGAGCAGAAATGCCAGAGATCCGTTCACCCTGATCTGTTCCGTCAACAGAGACTGTTCCTTTTTTGAAATGTGTATGTTCTAGGCTCGAGGGAGGAACACAGAGCTGCTGCTAATGAAAAACAATTCCATAAGGATCTGGAACATGATCTTCATATTCAAAGGACAACACAGCATTCAGTGTTCCAGGAAACGTAATGGTAAAAGAATACTGAAAAAACACTCAAGGATAGGGCGATGTCACGTGGGATGTGTCTATAAAATAACATGACTAATATTTTCACATGTGGAGCAGATGTTCCTATCCAAGGAAGCAAGAGTCAGAAGCACCAAACCCAAAACGGGGTCCTAATTTTTAACTTTTATTCATTTTTGAGAGAGAACGTGAGCAGGGGAGGGGCAGAGAGAGAGAAGGAGACACAGAAGCAGAAGCAGGCTCCAGGCTCTGAGCTGTCAGCACAGAGCCCAAGGCAGGGCTCGAACTCGTGAACCACAAGATCGTGACCTGAGCTGAAGTCGGACACTTAACCGACTGAGCCACTCAGGTGCCCCCAAATGAGGGGGCAGAGAACCAAAATGAGGTTCTAGGCAGAGATGTATACAGTCTGAGAGGCAGTGTCCAGAGGCAAACCCCAAACCAAGCAGACAGAGTCACTGACCCCAAGAGGTAGGCTGGGCAGGAGCACATGGGGTGCTACAGAGCCAACCCCAGACAACATGGAAGGAGTATTCAGTAGAATTCCACCAGAAAGTAGCCACGGACTCTTTACACAGGAGGCCACAGTCTTGCCGGGGCAAGGCAGACAGTGTGAAGACTCTCGATCTGATGTAAAAAGTGGACAAAAGGCAGTTGTCATCTCCAAAGATGTCCTCTTTGAAGACCAAACAGCCCTATGATGTCTTCATTGGGCAGATTCAGAACATAATCAGATTTCCTCTTTGGAAAATTCCTCCAGAACCAGTTTAGGAGACTGAAATGCTATTACCTTGCTTAAATCTCTATACGTTTGACAATTATCAAAATCAAATCCAGCTCAGAGAGTAAGTATCTGCCCTCCCTATAGATATTTAAAAGCCTTAGCTTACTGAGACTTTGAAAGAGCATTCCAAGAGCTCCGAAGTATTTTAATACATTGCAAAATCAACGGAAAAATCAACAGCCTTGTAAAGTGAGCTCTTTAAGGAAAAAGCACTCTTTAAGAAGAATAAATTTCAGTAACACTACATAAAAATCAATCAGGTATACATCAAGAAAGGCGTTTGTTTAAAACTAAATAACCCAAATGGACAAATGTTTTGAGTCAACAAAATTTTTATCACAAACAAGAATCAGTCAACATCTAGTACTTCCAGGGGAGCCTGGGTGACTCAATCAGTTAAGCATTTGATCTCGGCTCAGGTCATGATCTCACAGTTCATGAGTTTGAGGCCTGTGTCAGGCTCTTTGCTGACAGCTCAGAGCCTGGAGCCTACTTCAGAATCTGTGTCTCCCTCTCTCTCTGACCCTCCCCTACTCACACTCTGTATCTCTCTAAGAAATAAATAAATATTTAAAAAGTTAAAAAAAACCAAACATCTAGTACTTCCATATCATTGTCATATACCAGGGCACTGTTATTCCAACAACAGATGACAAAGGGAGCAGAGCCTAACAGTCTTGTTGAAGTCAAGCTGGGGAGCGAATTAGGCCACGATGCAAATTCTTACCGCTTAACTATACATATGACATAGAAACACGAATCTGACTTTCATGGTCTTATCTACAAACTGACAATGTTACTAATACACAAGGATTTGGGGAAGGTTAACTGAGGCCATTCAAAAAGCACAAAGCACATTAGTGTGGTGCTGATAACACAGGAAACCCTTAATAAATGTAGGTTATTATCTCCATTATTATTTTACCCTCAGCTAACAGACAGTCCTCCATGTGTTAGGAACCGACAACAAAAATAATAAAGATTGACAAGCACCAGGGATCACGAACGTGCAAAACAGGGTCCAAAAAAGCAACCAGGTGAGAGCACGCAAGTTCAAGGCCAAGAGGCACCTGCAGCATACAGGCAGTGCTGGCAGCCAGGTGCCATTTCAAAAGGGCTCATTTAACCTAAACCAGCCCGTCTGAGAGATCATGGACTTGTTTCTCTGGCCCTGTGTCTGTGGGCAGGAGGTCGGCTGCAAGGACCCTGCTCACACAAAGGAGGAAAAGGGAATCCCGAAGGCAAACGGAGGAAGGAGCAAAGAGACGGCAGTCACTGGTCCTGAGGCCCGAGTCTGTGTGCTGCTCACTGGCACACATCTCCTCCACCCAGATCCCAGCCAGACTCCCAGAATTACCCTGGACAGTTTAAATGAAGGGGGCTCACTGAGGCACAAAGGGGAAATCACGCCTAAGGCAAGGCTCACAGATGTGTGTGCACAGCCCTGGTACACCACCTGTGCAAGTGCTTGGACTACAGCCCCCTCCCCAAACACCTCCCCCCAGGACCTGGCTGTGACTGACATCAGCTGGAATGAAGCAAGCGGCCAGCTGAGACGAGGGAGGGCGGAGCTCAAGGGTCATCGGTTAGTCTGAGCACTGCCCTGTGCTCATAACACGTGCTTACAAGCACTTGTCGAAAGGAAGACTTGCTTTCTGGACCAAGTGCTAATCCAGAGGAATGCTGACGACTCACTCGGCTGGCTAACGGTGCCCATCAGTAAGGGTGGGGGTCCTCCATCGGACAAAGGCCCCGGGTTTCAGCCCCTGCAGCTGAGAAGCTGAGTCCCTCTTCTCTCCCTGTTTCAAACAGGCACCGCCTCCAAGAAGAGAGTGACCCCTCCATTCTGTGGCATAACTGGAACGAAAGCCCAGCTCCTAAGCCAGCCAGGGACCTCCGAGAGAGCGAATTCACATCTGAGATGCCATTCACTAATCTATGATCCATGGATCACAGTACCACCTCCGCCCATGTCATGGGTCAGTTGCAAAAACAGAACAAGAGTACAGACTTATGTTTCCAGCATTCTTTCGGTTTTCTAAGGGTGCTCTCAATGTTATCTCCACTGGTCTTCCCCAGATAACAATGGTATCTGTCACTGTATTATTTGCCTTTGACAATCTTCTCTTAGCACGGGGCCAGCCAGAACCCACCACACAATGTCAACATTCTAGTTCAAACCAGGAAACCTAGCAGTTTGTCAATAAAGGAGAGTCAGCAGACCCGGGATGCTATTTAATCCCGCTGAGATAGATAGGGTGCTTCTTAAAGGGACTATTCTTCCCTGAGCATCCTGCTCTCTTTTCTGGAGAGCCAACAGTACGGGGTGGCAGGCAGAAGGAAAAGGCAGGAAAGAAGGAAGGAGGCTTTCTGTTGAAGAGCCTCGGTCTCCAGGACCAGCGGGTCACAGGCACCAAGCAGCTCTTGAAGCCTCTGCCGACAATCTTTAAAGCAGCTACTGTCTCCATCCCTTTCCACGATCTCTTTCAACAATACTGAGCCCTACGAAGTGCTAGGCAGTGGCAAAAGTGTGGAGGCCAAGAGGAAAAAAAAAGGAGAGACATGATCGCCTCCTTCATGGGGCCTAAGAGTCGCAGGCGGGACGCATTCATTAATGCATCACACAATGACACGTAGCATCACGAGGGAGGCAGGGTGCTCAGTGAGCCACAGGTCATCTGGACAACCAGAGAACAAGACAGGACTCCCGTCAGGAGGCAGCAAGCATCTGCACCCCCACCCCAGCACTGCGCCCTGTAAGGCTGCCAGGCGGGGATTCAGTGCACGCCGGGGACTCTCTAGCCACAACAGAAGCCACACCACCCATCAGTCAGGGGCCTCAGACAGGGGAGGAGGGTCTAATTACCCACCAAGGATCACACTCAAGGCAGGCAAACACATGCCGTCTTCCAGCTGTGTGTGTACCATTAGCAGAGAAATTAAGATGTCATTAGGAAGAAATTAAATAATGTGCATGTTGTCGTGACAATGAAGATGCAGGCTGCCAGATCCTGTCTGAGCGGAGACTCCCAACGCCCAGGCCCTTTCTCAAGAGCTCCATGAGAGACAGACAGAGAGAGACTGAGCAGGGGACATGGCCTTACCAGTTGTCTTCCCCTTGTAGAAAATCTTCATGTCCATCAGCCCCGTGAGCTGGCTCGCCAGAATGGCTATCTGAGAGCCAGTGTATTTGGAGGCTCGGAAGATGCTGAGCTGTGACCAGTCGTCCCAGTAGATTTCATTCTGGAAGAGAAAACCTCTGCTCATTAGTGCAGCTCCTTGGGTCTCCCATTCTGGACCCTCCGTGAGAACAGGGGTTTGCCCATGCGGGGGACACCTGACATTCACTGGTGAAGGACCGGCCTCATCGAGATTCCACTGAAATGCAAGGCAGTGGTTTTATCGAAACCTCACCACCAATAAGCCACATAGAAGGTGTGGCCCGAAGGAGACTAACCGATAAGCCTTCAGGGGTGACCACAGCCCAGGCCTTCGGTTCACAATCTGTTTCCCAGTGTTGGGAAGAGCCATCCATTCTGTTTTCTAGAGTCAAGCAGAAGCGACAGGCAACACAGGTGATACAGAGCTCATGTGAAGCCATCGGGGTTTGAGGAGGACAAGCCTCTCAAGAGATGAGGTCATTGAGCCCCAACTACCGGCACTGAAGGGCAAATGGAGGTTCTTTCCATGAAACAACCTCAACTTTTAATCCTTTGAAATTTGAACAGTGAGCAGCCTGGACCCCTGGCAACTCTGGAATCCTCCCACATGCGCTCAAGAAAACAGTCTCAAATTTGGAACTGAGCCAGTCTTCTAGAAGTCAGACCAGCATCTCTGCAAAAGCAAGAGCAGCTCTTCACCAGTTCTAACAGATGGCCCAAGTGGGGAGCAAAGGAGACCCCACCTTAAAGACAGCGATGGCATAGGGATGGGGGAGGTTGTCCAGGATGACGGAGCGCTGCTGGCCATCAAAGGTGATCCGCTCGATGCAGTCTAGGTAGGCATCTGTCCAGTAGATCCACTGGTCATCCACAGAGATGCCATTGGGCCATTTCACATCCTCAGACACAAGACGCAGCACGGCGGAACCATCCATGTTGCTCCGATAAATTCCAGGCTTCAGCTCCCCCCAGTCAGTCCAGAACATCACCCTGGTCAAAACCGGGAAAGAACACACATCACATAGGACACGGGGATAGAGGGGGGTCAGATTCTACCCCAAAGATGTAAGGAGCCGATCGACAACCAGAAGGCCAGTAAGTTCAACATTATTATTGTAATCTGTAATTGTGCTACTTAAAACCACTTAACTTCTTGACCCAGCAATTCCTTTATTGGAATTTATCTACAGATATAATCACGTTACGTGATGACAACGTACAAAGATATTCATCATGGCACTGTTCTTACCAGCAAGTATATACATGTACATGTACACATACATGTATGATATGTATATAGATACACACACACTTTTAAGTGGATATATATGTCTACACACCAAAATGTTAATCTACAGAGAAAGTTACAGATTGTGGTATACACAAGAGTATTATGAAGCCTGAAAAATCTACGAGTGCTCACATGTAAACATCATCTTCAAGCCACGTTAAGTGTTTTGAAAATGTGCATAACAGCAAATACCCTACAATTCCGTCTAACGTGTGAGCATGTACATGTGCTTTAAGGACATACGCTTGAATAGGAGTAAAAAAAGAATTCTGAAAGATACACAAGAAACTGCTAATCCGATTACCCCTCGGAAGTGGGAGTGAGAAGGGTTATGAGTGAGAAAGGAGGAAACAAATAGTTTTCATTTCATAAACCTCCATTCTCTTAACATTTTCAATCAAGCACCTATATATTTTTTATTTTAGAAAGCAGATCTAATTCTCCATCATAAATACCAGAAGGGTTGAAAACCTAATCCAGAACCTCCTTTTAGCTATGCTTCTTTAAGTTAAGAGATTAATAAACAGCACCTTTGCATTTCCCAGGTGCATACAAATTGTTAGTAAAAAAAACCCACCCAAGCCGGGGGTGTGGGGACACAGGAAAGAGATGGAAGGGATCAAATGTTTGCATCATGCCTCAAACTCCAGGTAACGATCCTCATGATATCCAACCAGGCCTGACTATGATGGACAGACTTTCTTCCAATAATACCTTTTCTTGGAGAAACACCCCACAGATGTGAGACATCTGGGTGCAGGGATGCGGATGCTGGTGAACGAAAATGGAGTGGAGTTACCTGACCAGATGACTGAGCTCTGGTTTCAAAACTCAGAAGTCAACAGATCATTTCAACTACCATTATCAGACAGAAGTTTGCAGCCAACAGTTTGTATTTCCACGAGAATCTGTCTGCTGCATCACCCAACACATGCGGACTTCCTCCGGGGCCACACTTACCCGTCTTGGGGCAGGAGGACCAGGGCCCTGGGCCGATCAAGCACAGAGGAGTTGACAATCGTGAGTCGGAAGTCACCATCTGGATTAGCTACCTGACAAAGAAAAGGGGGTGGGAGCCGTGGGTGGAAGGCCAAGGTGGACGGTAGCTCCTTGAAAGGCCCACGTCACAGTTTCCTGTGGGGCCGTTGCCTACAGACACGCGACCTCTCGACTGCCTGATTCCCCTGCAGGCGCATCTGGAAAATCCGCCCTGATGTGGGGTCTGAATGAGCTGTTCCCTCCTCTGGCTCACGGGACAATTCTCACATGGTCTGACAGGAGAGCCACACTGTCATCTGTGCCGCAGGTCTGGGGCGTGATGAACTGCACAAAGTAACCCACCTATGTCACTCCAGGCTCCAAAGCCACCAGTAGCTCCTACACTGTCCACAAAACAAATTGTCAATGTCCCTGCCTCATAATTAAGAGTCTCCACAGGGGCGCCTGGGTGGCTCAGTCGGTTCAGCGTCTGACTTTGGCTCAGGTCATGATCTCGAGGTTCATGAGTTTGAGCCTCGCGTCCGGCTCTGTGCTGACAGCTCAGAGCTTGGAGTCTGCTTCAGAGTCTGCATCTCCGTCTTTCTCTTCCCGTTCCCTGCTCGTGTTCGGTCTCTGTCTCTCAAAAACTGAATAAATGTTAGAAAAATTTTCCATTTTTAAAAAAGAGTCTCTACAGACTGTTCATTCTCTGCCCTCCATATTCCGTCTCCTCCACTTCAGCCCCTACAACTTTGGGGAGGCTGGCCTTCTCATGGGTCTCCAGGCCTGAGGTACTCCTCCTCCTCATCTGCTCTCACCGTGTCCCCTCCTGGGCCTCTCCTCTGCTCCATAATCAAATCGTGTCTTTCCTTCACATCTCACCTCCAGGCCCAGCTCCTCAGCTTAACTCCTCTGACCTGCCTTGATCAACGAGCATCAGCACTTCTTGCTGGGGACTCACCTCACCATTCTGCACAAACGGAACCTGGGCTGTACGCTGTGAGAGTGTGGGCACTTAGGCTGCACTGTGTCCTTCCAGCACCTGGCAAAGTGCTGACCACACACAATTAAAGGAGAGAAAGAGCAACAGCAACACACTACTCATTATGGACCAGGCGCCGGGCAGCTTCTCCTTCGCTTCCCCCAGCTGCAATGTGGGGTGGGCGTCAATCACCGTGTCCTCAGGGCTCGGCTCAGGTGTCACATCCTCAAGGACTTCCTGTCCACCTCATGTCATGCTGCCTGACTGTGCAGTCACACGACTGTACCATACCCTCCACCCCTCGACCTTCTCTGAAGGATGCATCGCTGACGGAACTGACAGACTTCTTTCCTCATTAGTTTGCTGCCTCCACTAACATTTAATCTCTATCACGACAGGAACTCGTGCATCTCGCCAACTGCTGTCTCTTCGCCACCTCAAACCATCCCTGGCACATAAGCATGTGAGAAAAAGCACCCGTCAAACCACTGAGTGGATAAATGATGAAGAAACTGAAGCTCGGGTGGATAAAAAACTTGCCCAAGGGACTCAGCTTCCAGAATAAAGACTGAACCCAGGTCTGGCTCTTGGCTTTGTGGCTTTCGTCTTACAACTTCTCTCAACTCTCTAGGCCTCCCTACCTCTCCTGCACTTCTCATACCACCCACACGCCAGGCCTCCATGTCGTCAGTACAAAGAAGGGCGGGGACGATGGGTTCAGCAGTGACGTCCAGGAGTTGATTGTGACTTTGGTGTTGTAGAGGCCATTTCTGACCCTCGTGTAGCCTTGGGTAGCTAGGGTGCAGACAGGTAAAATGGGATAAGCATACCTACTTAGTTGGGGCACCTGGGTGGCTCAGTCAGTTAAGCGTCTGACTTCGGCTCAGGTCATGATCTCACTGCTCATGAGTTTGAGCCCTGCATTGGGCTCTGTGCTGACAGCTTGCACCCTGAAACCTGGAGTCTGGAGCCTGCTTCCAATTCTGTCTCTGTCTCTCTGCCCCTCCCCTACTCATACTCTGTCTCTGTCTCTCAAATATAAATAAAACATTAAAAAAAAGTCCACTCTTAACAGGATTGTTGTGAAAAGTAAATCACATAATTCACGCAAAGTGGTTTCAGCGGGGCTTGGCACATGGGAAGTCCTCATTGTCTTTAATAATGACAGTGGTGATCGTGATTGAGACACCGTCTTTATGACCCTAGTTGACTGCAATCATACTAGAGCATTGATAATACAGCACTATAATAATGCTCTGGTGTGCCTGTGATGATCACTGTGGTTACTACCACAGGCTGCTGCTAGCCAAAACAGAACCATTCAGGGCAGCTTAATGAAATTTCTGTCTGATGGGTTTAGGCATTCCCATGTGGGAATCTTCATGGCAAAGAACGAGAATTCTGAAACTATCCCCCTTTTCTTCCCTTTCCAGAGGCTCAGCTGGTCCATTCTCTGGAATTCTCAAGGAATTTCCAGACAAGTCGGACACACTGGCTCCCACCTCGGTGTCAAATGTGGCCTCAGGCTCGGGTGCGGGCCCGCCTCTGGCTAGCTTAATTATGGACAGCATGGGACATACATACCTCAATCTTCTTAAAGCCAGAATCCACCCAGTACAGTAACTGGCTGAGGGGTTCAAATGCCAAGGCTTCTACGGTCTCCAGGCCGGAATTGATGATCACCTCTTGCCCTGTACTCCCGTTCAAGCAGAGGCGCTGAAGAGAGAACAGAACAAAGGCTGTGAAATGCTCAGAGGGCCTTGCGCCAACTCGGTCCCACGGATGGTAACTGGCTTGACCGGTGAGGGATGCGATGTTTTAGATGAGTAAACTTTCCACATGAGCGAAGCCAGTTTTCAATAAAAGTTTTCTAAAATATATTACAGCTTCCTGTTTCAAGCAGAATAGCTAAACACAGTGTAATCATCTGTATTACTCTGCATCATTCTTATGAACGTTGGTTACTGAACTGTGCAGGTATCACAGTAACGAGGTCGGAGATTACTGAGAAGCAGGATTCTGTTTGCTTTTAAAATAAATGAAACCAGACCGCTGTTAGTTTTGAGTTCTTGTGTCAGCTTTCAGAGGCTCTTGGCCAAATGGTGCTCTTGTTGCGATGGCTACACTCACCAGTCACTGCCAGTGTCCATCCCCCACGCCACCCCCCGCCCCCAAAAACCCGGGCACTGTAAAATTGGATTGGAAGTCCTGATAAAACTTGTTAGAATTGCTTTTCTACAAAGGATTCAGGGGCACCTGGGTGGCCCAGTCGGTTAAGCGTCCGACTTCGGCTCAGGTCATGAACTCCCGGTTCGTGGGTTTGAGCCCCGCATCAGGCTCTGTGCTGACAGCCAGCTCAGAGCCTGGAGCCTGTCTTCAGAGTCTGTGTCTCCCTCTCTCTCTGCCCCTCCCCTGCTCACACTGTCTCTCTCTGTCTCTCAAAAATAAATTAAATAATTAAATAAATAAAAAATAAAAAGGATTCAATAGGCAATGAATAAAGAACAAATAGCTGTCCTTTAAAATGCATGGGTCTGAGTGTATGGCTATCGATCTGGCCTGTGTGGGGATCTTTACAGCTCACTTCCTGGTTCTGGGCTGTGTTTAGAATAGCTGAAGTGGATAACTACGTGGTCTGTGGAGAAGTCAAGTGGTACTGGATCATGGCTTCGGCAGAAGGATGCTTCCTACACTCCTACTCCTAAAATCTTCCCAGTAGGAAAAGTAAGGCCTCCCTTACAAGCAAGACTGCAGACTTGGGCTCCCTCTGTCCTTCCTACGAGGACAGAAGTAGGCAGGGTGAGAAAATACTCAAAGAGAAGACTGAAATTTTCATCAGTCGGCTCTGAAAGGAGTGACCACTTAAACCCTCTAATAACCGTTTCTAATACATGGGCCATTGGGAAAGAGGCTTATCAGGCCTGGCTGATCACGAGGCATAGCCCCCATTAGCACTCCAAGGGTTGACGCACCTGGATCACGTCCAAGGCCAGGTCAGACCAATATAAGCAGTTCTGCTCGTAGTCAAAGTCCAGGGCCACGGCCGCCCGCAAGCCAGTGAGAGGCAGCTGCTCAGTGACTCCCGAGGCCAGGTCATATCGGTGGATGGACGTACGCATGGCGTACAGGATGAACTCGTTCTCCTCTGCATAGACACACAAAGCAACAGAGTGGGTAGGCCTGCAGGGTGCTGAGGGGGTCCCAGCTCATCTGCCCTGTTTTCCTCTCACACATAAATCTCAGACCCACTGGCCACATGGCATGGATCCAGTGGCAGAGCATAGGGATCAAGATGCGTAAAACGGAATCGCCTTTCCGCCTTGGGCAAGTTACATCCACCCCTCTAAACCTATGTTCTTGTCTGCAAATTGTATTCCTTGTTACACTGCCTCTTTTTTTTAATCCAGATGCCCTAGCAGGCGTGCTTGAACATCCACACTTCCAAGCTCCGCTTCTAGAAGGCTTTAGAGTCCCGCATGACAAAATAATGACCCCACACCTGCTCTGCCTCGTCATATGACTGTATCACATGGCACCATAATCGTGTTGACGGGAGACCCCTCATCACTGAGACCCGAGGCTAATCTGATTGTTCACCCATCAGACATTATTCACAATGACGTGCAGCAATTACATCAACCTACTGTATCTTCAAAACAGTAATAATACATTTGTTGTTGAATACGTACAAAATGTCTCACAACACAACCCTCCTAAGACTCTATTTCTACTTAACAAATACTTATATGACGTACATACTAGGTGCCAGGTTTTGTTTCATGGGCATAACAACTGCCTAATGGGAGAGCGGCTATTAACTCAGTTTTACAAATGAGAAAACTGACAGCAGAGAGGTGAATGCACTCTGGGTTACACAACTCGGACGTGGAAGAACCAAGCCTTGAACTTGGGCTGTCTGGATCCAAGATCCGTATTTTACCCACTACACAATGCTGTCTCTTACAATGAAAATGCCAACATTGTCGTTTATTAAGATGCAGAAATAGAGGCCCAGAGGCCCAGACTTACTTAATGTCAGACAATGAGTAACTGGAAGAGCTAGGACTCTCTCTCTTCCACTTAGGGAACAGCCCAGAAAATATTTAGATTCTTCCACAGCAATGGACATGAGCAACACACCCCCATCCACATCTTATGCGTCCACTTGGACAGTATGTTGCATACGGGACCAAGATCTGAATTCCTCTGCTGCAGGCCTGCAGACTGACTGCTTTTCTGTTCTCTCTGACTCCCTTCCTTCAGAGAGTTCATGTGTACTAGCTGCCCGCTTCACGGGTACCAAAGGCTTCAATGTAGATAATGCACCCAAAACAAGACATCTAGCTACAGTTTTTTAAAAGATTTTTTATTTATTTTGAGAGTGCACAAGCAGGGAAGGGGCCGAGAGAGACGGAGAAAGAAAATCCCAAGCAGGCTCCACACTGCCAGCACAAAGCCCAACACAGGGCTCGATCTCACGAACCTTTGAGATCATGACCTGAGCCAAAATCAAGCGTCAACGTTTAACAGACTGAGCCACCCAGGCACCCCTACGTACAATTCTTAACAAAGGTAAGTTTGGTCTCATTTTACCTCAAAAATATCTAAGCCACCACCACATGATAACAAATCTCTTCTCGATTTTGAGGAAAGCTTCCCACTATAATTCCCAGTAAAGGGGGCCGTTAAGACAAAAACTGCCAAGCCCATACGTGACAGGGAAATCAAGGACTCATCGAAGCTGCCACAGAGAGTCGTGGAGGACATGTTCAAGCAGCAAGCCTTCCACACCGACTCTCCAACATCTGCAAAACCCATGCTGGGGCTTTGGTTTTCCTTCTAACCAGCATCAGCTGGTTTACGGCAAAGACGGAGTCCAGAAAGACTTGCCTTAGGATTAGGCGCAGAGGAACATTTCACATTTCTGTGTTCAACACTCAGGAAAGGAACAGAATACTTGGCCAATGCCAGCCTAGGCAGAGCCTAGACATCTATGTTATTACAGTCATCATAAAGGAAGAAAAACACCTTCATTTTTAAAAATGATGCCCAGGGGCGCCTGGGTGGCTCCGTCAGCTAAGGGTCCAACTTGAGCTCGGGTCATGATCTCACGGCCTGTGGGCTCAAGCCCTGTGTGGGGCTCTGCGCTGACAGCTCAGAGCCTGGAGCCTGCTTCGGATTCTGTTTCCTTCTCTCTCTGCCCCTCCCCCACTCATACTCTCTCTCTCAAAAATAAATAAACGTTAAAAAAAAAAATTGATGCCCAGATCACCTCATCTTTACAAAGATGCTGTGACTCCCATCAGCCCTAGGAAACCAACCCTCCCTCTCCTGGTACGCCCTGCCTTCTGTGTCATGCATCTTTTTCTTTTTTCCTACAAATGTGCTCTTTCTACATTGGTCCCTATTCTATTTTCTCCTCCCAGCAAAGAAAACTGCTCCCTTACCAGTTTAGATGGTTTTACACAAACTGTTTTGTCCCTCACAGAATCGTCTTCAGAAATGTTTATGATAAAAGCGGGCACTCCAGCCCTGAAGAGCAATCACTCAAACCCCACTAACCCACACCCTCCTTGATAACAGCTCTGGTGAGGAGCATATTTGAATATTATCTGCTCATTTGCGGGGATCTGCTGAAGCCATGTTCTTTTGAAGTCTCCACAGTGAGGGATGTTAATTACTCTGGTAATGATGAAGATTAAATTAAGGGACTAATGAGCTTAGCAGGAAAAACACCCGGGCAAGCAGGCAAGTGGTGAGCGATGGTGGGGGTGGGGGAGGGGGGGTGTCATCTGCCCTGCCTGCGGAGGGCCACACACTTCTTGTGATTCAGTGGGGCGCTGAGGGCTGTCCCAGCAGACACCGCCGCCGCCGCCACCACCACCACCACCACCGCAGGGAGAAGCAGCCCCAACCATCTACCTTCCCAAGAAGTAAGAGCAGGAAGAAGGATGCACGGGGAATAAGGAAGCCCTAGACAAACAAGAACTAGAAACAGAGGAGGGAAGGGAAGATGCTGAGAGATGAACTCTGCGAGAGGATCATCGTTTCATGCCTGGGCTGCGAATACCACCACCTGTGCCATCGCCACTCAGTCAACTTCAAGCACGTTTGGACCACCCTGTCCCCTTACAGCACGTACACTCACTCCGCAGAATGTCTTCCTAATGAGCACGCATGACGGTCACCTAAAATAATGCGAATGACACTCGCTTGCCACTTGGGCGATGTCCCAGGAAGAGCATGGGGCTTAGTTAGGAGTCTGAATTTGAACTTTGTCCCTTACCCGATGTGTGACCTTAAACAGGTCGATTAATCCTCTCCTCTGAACATGCTTCCTTATTTAAAAAAAAAAAAAAAAAAGATGGAGATCATGGTAATATCTGCTTCACTGGGTAGTGGTAAGGATTAAAATGACAACACGTGGAAAAGTATATTATGTGTGAAATTCCATTAAAGTATTCGTTTTAATTAGTATTGTAAAAATTAAGACAGACCACTTAGCTCATTATGTTCAATTCTGACAGACCAAGGAACACAGAAAAGGCCCCCGCCAATGCCTAGGATACAAGAGATGCTGAATGAACATTTTTCAGTGACCCAAAGGGATTTCCCTCAAAACCTATTTTCTGTTCCTATGAAGGCATAAGGCTATAAATAAATTTGGTTTGGATACCAAGGTTAGGGGAGAAGCAGAGGTCTACAATGCTTGCAATTTCTACGCTTTCCCACCACTGAGTTAGAAGGACTACAAGACTGGACCAGTGTGAGACCATAAGGAGACCACAGTGACATCTCAAGAACACAAAGGCAAGAAACCACCTCTTACCTGCCAAGGGGCAAGGGACCAGTTCTCCTTCCAGCCGTGTTTCAACGTCTCCTCCACTACAAGTGTCCCCAGAAATCTTCCGATAGCTGTCACCCCCCCACCCCAAGAGCGAGAGGTCAGACACATCCAAGAATAGTCATTAAGCCTTGGTACCTGGAAATCTATTTCCTATCCACATCCATCTCTTCGTTTCCCTATTGGATGGTTCATCATTCTCAATCGGTTCTGCTTATAATTACACTGGGCAGCCCAGACAATGGGAAGACTGTCCCGGGCAAGAGTTTACATATATCTCCTCCGCGAAGTTCTATGAAGATGCGTCCCTGCTGAAGTTCATGACTTAACCTACGGCTAGAGCTACAGAGAAGCTTACAGGTTTGCTTTTTTTCTCCTCAGAGGGTAGAAGCATTTGTAAACATCCTAATTCTAAATATTGCCCAAACTACCTGAGACCTGCTAGCTCGGAATCCAAGCGTTCGGAGTATGAAAGGTGCCAGGGTGGCTTTCTCTGCTTTCTTGAATTCAGTGCAGACATGTCCCCTGCAGGGTGACCTTTGTGAGACATACCCTCTTGTTCTCCTGTATGTAGAACCCACAGCACAAGGCACAGGAGGGGAGTATGACTTCCCAGAAAACTCAGGATCCGGAACACAGACCTCTAATGACAGATCTTCACTCATCTTGAAGCCAAAGTCACTGAAAAGGCAATTGGGGTTTGTTAGGGCCAATAGCTTGTGTACTGGGACATGCCAATACCGACCCATGCTGCCACCTTATTATAAGTTACTAAACATGTCCCTCTGAAGAACACTCCTTTTTTATACTAATGCCTTTTCAATACAAACTTCCTATCTGAACCATGATCGGAAAACCACGATCATATGCCAAAAACAAACAAAAGCAATACAAATCATTATATCAGAAGCAAAATAATATTAGTTTTTTTAAGCTGGGTCCAGTTCCCCACCCAAAGACTCTGGGTCTACCCTCTCTGTGTTAAGAGGAATTAGCAAATGCTAAAGAGTTACTAGCACCTAGTGATACTTTCTCGTTGACATGCTTACAAGCATGATAAAGGAAATTTAAAAGAATCACCTTTTTTTTAAAGTAAAGATTCAGTAATATTTAAGACCATGTCCATGCACTACCTAAAACCACTATGGGTGTCTCATCCTGCACTTCAGGACACAACACTTTGGTCCACGAGACTTTCCACAGTTTGGCGGCCACATCTCTGCCAAAACGCCCAGCTCGAGGGGTGGAGCCCTGGAGTAGGAACCAGGGACTCTAGGTCCAGTCCCGACTCTGCCCTTCCCAGCACTGAACAACGCCAAGAGGAGGCAGCTGCACTACATTACATCCTGAAGCTTGGCCCAAACCCTAAATTAGAGCTCAAAGAGATTCTCCACATTGGCATGCTCTATTTGAAGGGCTTCCTTTCTATGAAGTCCAATGAATACTTACTTTTAAAAAATTTTTTTAAAGTTTGTTTACGTTTGAGAGAGAGTTCTAGTAAGGGAGGGGCAGAGAGAGGGGGAGACTCAGAATCTGAAGCAGGCTCCAGGCTCTGAGCTGTCAGCACAGAGCCCGATGTGGGGCTCGAACTCATGAATCACGAGATCATGACCTGAGCCAAAGTCTGATGCTTAACGGACTGAGCCACCCAGGTGCATCCCCCTCTTTTTTTTTTAAATTTTGTCCAATGAATACTTATTAAACACTTTCTCCATGAGAAGTGTTGACAGGTACTGGCCTAAGTGGTTTGTGTGTTCATTATGCCATAATCCACATTTAGCAGGAATTTTTCAGAAGGGAGAGTTTTATTACCGTGTGGAACACCTCTCCTTCATTAAATTAGGTCATTTTTACCGAACGGCTGCTTATTCTTTTTTGGGGCTAAGAGGAGTATCAGCCCATCACTTATTTGCTTCCAAAGGCAAGACACCTATTCTTGGCTTCTGCAATCTGTAGGCCACAGCCTAATAGGCAGCATCTGAAAAAACTAACTCTGAAATCAAGGGACATAGTGGCCAGTGGCCATATGTCAGAAAGGACTGTCAGAAGCAACCGGACTTTCACAGGTAGCTGTCACTCAACGGCGGAACAAATGCACAGAAACTATAAGCTTGCTCGTTCTCATTTCCCCTGCTGTCGTCCACCTCAGACCACCCCCCTTCTCACTGCCATGGTCCAGGGCCACCCAGAATTCCCAAGAGGTGCACAGCTCTACCAGCTCTGTTCTAGCAGCTACACAAACACAGGCCTTGAAATCAACACACTCTTTATCATTTTCGTGGGGCATCACCCTCACGATCCCATCTGGCCTCAAGCCTAACCCTGTGAGAGGCCAGACAGGCGGCTTCCCTTGGCCATGACGAAGACTCGGCACCTAGTGGGTTTCCATGAGTCACCTGGGATGAGCGTGGTAGGCCAGTGAGAGCCGAGCCAGTTTACCAAGGAGGCACACCAGCCTCTGGGTGGTGTTTCTGTTGTTGTTTTGGGAGAAAAGGAGCAGATTTTAGAGAAAAAGCATAGCAGGGGTCATTGAGGGGAAGAAAAGGTGTTAGAATTTCTTACAAGTTTATTATTTCATTTTGAAGCAGTCAGTGGGGATAAAAGAGGGAAGGGAGAGCTACAACCTTTTCCGTGATTAGGGCCTCTACAGTTGGGGACCTGAGGCCAGAAAAGCTCTCAGAGTAAAACTTACAATCTGGGGGCATCTAAGGGAGGACACAGGGTAGCAGAAGGGCACGGAACTGACATCACTGGGAACGTCAAACAGCTCTGTGGGTTCACAATGCAAGGGTCTATGCCGTTATCTCAGAACCACACGGCTTTCAAAGAGAATGTGCGTCCTGTCCGGTCTAAAACCCTGCTGTTCAAAGGATGGGTTTGCAGATTAGCAGCCTCAGGGTCACTCAGAGCCTGGCACAGCTACAGAGAGCCCCAGAGCCAGAGTCGGAACTGGCATTTTAACAAGATCCCAGGTGGTAAATACACACGCTCGAGTTTCAGAAGCAAGGTCTTGGGCAGGAGGTGGCCCGATCTGGTCAGCTGTTCTTGTAAGCAGAGCTTTCTGGGCCCACAGGCTTCCCCATTCACCTGCGGCTGCTTCTGTGCTCCTACAAGCAGCTGCGATGCCCCCAATAGAGACTGTATGGCTTGCAAAGCCTAAGACATTAGCTCCGTAACCCTGTTCCAATCTCTGGGCTAGAACATATCAGAGGCTCCTGGCTTTCATCAAGATAAGAGGGGCTTCCCAAAGCAAACGTTAATTTTTCTGTGCCTCAGCAACTCCTGAGAAATGAGTTACATGCCTAGTTCAATACCCATGTTCTCTGCTGACAGCCCGCCCAGCCTGGGGTGATTTCATGCTGGATTTCAGGCAGACTTGAGGGACTGCCTGGGGGCTCCCAGACCCAATGTGCTTTACTGCTAGAATCATCCTCCAAAACTAAGCTCTGTTCTGATCATTGACTCTCCTCAAAAGTCTTCAAAGACCTCCTGCTGCTTAAAGAATAAGGTCCACACCCCCTTCTGCGCTACCCTTACCTACCAGACCCACTTCCACTCACTGACCCCACATCATACCAACCAGTCATCCAAGCCAAACTGCCAATGACCTCACTGCCGCCCCTCCGCCTCCCCCCTGCTGCCATATCTTCTCAGAATGTTCCTGTCCACAAATCCAGGTGCTTCCCGAAGGCCCATCTCTAACAGTGCATCCTCCAAGAACTTCCCCAAATCAGCCTCCTTCCTGCCGATAATCACAATAAAAGCACCCCTTCCTCCTCCAAGGTTCCTGCGGCTTTCCCTCTCGGGCCACAGCTATCTGTGCCCCTGTCATTTCTTATGTTGTCACCATTCTCAGCCCTACCTTGGGTACTTTGCTCCAGGACTGATACAAACACATATGCACTGACATCCCCTCACTGCAGATCAAGAAATACACTCCCTATAGGATAGGGCTCCTGAGGAAAAGGAGTTACTTACATTGGAAGCTTGAGTGTGTTCCCTTTTGAAGCTGCCCTCATGGAAATAAATCCCAGAGTGATCTGTTCCTAAATACACTATGGCAGCTTCCCTAGGCTGTAAGTCCTCTCCCACATTTCGTAGCTGTAAGAATTAAATCGATTAACCAATATAAAAAGTGCCTAGCACCATTCCTGGCACATAAGAGATGCTTAAGAAATATCTATTTCTGGGGCACTTGGGTGGCTTAGTTGCTTAAGCGTCCAACTTTGGCTCAGGTCACGATCTCACCATTCGTGGGTTCAAGCCCTGCATCCTGTTCTGTGCGGACAGCTCAGAGACTGGAGCCTGCTTCAGATTCTGTGTCTCCCTCTCTCTCTCCGTCCCTCCCCTGCTTACACTCTGTGTGTCTCTCTCTCAAAAATAAATAAACATTTAAAAATTTAAAAAAAAAAGAAATATTACTTCCTATGAGTGCCTTCTTTCCCTCAAGGGAAGGGGCCACGCCCTAGTCTGAGTAAGACACAACCCTGTCACCAGGCATCCAAGAGGGACCCACCATTCATAGTCCTCTCGGGTGCAGGAGCAGTTAGACACAACCACGGGCCGGTCAAAGTCTTCTCCGTTAAAGCACGTCGCGTGGGGCGTCCTCCGCTTGAAAACCGTCTTGTGCCCCAGCAAGCACTCGTTGCCCCGCTCATCAGATGGTGACCACAGCTTGTAGTCATTCTCCGTGCAGGGAACCCCTGAGGAAAAGGGAACGCGGCATGAAGCATCTGAGGGAGACCCGTGTGGCCCCTCAGCCCAGCCCCCCACGTCCAGCTTGTCCCCATGCTTCTCAGCGGGCACTCGCGTGGACCTCTGGAGCTGCTCCGGGCCTCTGATTGGCTTGCTCTGATGCCCAGAGGCCCCCACATAATGAGCAAGGTACCTCCCAAAACACAGATGTTTGTGTAAGAAACCGGGGAAGAAGCAAGTCACTGTTGGCACGCTCTGAACTTCTGAAATACTTTGGCAGTCTCTGCAGTTCCCTCTAGAAATGGGTATCAGAGGTGCTTATCTCCCAGGGAGTTACGCTGAATCCTTGGCAGATGGTGTCACCCAGGGTTGTTTCCTGCCTGCTTTCTGGGGGGTAGTGTGGGCACACCGGGAAGGAATGGCCCGAGAGC
Organism: Crocuta crocuta; assembly: GCF_008692635.1. Taxonomy (NCBI): domain Eukaryota; kingdom Metazoa; phylum Chordata; class Mammalia; order Carnivora; family Hyaenidae; genus Crocuta; species Crocuta crocuta. The sequence continues at coordinate 2,601,578 of NW_027527824.1, forward strand.
AACAGAGTCCACCGCCACCACTTGGAAGGCTCTTCATGGAAGATCCAAGGAAAGAGGGGCTGAGAAATGGTAAGACCACCTCGATGATGACTCCATCCACCCATACTCACTTGGAATTTAAGTAGAGTGGCTTCTACAGGAATTCCGAAGTATACGTATGTCTATACTGGCACTCTGGGTCTTTTTTATAGATATGTCTCCAGTCAGATGATGCGCTGCCTGAAGCTGACGAACAGCTGTCTACTCGATGCCATTCAAATCGGCAAATACTTATTAGGCCCTGACTGCAAGGCTCTCAGGCTGTTAGTCGGTAGAAAATACACATGCACAAGACAGGTTCTTATCTCTAAGACCCCTGTCATTCAGTCGATGGGGAATGATACAAAGAGGGTGACAGACTCAAGGTTATAATTCACGGCGTGAGGGGTGCGCTTATGCTCTGGACACAGAGAAGAGGGGAGGGGTCCCCTGGCTGGGATATTAAGCAGCCAAGTGCATTGGATCCTGAAACGTAAAAAGGAGCTCAACTGGTGGAAAGGGAATGGGTAGCAGAGGGAATGTTCCAGACTGTTGGTATGATGTCAGCTGAGGCAGGAGGAGGAGGAAAGAGGGGAGGAAGGAAGGTGCTGGATTACCCTTCTCCCTGCTTACTTACACATCCTGTGGCTACCTAACAGATGGCAGATGAGATCCTAGACAACTGAGAGGACCCTGCATCGTGGGGCGCACACATTCACAGAGGAGTCACCCGCTCAGTCTGTCACGCCAGAACTGCTGATGCAGAAGGATGCTTTTCATTTACTCACCTGTTCAACACCCATACACCTAGACCTACTACATGCCAGCGACTAGACAGGAAGTGAGGATACAGAACAAAACACCTGCTCCTACTAAGAGTTGCCTGAGTAACAGCCTCTGTGTTTCGCAGTCACTCACTGCATATGTGCCCATGTCCTTTAACGGCTACAGACTCTCCAGAATACAGATATCTAAGCCAATGCTTCGGTCATTAAATATTTCTACACAAAGGGCCGAGGAGGCAACGGCTTACCCAGGGCATCCGTGGCATTGACCTGGAGGATCAGCCAGCTGTGGACATTCTCTTTGTTGGAGCCGAAGATGGTGAAGACAGTGCTCTTCTCGCCGGGTTCCGTGAGGAGCCCGTACACGAACACGGGGCTCTCAGAGAAGATGAATGTTTTCCAGGTCTCCCCTTCGTTGGTGCTGTATCTGCCAAAGGTGAGTAAGAGGATCCTTACAGTTAAAGTCTCTAGGGCAAGGGCTTAGTTTCCAGATAACACACACTAGTGATGGGAGCCAGGAGTCCTTGGAGAAATAGCCAGAGCAGGGAACGTTCGAGGTTGTGCCAGAAAGCAAGGAGGTGCTAAGGGACCACTGGAGTCGGTGCAGTGGGACCCAGCAGCCAGCTCGATGGGAGTTCCAACTGGCCAATGTGGGAAAATTTGCACATGAAAAAGAAAAATGCCGATAACAGATTATACCCTAAATAGAAACAGGATAGGGGTCTCTGAATGATGCTAAAAGGAAGAGAGAAGGGAAGGGGGAAAATGTCTTTCTTATATTACAATGGTACCTAATACGTATTGAAAACAATGACAGTATGAGATAAATGACCATTCCTTAAGCCACATATTAACAACCGGGTCAGGCAAGATAAGCACTGGAGGCTATAACCACTGAGTGGAAGAGTGCCGGGGACCAGGGTGCTCACATGGTTTACACGGGGACCAGGGTGCTCACATGGTCTAAAGCTATCAACCCAGAGATGAAACCTTCACTACAAATGGAAATGCAATTCTGTGATGGATAAGAGTCACAACGTTCCCCAAACTTAGCGTTACTCACAATGGGATGATCTGACGTTACGCGCCTCCTAAGAATAACCTATCATCTAGGTCTATTCTGTACAACTGGACAAATCCAGAATGCGGGACGGTCCACATGGCCACTGGTCTGGATGTTTCCAAATCAAAACTGAGGCCATGCGAAAATGAACAACAAAAAAAGGCGGAAGGTGTGTTACAAAGAGACGAAAGAGGTGTTATCGACCCCATGCAATGTGTAAACCTTGACTGCATCCCAGACTGGGGGGTGGGGCAGTGGTAAGTCGTTTGGGACAACTGAGAAAATATAAATACAGTGTACAAGAGACACTGAGCTCATGTTAATTTTCTTAGATGTGATAATGGCATTCTGATTGCACAGAAACACCGTTATGTTTTGGAAATACATGTTTTAAGTATTTAGCTGTGAGGCAGCATGATGCCTGCAACTTTCTTTCAACTGACTCAGCATGGGATGCTGGAGTGACTCAGTAGGTTAAGCAACCAACCTTTGATTTCAGCTCAGGTCATGATCTCACAGTTCATGAGTTTGAGCCCCGCATCAGGCTCTGCACTGATAGCGCAGGGCCTGCTTGAGATTCTCTCTGCCCCTATCCCATTCGTGCTCATGCTCTGTCTCTCAGAATAAACAAACATTTTTTTTTAAAAACCCACAAATGACAAAAGGATAGACACACAGGCAGACAAGATGAACAGATGATAGAAGTAAAACAAACTGGCAAAATGTTAGCAACTGGTGATTCTGGGCAAACTTCTGTGAGTGTCCTTTAAACAATTGTTCTACTTTTTCCTGTGGTCTGACAGATTTTTAAGTTGGAGGAAGAATATGTGCAGAGAAGTCTCCAAGGAAGATTTGTTCTTGTTACAGCAAAACAAGAAAGCAAGCTCTTTAAAGAAATAAGCAGCACTGAAATAACTGTGCTGATTTTTCACGACTGAGAGGGAGGGGAAGTGGAGGGGAAGATGGGGAATATCTAACACTTGCTTCGTTTCCCAGGAAGCTGGCTGAGATGCTCAACGTGAGAAACCACTCACTTAGAGCTTTCTTCAGTGTCACACAGCTCTCGCTTCTTTCTTAAATATGTGCAAAATTTCTCTTTCACATTTCCCATATTTTTGAGATTTTAGTTTTTCTCCCTCAATGAATGCTTGACATAATCTTTTCACAACACCATACAATCCAAACACTCTCTCCCAAATCAGGGTGACGAAAATGGGTACTTCTGCGAGAGGCTGTAGGTTAAGCGAGAGGTGGGGAGCGGTGTACAAGGCAACATAAATAAAGGTCAGTGAGGACCAAGTGACTCCGCTATGGATCTTCCAAAGAGGAGAAATTCTCATCTGGCTGAAGTGCTTTTGGTTGAAGCTCATTTTGAAGCAGGTACAGGGATAAGTTAACTCATTCACTCTTCTTGCACCAGTCAGATGAACTAACAGCCAAGGATCACGTTTAAAGAAAAATGAATGGGAAGAGTTGGCCTATTATCCACACAGGACAGGAGCTATCAGGGATAATTCTGAAAGTCCATCTATTTGCACACTGCCCAGTTAACTCTATTTAGGAGCTCCTTGAACCCAAGACAACCTTAGGAAATGAAGCATCCCATTTCTTGAGAGGTTCCCAGATGATTGTGGGATGACACTTTGATCAGACTAATAAGCAGGTACATGGCCAAGCACAGCCTTGTATTTGAGAGTAAACCGTGCATTTAGAAAACAACGCTTTTTCCAAATTTCGGGGAAGGGGCAAGTCACATTAGCACTGCAACAGTTAGGAGGACATCTATTCTGGACCAGGTTCCAATCCCCTAAAGAAGAACATGTACTGATGGGGTGAAAATGACAAGAACCTTGCAAGAAAACAACCAAGTCGTCTCTGTATTCCTACAGTCAGGAAAGACCATACAGAGTCCTAACCTTCAGGACTGGAGGATTCAAAATGTTCAGATAAAAATACATACATAATCCCAGGGCCAAAACTCTCAGAGGATAGGAAGGAACATAAATAATACAATAAATATATAATATAAATATAACACAGATACACTAAATAAGGGAAGTGTTAATACTCAAGACATTAATGTGTGGCTGTACAGAAAGGTCCTTGATGAACTCAGATTTTGAAACATGTTCACGGTAAGAAAAGAGCCATACAATCAAAGGCAAAAAAATTAAAGAGCAGTACTAATCTGCTAGTTAATTCTTGTTATAATTCTTATGACAAATAATCTACAATAACAGTGACCAAACAAACCCAAAATGAGTCCAAGATTATGCTTCAAATTATGAAAATTAGTGGTAGATTCATAGGTCAATGGGATGGTGGGTTGGTTGCCACTAAATTCTATAAAAAAATCAGCAAGAAATTCTATAAAGAACCAGAAAGGGATCATCCTTTTGATGGTATAAATAGCGATAATAGAAAGGGGGGGAAAAAGGCAGAACTCAATTTCTATTTTGGTTGTATCATTATCAAGAATGATCTTCAGAATGGACAAAGCAGGAAAAAAACAGGGACGTTAAAAAGAAAATGAGTACAAAAGAGAGAACATTCTAGAGAACAGAAAACTTCAAAATATGATGGCAGATAAGAATCTCTAAAAAGATCACAGAGAATAGAGGTTCTTGAGGAGGAAGGAAGTTTTAGTTTCCTAATGAACTGAACTTTACTTGAGGAGGAAGAATAGTTTCACTTTCTTAATGAACATAAAAATGGGGGCACCTGAGTGGCCCAGTTGGTTGAGCATCCGACTTCGGTTCAGGTCATGATCTTGTGGTTCAGGAGTTGGAGCGCCACATCGGGCTGTGTGCTGACAGCTCAGAGCCTGGATCCTGCTTCAGATTCTGTGTCTCCCTCTCTCTCTGCCCTTCCTCCTGCTCACATACTCTCTCTCTCAAAGAATAAACATTTAAAAAAATTAAAAAATAAATAAAAGAATAAAAAAATGGTTTCAAGCTGATCTGAGGGATCTTAGAAAAGTAAGTCAGGGCTGGGACTCACAAGGTTTCACACCCAAGTCACAATAACTGAATTCCACTTCCTTTTCTCATAGTAATCCTTGATTTGAAGAGGAGGGCAATGATAGAGATGTTCTTTTTTCATAAGGATCTCTGTGGACCTAGAGATAAAATTCACTGCTGGTAAAACAAGTCCCTGGTGTGCTGACTACCAACATATGGTGTGACCCCAACCCAAAATGAGATCGCTAGTTCCCACATTGCTCTGTGCTTTGGTCAAAGATATGAGTAACAATATGGAAGGTCAACCCATGAAACCTGCAAAGCCTACATAAGGCTAATTGTACTGATAATGCAATTAATCCCAAAACAGGATTAAAAACACTTTGAAAAGGAAAGCAAAGTGAGAATAAAGTTCCACATGTTATTTCAAAAGCCTACCTGCTCAGACACAAGATGGAGAAAATCTAATCTTAAATACCATATGATTTCACTTGTATGTGGAATTTAAGAATCAAAACAGATGAACTTAGGGGAAAGGAAGGAAAAATAAAGTAAGATAAAAATGGAGAGGAAAGCAAACCATGAGACTCTTCACTACAGAGAAGAAACTGAGGGTTGCTTGCTGAAGGGGAGGTGGGTAAGGAGATGGGCTAGATGGCTGATGGGCATTAAGGAGGGCACTTGTTGGGATGAGCACTGGGTGTTATACATAAGTGATAAAACACTAAATTCTATACCTGAAACCAATACAACACTATATGGAAGAAAAAAGTAGTAATAATAAAACTTCTATAAGCCAAGTGAGGTAATATGCTCAATTATTTGCATTAATTATCTTGTTTAAATTACCATGTTAAAAATTCTGTGAGGTGTTTCCACAGACGAGAAAACTGGGTCTCAAGAAGATAAGTAATTGCTAAGGTTACCCAGCTAGTGAAGGGTTATAATGCCTTTGTAATTAAGTTGTAATACAATTCAAACTGGCTTGGAGTAAGAAAACAAAACAAGAAAACAAAAAAACCAAAAGAATGTATTATTTCATGAACATGAGCAATCCAATGACAAATGTGCCCTATGGCAAAGCTGTCATTGGGATTTAGTCTGTTTTCTCCATCCCTTGATCATTTTTCCTTTCTGTGGTCTTCATTCTCAGGCTATTTTCCAACATGATCGCAAAGAAAGTCACTAGCATCCTGGGATATGTCTGTGGATACAGACAATCACATACTCTCAGAGATGCAAAGAAATAAAAGTATGCTGCCTGTATAACTACCCTAGTTTTGTTCTAGGTTCTCCATTAATGCTGAAGGTGGCACTTCCACCTACCCTACACACATCTATTTAAAATAATAAAGTCTCAGGGCGTCTGGGTGGCTTAGTCAGTTGCGGGTCCAACCCCTGATTTCGGATCAGATCAAGATCTCACGTTTCAGGAGTTTGAGCCCCACCTCGGGCTCTGCACTGACAGCCCAGAATCCATTCAGGATTTTCTCTTTCTCCCTCTCTCTCTCTGCCCTTCCCCTGCTTGTACCCATGCTCGCTCACTCTCACTCTCAAAGTAAATAAACTTTAAAAATACTACTACTACTACTACTACTGGGGTCAACTGGTTGAGTCATGATCTTGCAGTCTGTGAGTTCAAGCCCCATGTCGGGCTCTGTGCTGACAGCTCAGAGCCTGGAGCCCGCTTCAGATTCTGTGCCTCCCTCTCTCTCTGCCCCTCCCAACTCGTGCTCTGTCTCTCTCTCTCTCTCAAAAATAAGCATTAAAAAAATTTAATAAAAATACTACTAATACAGTCTCAGTTCAATGATATTATAATAGTGTTGTATAGTGACAGATGGTAGCTATGCTTGTGGTGAGCACTGCATAACATATAGGGATATTGAATCACTATATTGTACACCTGAAACTAATGTAACATCATACGTCAACTATACTCAAATAAAAAAATTAAAAGAAAAAAAGAAAATCATATATTTAATGAAATGGTGAAACTGAACTTAAGCTACTGATTGAAGTAAGAGCATAGATAAAATCTCAAAAATATTATGCTGAATCGAAGAAGCCAAAGAAGAAACACAGGAAACTCTGCTAATAGCAGAACTAACCTACAGTGATAAAAATATAATCGAACCATCAGTTGCCTCTAATTGGGGTGAGGCGGGGCAGGCAGTGGTACTGGTTGAAGGGGCACAGAGGGATTTTCTGGGGTGACGGAAATTTTCTGCATCTTCACGAGCATCCTCCAGAACTGAGTAAATGGTGGATTTACAATCTGAGCATCTCATGGTGTATAAACTTATATCTCAGTTTTTAAAAGATGATTTAGTAGAAACTAGAGAGGTGGGGAGGCGGTCAGAAGTGTAAAAAAGAAGTCTTGGGTTCTCAGGGGCAGAGACTGAGTGTCCAGAGCCGTGTCGGAGGTAATCCCAGTGTGGTGGGGTCAGATCTGGGCTTCACATTTGAAAGCACTGACACCGTGAGGTGAACTAAAGGAGACCTGGATGGTGAAGGGTCAGGATCCCACAGCATTGGAGGAAAGGAACCAGAGCCACCTCCTACAGAATGGGACACGCCTAGGACAGGGAGGGGCCTCAGATCCTGGAAGGCGTTCAAGGGGAGGAGAAAAGAGCCTCTGTATGTATCTCCTGGGAGCCAAATGAAGCCTACTTGCTGGAAACCAGAGAGAGGAGAATTGGGGCTCTCTCTGACCTAGAACCTCCATTCATAAAGGAATAAATGAATCAAAAAGGTCAGCGAGGGGCTCCTGGGTGGCTCAGTTGGTTAAGCATCTAACGTCAGCTCAGGTCATGATCTCACAGTTCATGAATTCGAGCCCCGCATGGAGCTCTGTGCTGACAGCTCAGAGCCTGGAGCCTGCTTTGGATTCTGTGTCTCCCTCTGTTTTTCTCTGTCCCTCTGCTGCTCTCTCCCTCTCTCTCTCAAAAGTAAATTAAAAAAAAAAAAAAAAAGGTGAGAGAATGGAGAAATGAACAACAAACTGTCCCAAAGTGAAATGAAAGCCCCTTGTGACCTGGCAAATATCCCATAACTCGAGTTGTTCAAGGAAGACTGGAGGAACTTCCATGAAATTGCTCGCAAGGGCTGATAGGAGGCCAAGCCAGATGATGGACTAGGTGCGGATTCCTGTTGGACATCTCCCCTTGGATGGCCCAGAGCAATTGGGGCCACCGTGGCCACACTCACATTCTTCTGATGGCCTTTCGGGGCCTGTGCCCCTTACTTTTCCTGCGGCTCTAGGAAGGGTCTGATCAGCGTACCCGTCACCCCTGGCTAGTCAAAAGCAGTCCTGCAGATTTTGCCCCCAAGACGCTCAGTCCCCTCCATCAGCTTCCTCTCTCACCTCCAGTCTGGCTTCTTTCACATTCATCCTCCTCAGCGTGCCAGCGCCATCTTGCTATAATGCAAATCTAGCCCCATCATTCCACTGCTGGAAACTCTTTAGGGGTTTTTAGGACCCCATCACATAGAAAGGCAAGTCTGATCTCTCCAGGGCAGCATGAAGGTCCTCCGGCCCCCAGCCCCTACCTACATCAACCTCAATCCCCATGTCTCACCGCCCCCTCCCTGCCATTTGCATTCTGTTAGTACTCAAGCTTATACTTTCCAGCCTGGTTCATGCTCAACCTTCTCTGGCCAAGGTCTTTCTAACCCTGCAATGGCACCCGACCTCGCTCAAGCTTCCCCTTCCTCCACACCTTCCTTCTCCTGGCTTCCTTCTCCTTCCTTCTCCCCGTGTGCTCCTTCTACCTTACCCCCTACTCTATTTTATTGACCTGATTTTATAAGTTTCTTCGACCAGACTGCCATTTGTCAGGAACGAGCCCTCTTCCTTACTTTCCAGCCCCTGGAAGCTGGCACCTTTCCTGGCACAGAGAAGGGACGTTCGTTAACACTTGCTAAAGGAAATTACATGAACTGCACTGCATTTTCTGAATCCCACCACTCAGTTTCTTAAAGTTACAAGGTAATAGTTACGTGCTTCATTATAACCCAAAGGCCAAAGAGACCACATGAGGATTAAAATGAAGTGGGGGGGGGGGCTCTCTGCCACTGTCCCAGTAAGTGGTGCCACCAGAATTAACGCTGCCACCAAGCATGCAGGCTAACTGCCACCTTCCACATTCTGGAACCAGGGGGCTGCTTCCAGAACTCAGGTCCAGAAAAAGCAGCTGCATTGCAACTGGGATCTTTGCACTGTCTTTTTGAGGCCCTGGGAGGAAAGCCTTATATTCAGTCAGAAATCTCCTGTGAGGAAAGATGCTTTTGGGCAAGTCCAAAATGTTATTAGTAACCTACCAAGAATAACCTTCTGATGGCAGGTAAACCCACCGAGAAACGGAAAATGATCTTGTCTTTCACAATCAAGCCAACAAACCTATGTTTCGGTCTTTTAAATTTTTTTTTTTTTTTTTTTTTTTT
>NW_027527824.1:2611020-2621347 GCF_008692635.1 Crocuta crocuta
TGTTTTTTAATCAGAACACAAGAACACAGCAACCCCTTCTCTGAAGAACACACTGATTATACACAAGAAAACCGTGCATCCCCGAGAAGGTTCCTGGTGACAACGTGCTGATCGAATGAATAAGTGAATCCCCAAAAGGGGTTCTTTATTTACTCATTTCAGACATGCAGACACAAGAGCAAAAAACAAAGCATTCCACTTGGTGCTCTAAGTTTCAATTAACAATAACAAAGGTAACAGCCTCAGCGGAGAGACAAGGCAGAGGCTGAAACCCAGTAACAGCCAACTCTGTGCTAATCAGGAAAAGAAAGATGTAAATAATTTAAATTTTTTAATGTTTATTTATATTTGAGAGAGAGAGAGGGAGAGAACGCGAACAGAGGAGGGGCAGAGAGAGAAGGAGACTGAATCTGAAGCAGTCTCCCGGCTCCGAGGTGTCAGCACTGAGCCTGATGTGGGGCTTGAACTCATGAGCCGTGAGATCATGACCTGAGCCAAAGGCGCATGCGTAACCAACTGAGCTATCCAGGTGCCCCAAGACGTGTATAATTTAAAAGAACCACCACCAAAACAAAACGAAATAAAAACCTAACTCCTACGTTAAGCAATGTTCCAACCTTTGTCCCTACTAAAAGTCTTACGAGAGTTCTTGATGTTCCTGATGATGGCTTTTTTCCCTAAGGCTTTGGGTCAGAAAGCTCCCTTTCAAAACAAGTCCTTCCCCTGGACTCTCTTGGTAGCTGACTCAGAGACATAACAGAGCCACTGTGGGCACAGGCAGCTCCTGAATGATGCCTCACTCACTTCTGCATCCTCGATACCTAGAACTGCATCTGGTTCGTTGTATGTGTTCAACAAATTTCATGTAATTGACCTGAAATGGTATCTAACAGAAATATGCTCGAGTTCCGGCTTGGACCCTAACTACCGCCACGTTATTTCCTCAGGTGAAAAGTGAGGAAGGTAGATTGGGTCAGCCCTGGTGCCTCTGGGTTGCATGCATCAGGGGGACTTCCCACCACCCCCCCTCCATTCCTACTTGAGCTCCAGCAATTGCCATTTACATACAGCATGGTGGGAACGGTCCCCTCAGAACTGTGCACCTGCCACACTCCTGCGCCCTTCCTTGTTTTATAAATCAGTACAGTGGGGCGCCCGAGTGGCTCAGGTGGTTAACCATACAACTTCGGCTCAGATCTCATGGTTCAAGGGTTCGAGCCCCGCATCAGGCTCTGTGCTGACAGCATAGAGCCTGGAGCCTGCTTCGGATTCTGGGTCCTCTCATCTCTCTGCGTCTCCCCTGCTCATGCTCTGTCTCTCAAAAGTAAATAAATGCTAAATAAATAAATAATCAATCAGTAAAGGAATAAACAATGTTGCAAGACTAACTGTGCATGACCTATTTGTTGAACAATCAAACATTGACCAAGCACAGCTAGCCTGTACAGAAGAGAAACACTGGGTCAAAGACCTTGCTAACGAGTTAAAGAATTCAGGTATATAATGAAAGGGTAACTAACGAAGGAGGTCCATATGTGATCAATGCCCAAATAATAAGACTGCCAATAAACACTGTGCATCTCAAGGAGACTGGATCTCAGTGGTCAGGGAGGCCAGGGTTGGAGGGCCCCGACACATCTAGACCAGCAACAGAAATCCTCCACTTATGCTCTGGGATCACAGTTAAGTCACCGCTGTGGTCTGAGGATATGAACTAGCTACAGTATTATTTCCTGCTTCTCTTCTGATGAAGCTGATAGCACATGGTGACAGGTGAAAACCAAAGCAGCAGGAGAAGCAGCAAAAAACAAAAAACCAAAAAAATGAAAAAACTACAAAAACAAAAAACCAAAAAACCTCTGAAAGCAACATACTGAGTACATGCCAGGTGGCTACACAGATTCAGGTCAAGCTCAGACTGATATCTGGGACACATGCGCCTGTCGGTAGAAGGCTTGAAGATATTCTCGTATTTGCAAATGCTTTATTTGAACCATCCATATGGATACCTCTAAGTAACCTGTGGAAATTCAAGGGTGCCACGGTGCTCATAAGCCCTCAAGGCCACAACCCCATGGTCCCTTTGAAGTATCTGGGGAAGGCACGGTGATTTTCTGGCAGCAGGTTTATTTTCCTGACCGTGTGCTGCTCCTGCTAGTGCAGCAGTGACACCGCGTTCCCTAAGCATGTGTGCACTGACAGATGGTGTGAGAGGACCAGAGTCATGCGAAACTGCTTCAGCGAAGCCAGCCTGAATGCGAACAGAATCTGCAGAGAAGTTAAACAAGGAGGACCAGAAACTGCCTCTGCGCTCGGACTGCCACTCAACCAATGACATGGGATGTGCAGAAAGCCAAACTGTGTCCCCTACTGTATGTCTCACACAGCAGTGCCCCAAATGTCACATGATTTGTTTGCTTGAGTATCTTACCCCTGGAGGATGGACTCCTTACACGTGAGGGAAAACTTCCTATTTGTCTCTAGATGCGAGGTGCCCAGCACGATTCCGGTTTGCTAATTGAGCAAGATGGGAATGGATAAATGAATGGATAAACAAATAAGTGGATGGAGAGATAAATAAATGGCAGCTCAAATGTGGGAAGCACGGTGCTCGGTGACTGTGCTCATGGGAGCGCTTGGAATGTGGAGACAGTGTTGTGTACAAACAGGACCTCTTCTGGCTCTTGGCTGTAGAGAAGCAGCTGACCAGTGCCGAACGGGATGGAGAACAGTCAGATGCCAGTCATTCGCTTCTCTCTGAGTCTCTGAGCTCCTCTGCACAGGGCAAATCCACCACAGGGGAAACCAGATGCTAAGACCTCTTTTCTCAAGCCACCCACCTCTCTCTTGCCTTTGCACCCTGTTTCTAAAAGGAGCAAAGGAAAAGAAGGCTTTCTTCCTTGCATTAAACAAGACGATGAGCGAAGCCTCTCCACCTCCATTAGTGATACAGCTTGTGGGCTCAGCTCAGAACTGGGGGCGCCTCAGGGGCTCACACAATTAACGTCTGACTCTTAATTTTGGCTCTGGTCATGGTCTGACGGTTTGTGGGTTTGAGCCCTGTGTCAGGCTCAGGGTTTGAGCCCTGTGCTGACAGAGAGGAGCCTGCTTGGGATTCCCTGTCTCCCTCTCTCTCTTTGTCCCTCCCCCATTAGCATGCATGCATGTGCACGTGCTCTCTCTCTCAAAATAAACTTTTTTATTTTCTTAAAAAATTTTTTAATGTTTATTTATTTTTTGACAGAGAGAAATGGAGCATGAGTGGGGGAAGGGCAGAGAGAGAAAAGGAGACACAGAATCCAAAGCAGGCTCCAGGGTTTACACTATCAGCACAGAGCCCGATGGAGGCTCGAACCCACAAACCATGAGATCATGACCTGAGTCAAAGTTATATGTTTAACCGACAGCCACCCAGGCACCCCTAAAATAAACATTTTTTTAAAATGGGGAGAAGTGACAGCCTGTCTGCCCTGATGTAACATTAACAGAATTAACTTTTGTATAAACATAGACAAATATAATCAAAGGGCCAAGTTCTGATAAAATCAGACTTAAGCAGGCAAAGGTTATAGACCCTGGACGTTTTTGCTTTTCAGGGCAATACATCTGCAAGGAGTACAGATTTCTTTTTCTTTTTTTTTTCTTTTATGTATTTATTTTTGAGAGATGAGAGAGAGAGGCAGAGCATGAAAGGGGTAGGGCAGAGAAAGAGAGGGAGACACAGAATCCGAAGCAGGCTCTGGGCTCTGAGCCGTCAGTACAGAGCCCAATGTGGAGCTCGAACTCACAGGCTGTGAGATCATGACCTGAGTTGAAGTCGGGCACTTAACCAACCGAGCCACCCAGGTGCCCCAAAATGCAGTTTAATATGAGCACCAGTCTGGCCCATCATTCACGAATGGGTGAAAGCTTCGGCAAGTGACTTTACCTTGCTGAGCCTCAATATTCTCATTTGTAACATGAAGCATGTAACCCCAAATGTCCCTTCTAGGTCTGTTCATATGAATCCCAAAACCAAATAGATCCCAGCAGAAATCAACTGGTTATCAAGTGGGATGCATTTTGAAATGATTACCTGGGTATGATGATCATTTATTACTATGGACTGTTTTTATTATCACTCATTCTGTGTCACACGCAGAGCAAAGAAAGACAAGTTAAAGTCCCTACTTAACTGTTTGGTCATTATTAACTTATATTTATAGAGAGCTATACTTCGTAAGATCAATGAAATTATTTCATTTGTTCCTTATGATATCCCCTTGAGATAGGAAAGGCAGATTATCATTCCCATTTTATAAATAAGGGCTTATTATGCCGAGGTCACAAATGGGGCCGTCAACAATCTAGTGCTGTAAAGAGACAATCCACTTATACTCACAGACTTAAATTTTGGGGAGAGCAGAGGGATGTTATGAGACAAAGCTCCATCGGATACACTTACTTCAGCTCATTGGTTTCCATGCCCTGGGCGATGGCCATGATGATGCCGCCATGATCTCCCCAAGTATAGTAGTGAGGTCCAGGAAGTGCCTAAAGAGGAAAAGCCAGCGCTGATGCCACTGCTGTGGACATGACCAGGCAGAATCCATGCACGCCATACGGGCGCACACATACACGGGCACACACGTGAACACACAGTAGCAACGCCAACCACTTGAATGTGATTTTTCAGTTTCCAGGGCACAATCATATCCATCACCTCGTTTGCTCCACACGACCCTCGGGATGGGACAGCACATTCTTATATCCTAATTTTTTCCCCCAAATGAAGAAACAAGGGTTTGTGTCAAAGGGACCGACTAGACATAGCAGAGGTAGGAGTCAAACCCAAATCTATGACTCTCACCATCCAGAGATTAAAAATTAACCAACCGGAGGGGCACCTGGATGGCTCAGTCAGTTGAACATGTGACTTCGGCTCAGGCTGTGATCTCAGAGCTTGTGATTTCAGGCCCTGTATTAGGCTCTGTGCTGACAGCTTAGAGCCTAGAGCCTGCTTCAGATTCTGTCTGTCTCTGTCCTTTCCCTGCTTGCACTCTGTCTCTCTCTCTCTCTCTCTCAAAAATAAACATTAATCAGAATTAAAAATTAACCAACTTGGGGCGCCTGGGTGGCTCAGTTGGTTGAGCGTCCCACTTCAGCTCAGTTCATGATCTCACGGTTCGTGGGTTCGAGCCCCGCGTCAGGCTCTGTGCTGACTGCTAGCTCAGAGCCTGGAGCCTGTCTTCGGATTCTGTGTCTCCCTCTCTCTCTGACCCTCCCCTGCTCATGCTGTCTCTATCTCTCGCTCAAAAATAAATAAAACATTAAAAAAAATTTTTTTTAAATTAACCAACTGGAGTTTGAATTCTACCATGATCATGTAAGCCCATGGCAGCTCATTGTTCCTGCCAATTAGAACTGAAAACTTTGAACAAGATACAAAAATCAGCTGCCCAAGGATGCTGAAAAGTAAACAAAGTCAAGTGGCTTATGTAGGGGACTTAAAATCTGAGAAACCACCACAAGGCTGGGGTTTACTGGTATGCTCTGCCCCCAGGGAAAGTCCCAGTCATGGGATGGCCAAACCTTCAGTAGAAACTGCTTCTGCCTAAGGAATCAGGAAACGGAATTCCCTGCAGGCCTGGGAAAACGTGGATGAAATCCCAGAGGGAGGAGTGTCAAAGCAGTAAATCTTCTAATTCTGTGTATTAACTCATGCAAGCCTCCGCCCAACCCCTAAACTAGACACATGTGCACCAGACCTAAACCAGCACAGCAAAGACTTAGCGAATGGAACTGAGATTTTAACTGCCATCCTCAGAATGCAAAAGGGAAGCTGAAGTCTGAATCAAAGCAGATTCACTACATGCTGAAACAAAAATACTGACACCTGGGACACCTGGGTGGCTCAGTCAGTTAAGCGTCTGACTTCAGCTCAGGTCATGATCTCACTGTTTGTGAGTTCTAGCCCCATATCCGATTCTGTGCTGACAGCTTAGAGCCTGGAGCCTACTTCAAATTCTGTGTCTCCCTCTCTCTCTGCCTCTTCCCCACTCACACCCTGTGTCTCTCTGTCTCTCTTTCAAAAATAAACATTAAGGGGTGCCTGGGTGGCTCAGTTGGTTAAGCGTCCGACTTCGGCTCAGGTCATGATCTCACGATTCATGGGTTCCAGCCCCGTGTCGGGCTCTGTGCTGACAGCCAGCTCAGAGCCTTGGAGCCTGCTTTAGATTCTGTGTCTCCCTCTCTCTTTGACCCTACCCTGCTCGGCTCTCTCTCTCAGAAATAAATAAAACATTTAAAAAAATTTTTAAAAACATTAAAAAAACACTACTTAAAAAAATACTGGCATCCTCCAGTAGATTTTATTCCATGCATCTCACTCACATGTCCAGCATACAATACAAAATTACTCAACGTACAAGTATCAATAAAACGTGTCCAATTCTCAAGGGAAAAGACAATCAATGGGGGCCAACCCCAAAATGATTCAAATGCTAGAATTACCAAAGACTTTAAATAATGATCATAACTCTGTCTCACAAGGTAAAGAAAAACACACTTGAAATGAACAAAAGACAAGAATTCTTCCCAGACAAGTGGAAACTCTTTTTTAAGGAAAGAATTTTAGAACAGAAAAATACAACATCTGAAGTAACAGATTCACTAATGGGCTCAACAATGGAATGGGAAGGACGAAGGAACTGGTGAACTTGGCGGTAAATATAGAACAGTAAAAATTATCCATCCTAAAGAACACACAAGGGGCACCCGGGTGGTTCAGTCAACTTTGGCTCAAGTCATGATCTCGTGGACTGTGAGTTTGAGCCCTGCGTTGGGCTCTGTGCTGACAGCTTAGAGCCTGGAGCCTGCTTCAAATTCTGTGTCTCCCTCTCTCTCTGCTCCTCCCCACTCACACTCTGTCTCTCTCTCTCTCTCTCTCAAAAATAAACATTAATATATTTTTAAAAAAGGAGAAACTAGGGAGGCAAGAAGAGAGTAGCACGTCCTCAAAGTACTGAGAAAAAAGTAATTTCAAACCAAATTCTATATCCAGCAAACATATCCTCTAGGAATGAAAGTGAAATAAAGAGATTCTCAAAAGAACGAAAACCAAGAAAATGCATAGCCAGTAGGTCTGCTTGACAAAAAATGCTAAAGGAATTTCTTGAGGCTACAGGGAAACTTGCCAGGGGCTTACAGGGATTCTCAGGAATGAAGAAAGGACATGGGGAAATATAAAAGACTGCTTTTTTCCCCTTAAACTCATTAAAACTGGTATTATGATGTAAAGCACAACAAAAGCAAAAACACTGTCTTGTGGTGTTTTAATGTATATCTATGGGATACACAGGACAATAACAAAAAGCTTAGAACAAAAGAAAGGGACTTACATGCTTGCAAGGTTTCTAAATTTTAGGTTAGGTGTAACATTATGTTAAGGGCAATGTTAATTCAAAAAAGACTATGAAAGATTAAATATACATGTTGTTATCTTTACAGTAACTACTAAAAAAATACAGAGAGGGGCACCTGCTGGCTCAGTTGGTTAAGCATCTGACTCTTGATTTCGGCTCAGGTCATTGTCTCATGGTTCCTGGGTTCAAGCCCCATGTCAGGCTCCACACTAATAGCATGGGGCCTGCTTGGGATTCTTTCCATCCCTCTCTCTCTGTCCTTCCCACGCTCTCTCTCAAAATAAATAATTTTTTAAAAAAATACAAAGAAATATAATCAAAAATACAATACCTAGAAAAATGTAGAATGCCAAAACTATTTAAGCAATATTTAAAAGGCAGTAAAGGAAGAATAGAGGAATAAAAAATAAAGATCATACATGAATACATAAAATCCTGGACCTAAATCCAACCATATCAATAATTTTGTTAAATGTTAACAGTCTAAGCATTTCAGTTTAGAAGCAAAACCTGGCAAAATGAATAAAAAAGCAAGACCCTACTCTATGCTACCTATAAGGAACACTTCAACTAGAAAGACATCAGTAGGTAGAAAGTAATATGGATAGTAAAAGATACGCTATCGAAATACTAAACATAAGAAGGCTAGATGAGACTATTTCAATACCAGATAAAATAGACTTCAAGACAAAGGTTTTTTACCATAGATAAAGATGGATATTTCATAACACTAAAAGGACACAAACAGAAAAGATAATTATAAATGTGTATATACTTAACAACAGAGCCTCAAAATACATAAAGCTTGGGGTGCCTGGGTGGCCCAGTCGGTTGAGCATCCGACTTCGGTTAAGGTCATGATCTCACGGTTCAGGGTTCAAACCCCGAGTCAGGCTCTGTGCTGACAGCTCAGAACCTGGAGCCTGTCTTCGGATTCTGTGTCTCNAACTTCGGTTAAGGTCATGATCTCACGGTTCGGGGTTCAAGCCCCGTGTCAGGCTCTGTGCTGACAGCTTATTAAAAAACAAAATACATAAAGCTAAAATTAACTGGATTTAAAGAAAAAAATTGACAATTCCACAATCATAATGGGATATTTTGCCACCACTCCCTCAGCAATTACTAGAACCAGCCAACAACAACAACAACAAAAAAGTCAGTGAAAACACAGAAGATCTAAACAGCATAATATGAACCACTGTGACATAAATACCATCTACGGAACACTACATTTGACAACAGTAGAATGCACACTTCTTCCTAACGCATACAATGTATTCACCAAGAGAGACCACATATTGGATCCCAAAGCAAGTGCCAATATATTTAAAGGGATCAAGATCATACAAAGTGTATCCTCTTACCACAAGGAAATTAAGTTAGAAATCAAACATGACAAGTATTTATAGAAATTTCAAATATCTAAAAGCTAAACAACATTTTTCTAAAGAACTGATCAGTCAAAGGCAATAAACAAAAGGGACATTTTATTTGTTTGGGTTGTTTTAATTTTTTTAATGCTTATTTATTTATTTTGAGAGAGAGAGAGAGAGAGAGAGAGAGAGAGAGAGAATCCCAAGCAGGCTCTGCACCATCAGCGCACAGCCCAACGTGGGGCTCAAACACACAAACTGTGAGATCATGACCTGAGCCAAAATCAAGAGTCAGATTCTTAACCAACTAAGCCACCCAGGTACCCTCGAAAGACACCTGGTTATAAATATGTTATGGAATTAAAGAGCACCTGGGTGGCTCAGTTGGATAAGCTCAGGTCTTGATCTCAGGGTCATAAGTTCAAGACCTGCCTTGGGCTCCACACCCAATAAATAAAATGGTGAATTTTATGGTATGTGAATTACTTCTCAACTTTATTATTTAAAAAAAAACAAACTTTTTTTTAATGTTTTATTTATTTCTGAGAGAGAGAGAGACAGCATGAGCAGGGGAGTGTCAGAGGGAGAGAGAGACACAGAATCTGAAGCAGGCTCCAGGTTCTAAGCTAGCTGTCAGCACAGAGCCTGATGCAAGGCTTGAACCCACCAATTGTGAGATCATGACCTGAGCCGAAGTTGGACGCTTAACCGACTGAGCCACCCAGGCGCTCCAATTACTTCTCAACTTTAAAGGGGGACATTTAAAAATATTCTGAACTGAATGGCAGCAAAATTATAACATCTCTAAATTTGTGGTGATAACTAACACAGTATTTAGAGGGAAACTTAACAGCTTTAAATGTTTCTATTAGGAAAAACATCTAAAACCAATGACCTAAAGTTACACCATAAAAGCTACAAAAAGAAAAGTAAATCCAAAGTAAATAATCTTTAGACAGTACTAAAGAGTAGAAATCAACAAAAGAAAGCACAGAGGCAAAGCCAAAAGGAAGTGCTTTAAAAAGACTGATAATATTGACAAGCCACTAACTAAACAAATAAGCAAAATAGAAAACACACACACACACGCAAATTATCAGTATCAGCAATGAAAACAGGTTATCACCACAGATCCTATAGACATTAAAAAAAAATAAGAAAAGAACCTTGAGTCATTTTAACCCAATAAATTCAATAACTTAGATGAAACTCACCAAGATTGACACAAGTAGAAAACCCGAATAGTTCTCTATCTGCCAGAGACACTGAATTTCTAACCAAAACATTCCTAAGAAGACTCCAAGAAGAAAAAAATGATACTGAAAATAAATTTGAAAAAATTTTTAAAAATTAAAAAAATAATAAAAAACAGAAGATGACTCTAGGTTCAGATACTTTCACTGATGAATTATTCAAGAAAAAAAATAAATAAATAACACCTCTTTTACATAAAAGAGGAATCACTGCTCACCTTGTTCTAGGACACCAGCCCAACCCTAACACCAAACCTTGAACAGAAATTGCCCAAAAAAAAAAAAAAAAAAAAAAAAA
>NW_027527824.1:2621444-2628009 GCF_008692635.1 Crocuta crocuta
CAATGTAAATACCATATTATATATGTGATGGTATGATAATGAAAAAAATTATGTACTTTGATCTTTATTCCCAGGTCCTGGTAAGAGCTCCTAAAAACCTTGTCATTACCTGACTCATGGGAGTGATGTGTGTCTTATATATCCTATATCCCTTAGAACTTCCTGGAAGATAGGAGAGGACAGGGGCTGGCTACCAGAAAAGCTAGGCATGATTAGAAGCCTGAAACTTTCCGCCCCACCCTGTCCCTTGGGGAAATGAAGGGGGCTGGAGAGCGAGTTCATAATCAATCATGCCTGAATGATGAAGCCTCCATTTAAAAAAAAAAAAAACATCCCTGGGGCACCTGAGTGGCTCAGTCTGTTGACCATCCAACTTAGGCTCAGGTCATGATCTCATGGTTTGTGAGTTTGAGCACCGTGTCAGGCTCTGTACTGATAGCCAAATTCCACTCAAGTCATGATCTCGCGGTTCGTGAGTTCAAGTCCCGCATCAGGTTCTGTGCTGACAGCTTGGATCCTGGAGCCTGCTTCAGATTCTGTGTCTCCCTCTCTCTCTGCCCTTCCCCCGCTTGAGCTCTGTCTCTCTCTCTCTCAAAATAAATAATATATAATAAATGTTAAAAATTTTTAAAAATACATAAAAATTAAAATTAAAAAAATCCCTAAACTGAAAGATGTGAAGAGCTCCCAGGTTGATGGAGACATCCACATGCTGAGAGGCTGGCACATTCCCCTCCATGAGGACAGAAGCTTCTACCTCAGGACCCTTCTGGACCTTGCCCTATGTACTTCTTCATCCAGCTACTCATCTGTAGCCTTGGAATATCCTGTATAATAAACTGATGGATGCTAGTAAATATTTCCGAGTTCTGTCAGCCATTCTAGCAAATTATGGAACCCAAGAAGGCAGGATGGAGGTGGAGGGTCACAGGAACGTTCTATTTATAAGCTGGTCAGTCAGAAAAACAAGTGACAACCTGTAACTTGTAATTAGTATGTGAAGGAAGGTGGGGGTGGGACTCAGTCTCATGAGACTGAGCCCTTAACCTGTGGGGTCTGTGTTAACTCCAGCGAGCTAGTGTCATGACTCAAGTGCAGGACATCCAGTTGGTATCCAGAGAATTGGAGAATTGCTCCTTGTGAGGGGAAACTCCCTCATCATTGGGTAACACAAGAATTCTAAGGGGCGCCTGGGTGGCTCAGTCAGTTAAGCGTCTGACTCTTGATATTGGTTGGGTGATCTCATAGTTCATGGGTTCAAGCTCTGTGTCAGGCTCTGCATGGACAGTGTGGAGCCTACTTGGGATTCTCTCTTTTTCCCCTTTCTCTCTGCCCCTTCCTGCTTGTGATCTCTCTCTCCCCCTCAAAATAAATAAGTAAACTTTAAAAAAAAAATGGTACTTCAAATCTCTTTTTAAAAAGTATTCTGGGGCTCCTGGGTGGCTCAATCAGTTAAGTGTCCAACTCTTGAATTCTGCTCAACAATTCAGTAATGGCACCAGGGCTATGGGAGCCCAAAGTGTGTGCTGCCCCGGCTCCATCTTGCTACTTCATCTTCTCACGTAAACCCACTCACTCATGCAGAGTCTACGGGACAAGGAGAGGTGGCAGGTGCTCAGGAGACTGGCTCTAGACCTGGTTCAGCCACTGTTCAGAGGCCTCAATCTCATCATCTACACTGACAATTAAGGACACTTGGAAGCTCCAAAATGCTGTCATTTTATAATTCTAAATTAACCACCGAATTTCAAATGTGGAAAACCTCAGATACAATGAGCACAGAAGATTTATCCACACTGACAAAGAAAGGTTCTTGGACCTTTCTCCCAGACTTGTCTGACTTTCTCCACAGTCGGGAGTGATGTCTACCAGCCAATAATACATGGTGTCCATGATAATCATAAAAAAAAAAAAAAAAAAAAAAAAAAACCAAAAAACAAAAAACTTGGGTGGCTCAGTTGGTTAAGTATCTGACTTTAGCCCAGGTCATGATCTCATGGTTCATGGAGTTCAAGCCTGGCATCGGGCTCTCTGCCATCAGCGCAGAACCTGCTTCAGATCCTCTGCCTACCTCTCTCTCTGCCCCTCTCCTGTTCACATGTGCACGATCTCCCTCTCAAAAATAATGAAAACTTTTTTAAAAATTTTAATTTTAAACTAAAATAAAATAGGTACAAGATGGTAACGCTGCACAACACAATTTTTAAATGGCCAATGAGCACATGAAAAGAAGTTCAACATCATCAGTCACCAAGGAAAGGCCAATTAAAACCGTGATGAGGGGGATGCCTGGGTGGTTCAGTCAGTTAAGTGTCTGACTCTTGACTGTGGCTCAAATTATGATCTCATGGTTTGTGGGTTCAAGCCCATGTCAGACTCTGTGCTGACAGCATGGAGCCTGCTTGGGATTCTCTCTCTCCCTCCCTCTCTCCGCCCCTCACCTGCTTATGTTTTCTCTCTCTCAAAATAAATTTTAGAAAATAAATTAAATTAAAAAGATTTTAAATACACACAATGAGGGCTACTGAGTAGTTCAGTTGGTTAAGTGGTCAACTTTTGATTTCAGCTCAGGTCGTAGTCTGACAGTTCATAAATTCGAGCCCTGAAGAGGGCTCTGCACTGATGGCAAGGAGCCTGCTTGGGATTCCCTCCCTCTCTCTCTGCTCCTACCTGCTCATGCTCTCTCTCTCTCTCTAAAATAAATACTTTTTAAAAGCCATGATGAGACATCACTGTATACTCATTAAAATGTCCCAAATTTAAAAAACTGACCATACCAAGTGTTGGTGTGAACCTGAAATGATCATAACTCTGACACACTGTTGGTGGTAATGTAAAATGGTACATCCACTTTGGAAAACAATTTGGCAATTCCTTAAAAAGTTAAACATAAGACCCATCAAGCTGTCTAGTCATTCCATTCTGAGGTATCAACCCAGAAGAAACAGAAATATATATTCTAAAAAAAAAAATCATGTAATCAAATGTGTTATAACTGTTATAATTTATAATTGGCAAAAACTGTAATGCCCATCAACAGATGAATGGATAAACAAATCGTAGAATATCCCTACAGTGGGACGCTACTCAACAACAAAACAGGAAAAAGCCCCTGATACATGAAAACAATATATGCCTCAAAATCACCATGATGAGTGACAGAAGCCAGGCAAACAGACTGCATAGTATGAGTCCATTTATAGAAAATTCTAGAAAATGCTAATTAACAATCTGTCAGGGACGAGGTCAAGAGAAGGATGGACTACAAAGGGAGAATAAAGATACTTTGGGGAGGACATAAATGCTTGTGGTCTTAATGGTGGTGTTGATGATGGCTGAGNGATTTTAAATACACACAATGAGGGCTACTGAGTAGTTCAGTTGGTTAAGTGGTCAACTTTTGATTTCAGCTCAGGTCGTAGTCTGACAGTTCATAAATTCGAGCCCTGAAGAGGGCTCTGCACTGATGGCAAGGAGCCTGCTTGGGATTCCCTCCCTCTCTCTCTGCTCCTACCTGCTCATGCTCTCTCTCTCTCTCTAAAATAAATACTTTTTAAAAGCCATGATGAGACATCACTGTATACTCATTAAAATGTCCCAAATTTAAAAAACTGACCATACCAAGTGTTGGTGTGAACCTGAAATGATCATAACTCTGACACACTGTTGGTGGGAATGTAAAATGGTACATCCACTTTGGAAAACAATTTGGCAATTCCTTAAAAAGTTAAACATAAGACCCATCAAGCTGTCTAGTCATTCCATTCTGAGGTATCAACCCAGAAGAAACAGAAATATATATTCTAAAAAAAAAAATCATGTAATCAAATGTGTTATAACTGTTATAATTTATAATTGGCAAAAACTGTAATGCCCATCAACAGATGAATGGATAAACAAATCGTAGAATATCCCTACAGTGGGACGCTACTCAACAACAAAACAGGAAAAAGCCCGATACATGAAAACAATATATGCCACAAAATCACCATGATGAGTGACAGAAGCCAGGCAAACAGACTGCATAGTATGAGTCCATTTATAGAAAATTCTAGAAAATGCTAATTAACAATCTGTCAGGGACGAGGTCAAGAGAAGGATGGACTACAAAGGGAGAATAAAGATACTTTGGGGAGGACATAAATGCTTGTGGTCTTAATGGTGGTGTTGATGATGGCTGAGTGACGGTGACCCATTCTGATCAAACTGTACCCTTTCCAGTGCAAAGTTTACTGTTGTTCCTCAGGCTTCAATTAGGTTAAGGAAAGACAGCACAAAAAAGGAACTCGGGATCGGAGAATTTGCACAACTAATGAGTACTAGGAGGGGAGCAAGAAGTACAATCACCAACTTTCTAGGCAGCCTCTGTCCACTGCATCCTACCTCACACTTCCCCTGTCACCACCCATGCCTCTCAGAGCTCCAGATTGTCCCTCTCACATGACCACTCCCTGAGCGCACTCGGATGCTCACTCGCATAGACATAGTCTCAACCTTCGCTTCCCCTCCTCAGCTCTCTGTTCTTCCCAAAATGAGATCCCTTGTGCAATGGCTGCTCTTGGCAGGTGTGAAGCCTGGCTGGTGGGAGGCACAACAGCTGCCCCAGTATTGACCAGATGACACTACTTAGCGGGAGGAGGAACAAGCTACTGCTTTCTACCCTGAAGGAAATCACTTGCAGATGTTCGAATCCCACATTACATCAACATCAGAAGGTCCAAATAAACCACAAGCCTATCTGCTGAGGAGAGAACACCCAATTTCAAGAGGAATGTCCAGCTCCAGTGAAGAGGAAAACAGCTGCTTAATCTTTCCCAAGGGAGCAGGGCAAAGATGCCCCCCAAACTCCTAACTGTTCACACTCTTTGACTGCTAGGCCTTAACAACATCTTTTGCCCGAATACAGAGTTATGTTCTCCACCACACTGGTGGTTCCTTACTTATGCACACACACAGTGTCTGGGTCCCAGATCCCTCAGGCTGAAGGAGGGTAAACCCTACCTCACAGGAGATACATGGTAGGTCTCTGTAAACTGTACAGAGCCAAACAAATGTCAGGTATTATCGATGCTTTACGTATTACATATTTAAACACGAATGTGGGCGCCTGGGGTGGCTCAGTCATTAAGCATCTGACTTAGGCTCAGGTAATGACCTCACGGTTCGTGAGGTCGAGCCCCTCATTGGGTGCACATGAGCCCCACTTTGGGTAAACGTGAGCCCCACTTTGGGTGAGCTCTGCTTCTCTCTCTGTCTCTCTCTCATTCCCTCTGCCCCTCCTGGGACTCTCTCGGCCCCAGTATGCCCCTTGCTCACTTGCGCCTATTCTCTCTCTCACTCAAAAAAATAAATAAAAATAAATAAGTAAGTAAATATGAACATGTACATATTGCACTCCCCAATAAGAAGCACCTTGAGGATGCTGGCTTGTCTGAGAATGTCATATCCCTCCTGACATCATGCAGGACGTGCTCAATTAAATGCCTGCCCAGTGGTCTGTTGAGATGGTGGCTCATCTCACACAGGGAGCAGAGCGCCCCCAAAAGGAACCCCTTCAGAAAGGGACTTAGATGTACTTTCCTTGGCCTTCATAAGTCATGGGAGGTGGGTGAAAGCATTTTTTTTTAAAAACAAGTTTGGCAATTCTCCAATGTCCAAGGCTGAATGAACATCTGGGGACCATGATATAAGCTCTACTTTCAGAACTAGTATAATCAGTGCCTAAGGACCGACAGTAGATCTACGAACTTAAGGAAAAAACAATCTTCTGTGGCACCTGGGTGGTTCAGTCGGGATCTCCCTCTCTCTCTCTGCCCCTCCTCAGCTTATGCTCTCAAAAAAAAACACCAAAAACTGAAACTAGTCAAAACCAGTCTTCTTCCATGGCACGCAATGAGATGAAAATGTATACAGCCCACTGAGAAGAGGCTTGACTTTCATTATGATATAAAAACAGGGGCGCCTGGGTGGCTCAGTCAGTTAAGCGTCCGACTTCAGCTCAGGTCATGATCTCGTGGTTCAGTTCGTGAGTTCAAGCCCCGCATCTGGCTCTGGAGCCTGGAACCTGCTTTGGATTCTGTGTTTCCCTCTCTCTCTGCCCCTCCCCCACTCTCACTCTATCTCTCAAAAATAAACACTTAAAAAGTTTTAATTAGAAAAAAAGATACAAAAACAAATAAACAGCCAACTTCACACCAGACACCACTATAGCCACACTGCCATTTGCTGATAGAGTCTGCGAATGGCTGCGGAGTGCCCACACCATGCCAGGCACTGCAAAATGGGCACTGCTTTGTCCTCTTGGGATATTTAGTTACATTTACAAATCAGGGGGAAGAAAAGGTCTGTTTTTGATTTAAAGTACTATTTGTTGGCAAAACCCCGAGCCCACATTACAAGGTGTGAACACAAGTCAGCACAGCTGACGCTCACGGGTGGCTCTGGGTTCCCCTCTTTGTTTTATGGTCATACTTGGTGGCACTGACCTCCACCTCAAGCCACTCGTGTTCCTGAAATGTTGAGGTGCAATCAAGTTCTCAGACATACAAGAACACAGGCAGAGGTT
>NW_027527824.1:2628061-2628648 GCF_008692635.1 Crocuta crocuta
TGACCTCTGGCCTCCGGGCTCCTGCACTGCTAGAGATGTACACGTTGGTCTTGCTTGCCAAGTTCTTTCCCACTGAACCTAAAACGCAAGAGGAATGTTGGATGTTAATTTCAGGATTATGTCAGATACTCACCCTGCTTGACCAGAAATTCTGAGCGGTATTTGGCGACCGTGAAGGTCTCAAAACCACAAATGGCAATAGCTACAGCAGATGTCCATGGTCACCCAGTACTCAGCTGCGTGTAACCAAAGACCTTAACCCCTAGTGGGAAGCAGCGAAGCGGACTTACCAGTGGCAATGATGAGCCCAGGGGCGGACTCCTTGGACAGGATGGGCATTCTCCGAAGCTGAAGGTTGAGCAGCTGACTGAGCCGCTGGGCCAGGTGGAGGGAACAGCCCTGGGCAAGCTACGGGACACAAATTCCAAACCCTGTCAGCATGGGACACGATGCCTCCAGCTCCCTCCGAACACTGAGGCCTGTGCAGACACTGCAGCCACACACAGAGAAAGGAAATCTCGCCCAGAGGAAACCAGACTCAGGGCCCAGCTGTCCCCACCCGCCCCACCCCCCACCCCAGGTGGATG
>NW_027527824.1:2628674-2678740 GCF_008692635.1 Crocuta crocuta
CAGGTGGATGTGATTACCTGAACCACATATATGCCTCTCACTGAAGAAAAAAGTAAAATTTAAAAAATTCCTTCTGAGACTCTCAGAGAATAATAATTAGAAGTCAGTGTCAACTCACATAGGTCGAAGGCTATCTATCACTCCCTCTACGTTACCCAGAGATACTCTTGCGTGACTCGGGACTGAAGAGAAATTAAATAATTTCATGGTACTTATTTTTTTAAGTCGGAGATCTATTTCAAATATGATTTAAGCAATGCCATCAGAGGAAGAACCAAGAAGCAGGAGTCATAAAGTCTCCCTGATAAGCTCCCAGATATATAACACATGAGACCTTAAAACAATTTTGACATAGTCTATATTTGTCCAAAGAATCAACCCTGCAATGAACGTCCACTGCAAAACTAGTTACTCAGACTGGCCTCCGTCACTTACAGTCGGATTTTAATAGTTCTGCAAACAAAGCTGTTTGCTGGGCAGTCAGGCCTGATTCTCTCGGCCAGAATGCCATGGTCAAATGCTATTCTGCCACGACTGGTATTCTAGACAAGGTAACTCTGTGTGTGCTCATGTTAATAGGTAAAAGTTGACAGGGTTTGCAATATAAGCTTATTTTTATAACAAAGGGACTTAACAAATGTCCATCTTGCTGACATCACAGTTTGGCAAATGATACTAGAGAAAATTAGGTTGGGTCTCGGAGAAACATTTGCCAACCAACCTGTTCTTTCACTACCTAAGATCACAAGCAGAAACTAAAAGCTCGACCAGCTGTTGTACAATCCATAAATAAACAGATACAGATCAGTCGTGGGAGTGAGCTGAGTTTCAACAGTCTCATTAATTCTATATAACTAGGGCTCAAACCCCTACTACACACTGAGGCCTTCCGCACAGGCTCAGGAAGGGCTCCCCAAATCTAGCAGACACCCCTGAATAAAGAAGCACTTGTGCATTTGTCTGTATCTACTTATATCCTGCCTCTTACCAAAGTTAGACTCGGTGTGCTAAGTTGAAACCCGCTGCCAAATAGGGAAGAGTAATCAAGAAGTCCAGGGAGAGCAAGAGTCTCTAAAAAAAAACTTCCCAATGGCCACAGATACGGCATATAGTAGAGTCAACATAATCATGGACACACAAAATTAAAAAACCCAAAAGACCAGGTAACTGTTACTGTTTTTCCAAGAACTGCAGCTACTTGAGTTTTTCCGAGTTCCTTCTGCCCACCTACTTTATATACCCCAGATCCCTTATGCAAGGTAAAAATGGAGGTGTGGGAGGGATGTCACATAAGGCCAAGGAACTCAAAGTCAAGAACAGACTGCTCTTCCAAGGGACAAGAAAGGAGCCACCTAGGAGAGTGGGAACCCTTTAGGGAGACCAAATAATACCTTGTCACATTCTCCACTTTTCGGATGAACCCACTGATTGGGAAAATTGTAGAATNNNATTATATTCAAGAAGGTATTTTTCTTTAAAGTTCCACGGAAATACTGCTGCCAGAGTTTCCCAAACTTTCCGTGGTTCACAACACAATTAGGGTCCCCATGAGTTTTTTACAGCAGCCTCAGGCCAGAAGAAATACCAGCATTTGTTTTTTAAGTAGTTAACAC
This sequence comes from Crocuta crocuta, assembly GCF_008692635.1. NCBI lineage: Eukaryota > Metazoa > Chordata > Mammalia > Carnivora > Hyaenidae > Crocuta > Crocuta crocuta. The sequence goes on from NW_027527824.1 coordinate 2,630,288, forward strand.
CAAGCAACTTAAATAAGTATACATACTTACAGCTCTTATAACTTAGTAGCACTCTCAATTAACAGNAATATATATTTTATATATATATACTATATTATATATGTATATACACACCCACAGAGATAGAGAAAGAAAACAAAATTTCTATTTCATTCTTAAATAACCACAATTACTTAATATGGGATGTGTGTACCTGCTGGGTACAACACAATTTCTCAAAGTTTAGAACCATACCAATGTGATTTCCTGCTCCACCCTGACTTTCTTGCTTGCCTTTTATCATAGGGACTTCTAGAAAAATCCAGCTTCACAAAGGAATGATGCCTCCCCAAGAAATACAGCAGGGACTAATGTTGAAACTAGGAGCTAAGTCAAGAAAGACAGTGCTGCCTTGGTGCTGAGTTTGGGAACTGTAAGGGCAGAACTCCACATAAAAATCAGTTTTAAAAGCCCAAACAAGGTGAAAGCATCTATACCTCACAATTGATTTTTTCTCCATATCCTGTGAAGGCTGGAGCCTGAAGAAATTCCCAGGTGCCGCCTTTGTCAAAGGTGATGACTGACCTCATGTTCTCCTCATTCATAGAACCGTTAATCAGAGTAGCAATGTAGACTCCTTGCAACCCTGCCACCCGGTGGAAGTCGGCAAATGGCTCATTTGCAAAATACCTACAGTAAAAGAAAATAAACAGCTGGGAACCAGTACGGATATTTCCTCGGTATGTTTTTATTGTAAATAACATGAAATTTAACTGTTTTAAAGGACAGAACTCAATGGCGTTAAGTACATTTGCAGCATCACAGTGTACCAGCATCACTATCTGGTTCCAGAACCTTTCCATCATCTCAGAAAGAAACCCCATACTCACTAACAAGCATTCCCCCTGTCTCCTTCCCATCCCAGGTGCTGGCAAGCACTAGCCACGTTAGCTTTCCATCTCTACGGGTTTGCCGATTCTGAGTGTTTCATTATCAGTGGAATCATGCTGTGTGGCCTTATGGTTACTTTCCCATGTTTCCAGCATTCACCCATGTTGTAACAGCACCCTATTCCTTTTTATAGTTGAATAATCTCTCTCCCTTTTTTTAATGTGATTGTTTTTTTAACTTTGAAGGCCAGGAGGCTTTTCACCCTAAATCCTCCAGTGAGCCTTGAAAAAAAGGAAAACAATATAGCCAGCCTTGCCAGATGCTAATAAAAGTGCTGGGACTTTACCCCAATCTGCAGGGATACAGTGCTACAGCTTACACAGCCTTAGACTTCCAACTAATTGTCGAACATGCTGATCAGAGAGAAGTCCATAGGGTTTCTGTCAGAAAGCAGAGCAGAATCCCTACCCAAGGAGGCAAGATGGTTCTAGAAACTTGAGGTTAACTTATTAACAGCGACGCAGAGAATAAAGCCCTCCCAGGCCTGAACTTCCGTGCTAGGACACCGATTTCACTGGAATTTTTGCACTGAAATGGTACACATGAATCAAATGCAACAGATCGCTGAGAAGTGCTAAGCAGACTTCACACGTGGTTTTTAACACTGGGAGTGTGTCCTTTATTTAGAAGAGTTCTGAGCCACTGGACTTTGTTTTTAAAACAAAACACAGAACTGCTTTTTTCCATTATCTGCTGTACAAATCTTGAGCTGGTTGAGTGCTTTGCCTCCTCAGACAGAAAGAAGCACGCTACAGGCTCTGAGGCAGATAAGGAAATTTTTTAATTTTTTTTAACGTTTATTCATGTTTGAGAGACAGAGTGTGAACAGGGGAGGGGCAGAGAGAGGGAGAGAGAGAAAGAGAGAGAAAAGCAGTCTCCAGGCTCTGAGCTGTCAGCACAGAGCCCGATGTGGGGCTTGATCCTATGAACCATGAGATCATGACCTGAACCAAAGTCGGACACTTAACCAACTGAGCCACCCAGACACCCTGAGATCCAATATTCTGACATGTGGTTTCCTTAGGTCAACTGGAATTATTTTCTGGGTTGCTTCTTTAGAAATCGGTTCAAGGTCTATCCTCCACCTGCTCTCTATGTGCCTCAGCAGTACGGTGTTGGATTCCACCATCAAGAAACTGCCACCATCAGGTCTACTGGCTTCTTTCACGCATGTGGGAGGCCTGGCTTTCTCTCACCAAAAGAGCTCTGCTTCTGCCCTCCAGTCACTCCCTTGGATTTGTAGCTCTCGGTTCCAAGCAGAAACTTGTCCTCTGTGCCTCATGCGCTCCCCAGACTGTCCTGTGAGCTCCCGTTGGCCCTGCGACGACCCGCCTCTCCCTGAGCTGTTCATCCATTTTCTTACATTTCCTCTCATAAGCCCGCACGACAGCACCTGTCCCCTGCTCCCCGGCCACGCACCAGGGCCCCTCGACCACCCTCCGTGCAAAATGCAAGCCTGCTTCACCCTCACCTGAGGTCCTCCTCAGATGCCCTCCACGTCACCCCCCAGGCCTCCCATCTCCTCTCCACACCTGGCCCCCCACCCAGACACCACTTTCCATGACCTTTCTGCTCAGCACATCTCCCCACTGCCAGGGTCACCAGTCCTTCTCTGGTTCTCGAAGCAAATTAAGATTAATTCTTTGGCACTTTTCCTATTGGGTCAATGAACAGCTCAAACATCACATAAGTGCTGTGTTTCATTGGTTTGGTTTTTCCTAACCAGCCTGCCCCCCTATTCGGCTAACACACCCTTATCCCATTTCATCTCGCTGAGATGGAGAAGTAGGTGACAAAAGTTGACTCAGGTGAGCATATCTGAAGATCTCCAGCGCTGAGATAAAGCCTGAAGAAAGCTCTAGGAAGGCTGAGCCTATGTGGGTCTGTGGATGCATACATAAGTCTAGTTCCAATTTCCTAACTGGACTGTATGTACAGACAGGGCGGGAGTGACCTTTGTGACCATAAAAAGGACCAGGTGTGTATATGGCAGGACCATAGGGTCACATAACCGAGCTTACTACCTCCTGGGGAGCCACCCTCCATGGCTTCTGGCTTCAGCTCTACCCTGAGGTATCCAATACCTGACAAATGTGGAGGATAAGGAAACCCTTGGCAAGCTGTGACTTATCTGCTCTATAGCCAGAGGCTCTCAAAGGTGGGGGGGGGAACCAAAACAGAATCTATAAAAGGCCTGAGGAATAATGGTTCATAATTAATGATAAAAAAAAAAAAAAAGGAAGGAATGTAGTATTCAGCACTGGCACATGCGGCCGACCTGTGGATAAACCTTGAAAACATCAGGAAGAGTGAAAGAAGCCAGACACAGAGATCACATATTACGCTATGACTCTGTTTACACAGAATATCCAGAGAAGGTAAATCCAGAGACAGAAAAGAAGATTCGTGGCTACCAGGGGCTAGGGAGGAGGGGAGAGTGAAGAGAAATGGCTTGGTGGGTAAGGGGTTTTCTTCTGGGGAAACGAATATGTTTTGGAATTCTATTAAAGCTGATGGCTGCACAACACTGAATATCCTAAATGCCACAGACTCATTCACTTTAAAATCGTTAATCTAGGGTTGCCTGTGGGGGAGGACTGGGGGGGGGTTAAATATCTGACTTTGGCTCAGGTCATGATCTTGCAGTCTGTGAGTTTGAGCCCCGCGTCGGGCTCTGTGCTGACAGGTCGGGGCCTGAAGCCTGTTTCGGATTCTGTGTCTCCCTCTCTCTCTGCCCCTCCCCCGCTTGCACTCCCTCCCTCTCTCTCTCTCTCCCTCAAAAACAAATATTATACATAATGGGTAAGCTAATGTTATGTGAATTTCACCTCAATAAATTATTTTAAAAAGAAAACAAAAAGGACACAGGAACCAGCCCAAAGAGGCTGTCACCTACCAAACGAGAAAAACCTGAGGCTGAATCGTGGTAGGAATGATTCAGAACACATTAACACACACTGAGTAACAAATGATTCGTGAATCTCCACTGGGGGGTGAGGGGGAGTAAGGCACAAAATAGGACACACCTCCGAATGAGCCGAAACAAGGAGTGGGAAAGCACTATCAGAGACCACATAGAAAGTTCTCCCCGTGGGCATCCAGTAGGCATCTCCAACCTGGTGAGTCCAAACCCGAAGTCTTGCTCTTTCCCCCGCCCGACATCTGCCCCTCACCCAGCCCTCCCGGACTCCCTGACTCAACACTGGGCATCATTCTGCCAATGACCTGGCCCAAGTGGCAGTGGGCCATTAAGTCTCCACAGCTGGATTTCTCTGACACTTTTTTTTTTTAATTTTTTTTTTTAATGTTTTATTTACTTCTAGGAGAGAGAGAGAGACAGCGTGAGCAGGGGAGGGTCAGAGAGAGAGGGAATCACAGACTGAAACAGGCTCCAGGCTCCGAGCTGGCAGTCAGCACAGGGCCCGACGCGGGGCTCGAACCCACGAACCGCGAGATCATGACCTAAGCGAAAGTCGGACGCTTAACCGACTAAGCCACCCAGGCGCCCCTTCTCTGACACTTCTACAGCCAGGCTTCCTGCTTCCCAGAGTCTTCCCAGAGTTTACTTTGCCCAGAGCATCCAGATGGCTCCTCGAAGATAAGTCACATGAGTATTCACCTGAAATTATTGATCATACTGTCCATTTACATTTCATGTACTCTCCTTTACATAATGCAATTCACAGTGTTTAAGATGGTTTTTTAAAAAATAGAACAGGTTAAATCAAATGATGTCTATCTTCTGGTTAAAACCCCCCACACTGGGGTGCCTGGGTGGCTCAGTCGGTTGAACGTCCAACTTCAGCTCAAGTCATGATCTCAGTTTGTGGGTCCAAGCCCCACGTCAGGCTCTGTGCTAGCGGCTTGGAGCCTGGAGCTTGCTTCGGATTCTGAGTCTCCTTCTCTCTCTCTGCCCCTCCCCCATTCGCACTCTCTCTCTCTCTCAAAAATAAATAAACATTAAAAAAAAAAAAACCTCCACATTGTACTTAGAAACAAAAACAGTAAGTTCTGTGCATGCTCTTGAAGTCCTTCTACAATGTGAGCCCTGCTCTCTTAGATCCCGCCTCTTGGGTTCTCTCTCTCCTCCTCCAGCTGCTGGATCCACCCTGGCCTTCTCGCTGCTCCTAAAATAAACCCACAGAGCCCAGCTTCAGAGCCTCTGGGCACGCTGTTCCCTCTGCCTGCAGTGCCCTTCCCCAGGTATCTGCCTGCTCCCTCCCTCACGTGACTCGGGCACCTGCTGAAATGTCACTATTCTAGAACAGCCTTCCATGACCAGCCTGTATGAAATAACACGCCCATAATCCCATCCTCTTAACTTGCTTTGCTTGCTTCCCATCACCTCGCAAACCACATATCCGTTCACGTTCCATCTTCCCCCAGTGAGAACAAAACCTCTGCGGGAACGGACACCCGGTTTTGACTTTTTACTGCTGGCCACATAATCTCACTGCTGAGGCTGGAACAAGGTCTGGCCCCGAGCAGCAGCGTCCTTGTGGAAAGAAGTCGTGACTACATCCATCATCTGCCTGATGAGAGGCCACGGACAGCAACGCCACGCCCTCTGACCTGGCGGTTGTGGCCTTGGAGTCAGACCATGCTGTACTCCAGCCAGCTTCACTGGATGGCTCTTTCCAGAAGCTGAGAGTGATCCTCACCACATTCGGACGCCTCACAGAAGACGGGCTTGTCATACAAGTGAGAAGTGGACTCCTGGCCCTCAAGGGTCACCACGGGTTGGGGGCATGCATCCCTGCAGAGCCCCGGCCCCTCCCCAGCCCAGGGAACGTCCATTACTACAAAACAACTCCAAGTATGTGATGTACCGGTAAAGGATCAATGATGTTGGTGCCTTTCAGCAGACACCCAGAGCTATACTTGCAATTACAAAGAAAAAAAAAAAAAGTCAATTAACCTGAGTCACTTGGAGGCCAGGCCCCATGGCTACCCACACCAGCCCATCCGTGACAGCTTGACATTTTCCAAGTGCTTTTTCCCACTGACTCAGAGACCACAAAGCCAGACAACTGAAGGACAGGAACCCAGGGAGTGGCTGACACGGCTGTGACTCCAAGTGTCACCCAGGGCAGCAGTGCTCAACCCTGGCATCTCATCCCCCAGAAGGGCTTTTTAAAATCGTCATACCCCAGGGGCTCCTGGGTGTCTCGGTCAGTTAAGTGTCTGACTTTGGCTCTCATAATCTCGCTGTTCCTGAGTTTGAGCCCCGCATGGGGCTCTGTGCTGACAGCTCAGAGCCTATTTCAGATTCTGTGTCTCCCTCCCTCCCTCTCTCTCTCTCTCTCTCTCTCTCTCTGTCCCTCCCGACCTGTGCTCTATCTGTCTCTCCAAAATAAATAAACATTTAAAAAAGTTTTTAAATCTTCCTCCCCCAGCTACACCCCAAACTGGTTAAACAGCACCACGAGCCAGGCATCGGGGTTTCCGAAAACTCGCCAGGTGAGTCCAAATGCGCAGGTAACATTGAAGAACACCCAACACGATGTGGTTGTGCTGATGTAAGAGAGCCGGGGAGGGCCTCGCGGTCTCCTTACCTCACCAGTGTGTCGCTGCCTGCCCCTCCTGGGCTGTAATACAGCACGTTCTCCAAGGACAGGGAGAATTTCAGCCCTTCCGCTTCCGAGATGTACAGGTTGGTGCGGCTGTTACTATGACTGACACACACAAACACCTGGTCCTCGGAGGCATCTGCGATGTAATATTCCTTTGGAATCAAGAACCAAAATACACACGAGTCAAAAAACACACCTGTGTAGTGGACTTTCCCTATGGACGCTAAAGTAATGACTTCCAAACGTTCCAAGGACAGCTTCCCAAATTTTGGTAAAAGGTTGGCCAGCTTTTACCAAGGTTGGGGAGCTGAGGCTGCCTAGCGGCTGGAGCAAGCCCCTTCCTGGCAAATGGGGTGCAAAAGAGTGGGCCGCTGAACTCCATAAATGACCTAAGAACCTCTTTTTGGTGAATAATGTCACATCCCGCTTTTTCCCAGGAGATCTATCGTTAGTACAAAGCACAGTATACATTAACATGCATTTCCTTTCCTTTCCTTTTCTCTGAGGTACTAAAGGAAGGCAGAACCCATAAAAAGCAAAGAATTGATAAGAGCGTTCTCCACCTGAAGCTACCAGCCTTCCATCATACCCACTGCTAGAAGCAAGGCCTTCAAATGCCACCTCCTGGGGCTCCTGGGTGGCTCAATCAGTTAAGCATCCAACTCTTATTTCAGCTCAGGTCATGATCTCATAGTTATGGGATCGAGCCCTGCGTTGAGCTGTGCATGGAGCCTGCTTGGGATTCGTTCTCTCTGCTCCTCCCCCGCTTGTGCACCTGACTCTCTCTCTTTCTCAAATTAAATAAACATTTTTAAAAAATGTCACCTCAGATGCCTGGGTGGCTCAGCTGGTTGGGTATACAACTTTAGCTCAGGTCATGATCTCATGGTCCATGAGTTTGAGCCCCGTCTTGGGCTCTGTGCTGACAGCTCAGAGCTTGGAACCTGCTTCAGATTCTGTGTCTCCCTCTCTCTCTGCCTCTCCCCTGCTTGCACTCCATGTCTGTCTCTCAAAAATGAATAAACATAAAAAAATTTTTTTTAAATGCTACCTCCTGCCTGTGGTCACCTTTCTGATGACCCCAGCCAATGCTGATCTGCCATATCGGTCTCTACGTGCTAATACGCACATCCTGAAGTCAAGTATTTGACTCCATATGGTTTCCTCCTCTGCTCAGTTCTCTGCATCTCCAACCTGTATGTTTCTAAAAGGGTGGGACCCAAATGTTATCCAGTTTTGGAACCCAGCCATCTGTAAGGGACACAGCAGGTGCCTAATCAATAACTGTGGTCCCTAGCTCCCCAATCCTCCAGTACTGGCACACGGAGCCCATTGACTCCGGTCCCAAACCTCTCTGCTAATCCTTCTCCACGGAAAGCAAATTCAGACTCCCATTCAGCTGTGTTTCAAACAGGGAAGAGGGAAAAAAACAGACCAAGATGTCCAAAGCATAATGGTTCTTTCTAGAGACCTATCTAGAAAGTGACTTCAGGGGGCCTCCATCCAGTGGCTACCCAGAAGGACATTCCTGCAACACCCTTCCCCCGACATCTCCCTGGGGACGAGAACACTTCTTTCCACCCCCAAGTGGACCCCACTCACATTAATAGGATGTCTTGTGACAAACTGGGCTGCTCGCATGGGCTTCCGGCCAAAGGAGACCCAGAGCTGGACAGAAGATGGCTCTGGACTGCCCAGGAAATGCTGCCAAGGAAAAGGAGGGGGGTGGAAATGTCAGTCATGCCACATTACAGCCACTCAAAACAAGCGAAAAAGGAAAACAGAAAAGTCAGAACCCCTGATTCTACCAACAACACAAAACACAGTGTGACGGCAAATGCACATTTTTGCAGCGTTGTGTTCAGGCCACAGCTTCCCAGACACCTGGTCTCCAACAGGTACTAGATACTCCCTAACACCAGATAAGGAGGAAGGGAAAATCGTCCTGCAGCTGAACTTGGGGTTGGGTGGGGGGTGGAGGCTTAACCTGGCAGCTCCCCAGTGCAGCACAGGGTGAGGTCAGCCACACACCAAGCATATAAGCCCTATTCCCCAGGGCGCCCGGGAGGCTCCATCGGTTAAACATCTGACTTCGGCTCAGGCCATGATCTCACGGTTTGTGGGTTCGAGCCCCGCACTGGGCTCTGTGCTGACAGCTCAGAGCCTGGAGCCTGCCTCGGGTTCTGTGCCTCCCATCTCTCTGCCCCTCCCCCACTCACACTCTGTCTCTCTCTGTCTCTTAAAAATAAACAAACATTGGGGTGCCTGGGTGGCTCAGTCGGTTAAGTGTCTGACTTTGGCTCAGGTCATGATCTCACAGTTCGTGGGTTCGAGCCCCGTGTCGGGCTCTGTGCTGACATCTAGCTCAGAGCCTGGAGACTGTTTCAAATTCTGTGTCTCCCTCTCTCTCTGACCCTCCCCTGCTCACGCTGTCTCTCTCTCAGAAGTAAATAACTAAAAATTTTAAAAAATAAACAAATAAACATTAACAATTTTTTTTAGGAAAACCTATTTCCTATTCTTTCCTTCCTATTTTGGTTATAGGATTATAAAGCTTATAAGGGCTATATAGGTTATAACGGTCAGGTTATAAAGGTCAGAGGATTCATTTAGTTTACCCTATATATATATCCCCATAAATATATATGAATACATAGATGTCAGTGAAATACACCCTTTTATACTTTATATTTTATTACTTCTCACTGTGGTTGTATCTTTAAAAAGAACCACTTTTGGGGCGCCTGGGTGGCTTAGTCGGTTAAGCATCCGACTTTCGCTTAGGTCATGATCTCGCAGTTCGTGGGTTCNAGGCTCTTCACTGATGGCACAGAGGCCACTTAAGATTCTTCTCTCCTTCTCTTCTTCCCCTCACCTGCTTGTGCTCTCTCAAAATAAATGAATAAACTTAAAAAAGAGAGAGAGAGAAAAAAATAAAGGAGCCACTTTTCTCAGTGACACCTGGCTTTAGCTTGCACAAAGAGTTGGGGAAATTGTTACTGCTTCTATTTTTCAATCTTTTAGTACTTCTCACTGATGAACGTTTTTGCTGGAATGTATTTTCTTCGGCAGAGCACAGGGCATTTCCACATGACGTTGGCCACATCGCATTGTGTTCTACAGATACCAAAGTGCAGCTGGAATCTTGAAAACGTGTACCAAAGCACTATCGGGAAGTCACCGAGTCTCTCCAGGCCTCTGTTTATTCATCTATGAAAATGAAAAGCTGAGGAGGATCAGGACTTCTCTGTCAATGGGTTTAAATGGTCCAGAAACCTTATAAACACATATGTGAATAATCTGTATAGATGCACTCATTCATTCTGCCAGAGAGATACACGCTTTTCACCAGGCTCTCAAAGGAGTCAATGATTCAAAAAAGGAGAACCACCACCATAAAGGCTCAAGGTGGTTTTACCCAGCTCTCAAAGTGTGGGACTGAGTACTGACGGCAAACGTTGCACATTTATCCAGACAGAAATAGAGATGCGCCCTCAGGTGGATGTAATCACACCCATGACCTCAGTAGGACATTGGGATTCCCAGCCAGAAGGGGTTAATTTGGCTTCGTTTATCCTTGCCTCTGTTGCTACTGTTTATGACAGACTTTAAATTCCTATAGAGTAAGAAACATACCAATTGCTCTTAACTGTAACAACTGAACCCCCTGCGCTAATACATGCCCAATAAACACCACTAGAAAAGGAGGTTTTTGTTATTCTTGACTCGTCTGAACTGGATACATACGCAGATGTTCAAACCACCCTGAACAAATGGTGAAAAGTAGTTTGTTCTACTGAAGCCAGGCAGAGAGGTGCAAAACACTGTCTTTCCAAAACGGCACTCTGAAAACCATGTTAATGGTTTGTACTCTGTATGGGGCCGCAGGGAATGACAGATCTATTAAAAACGTAGAACATACCACCTGAATGAGAAAACAGTGCCCAGCAAAACCATTAGGCAAAAATTCCAAAAGCCCTCCTTGAGTCAATAAAATTTTATAGCTATTTATAAAGGTCTGAGGATTCATTTAAGTTACACTATATAAATTCCTATTAATATCTATGAATACACAGATGTCAGTGAAACATGCACTTTTAGGCTTTATGTTTTATGACTTCCCACTGCGGTTATACCTTAGAAAGGAGCCACTTTGCTCAGTGACACCAGGGCCTAGCATTAGGTAAGCATTCTTAATGAGCGCGGTCGGCCGGCACAAGAATTGAGAACTCATACCAAGACCAGTCTTACTCCATAAATGCAGTAAGTCACAAAATACAAAGGTCATAAGAAACCTCAAAACATATCTGCCCCACTGCCTTCTGGGACCATAATGATTCCTAAGTCTGGACAATTAAGGCTCGCTCCTCAGGTCCTCTTAAGGAGTTACCATAATACTTTCCCGCCACCGAGAAACACATTAACAATAAAACTGTGGCTTGCTACGGATTATCAGCTAGGTCACCTAATACTTTCCTTCATCAACCATGGGTTTCCGTGGTTGTTGAGTTTCTCTTTACCACAATTATAAAAGTACAATGTGCCCCTGAGAAAAAAATATCCAACAGTACAGCCAGGTATAAGGTAAAATGCAGCTGCTCTCCCTACCCTCACTCACGCTCTCCTCCGCTCTCCTTACCCTCACTCACGCTCTCTCCCTACTCTACTCTCCAGGGTACCCCATGGTAACAGGCTCTCATGGGTGCTTACAGAAGTGTTCTGTGCCATGATGCCTGAAAGCATTATTTATATAGTGACAGACGTGGCGACGCTTACCCAACATCCATTATTCCCTTCTCCTTAGCGCCAGGACCTTGACTGCCACCCCAAATAAACCACCAGGGTTCTCTGCCTTTTGTGTAAACTCATGTGGCCACGTGACTCCGTACTAATCAATGAGTATAAACAGAAGTGTTGTGTTCAGTTTCAAGGAAGGCTGCTTACAGGGACGGAATCATCTGGAAGGGGTCCTATTCTGGCTTTTCTACCTGTCCTTACTCTTCCTAACCCCCTCCCCATAAAGACTTAAAGGCTACTACAGATGTCTGGACCAAGACAGAAACTTGAAAATGGAAATCATTAGCCATGTGGGTGGAATGGGAAGAGAGAGGCCTGGGTCTCCCATAACACCCGGGCATCAACATACCATACCAGCCCTAGACTGCCAACCTCACGGCAGCACTGATGCGAGAAAAGGAAGCTTCTGTCTTCACTAAACCACTTTTATTTTTAGTCTGTTATATAAAACACAATGCCAACTGGATACATGCAATTTTATTTTCCAAAGTAGATCGTGATAGAAATATTGTTGTGCAATTCAACTTTTTTCATCAACAGAGGCTCTTAAACATCTTTCATTTAACAGCTCACAGGCATTGGTGTTATTTCCAGAAGCATGCTTCAGTGACTATGCTTGTATATATTCCCTTTTCCAGAACTACAAAGGTATATATATGGGATGCCATTCTTTTTTTTTTTAATTTTAAATTTGATTTATTTCTTTTATAGTTTGTCAAGTTGGTTTCCATATAACACCCAGTGTTCATCCCAACAAGTGCCCTCCTTCATGCCCATCACCCCTTTTCCCTTCTCCCCCATCCCCATTAACTCTCAGTTTGTTCTCAGTATTTAAAAGTCTCTCATGGTTTGCCTCCCTCCCTCTCCTTAACTATTTTTTCCCCTTCTCCTCCCCCAGGGTCCTCTGTTAAGTTTCTCCTGTTCCACTTATGAGTGAAAGCTTATGGTATCTGCCCTTCTCTGCCTGACTTATTTCACTTAGCATTAACACCCCCGAGTTCCATCCACCTTGCTACAAATGGCCAGATTTCATTCCTTCTCATTGCCATGTAGTATTCCATTGTATAGAATGGATCTTCTTGATCCATTCGTCAGCTGATGGATATTTAGGGTGTTTTCATGATTTGGCCATTGTTGAAAGTGCTGCTATGAACACTGGGGTACGTGTGCCCCTACTGAAGGATGTCATTCGTAAAATCCCTAGGTCAGAATTTTCATTTCTGACAGAAGAAATAGCCTTCCTGAAAGGCCACAGTTAATGCATCTCCCAACATAAATACTTTCACCAGCATCCGGGGTTATTTAATGTTTCAATTTATTGCCAATATTCTAAGGTCTGAGAATTTACCATAAGATTTTTTTTTTCATTTAGTGCTTTCACTCTGACAAGGAAAAATAAATGTAAGTATCTGAATAATCTGAATTTCAGAGGGTGCATTTGCATTTATGCTTGAGATTAGGTCAAGAGCAAAAAAAAGGAGGGGCCCCTGGGTGGCTCAGTTGGTTAAGCATCCAACTTCTATTCAGGTCATGATCTCGCGGGTCATGGGTTTGAGCCCCTCATCAGGCTCTGTGCTGACAGCTCAGAGCCTGGAGCCTGCTTCAGATTCCGTGTCTCCTCTCTTTATGCCCCTTCCCCACTCGTGCTCTCTCTCTCTCAAAAAATGAATAAATATAAAAAAAAAAAGAGTAAAAAAAAGGAAATGAGAGGTCAAGGAGTAAAGAGCAAGAGAGGATCTAAATAAAAGACACATTCTTGCCGAGTGAAGGCCATAGTGAGCTATTCAACTGAAGGTTTCCCAGAGAAAAGTGGCCAGAGAGTGAGGGACCCCAAGGGACAGGGTCTGAACACCAGTTAGAAGCTCTCGGGCAATAGCTTTCACAGCCATCTTCTCCTTCGGAGCAGTAACAAAGTTTCAGGGAAACATCATCGTCTATGTTAATGTTGTTTCTCCTAAAATATTTATAGATAGGAGTCGATATATATTTTATACATATATGTATGATTTGCTTTAAACTATTCCAAGACACAAATGAAGAGATTAGCAAATGTAATATAGCAATAGAGCAAAATATAAAAAATATTGAGGCTAAGTCAGGGCACCTGTGAAGGTCTGATAGCATAAACTGTTCTTTCATGTACATTTGAATACGTCCACGATAAAAAGTTTTATGAAGGTAAGTTTCCTCAGAAGCATGTCCAGAATGGCAGAGGAAGAACTCTAAAATTCCACTCATGGGGCACCCTGGTGGCTCAGTTGGTTAAGCGTCCGACTTCAGCTCTGGTCATGATCTCGTGGTTCGTGGGTTTGAGACCTGCATTGTGCTCTGTGCTGAATGCTTGCTTAGAGCCTGGAGCCTTCTTCAGATTCTGTGTCTCCCTCTCTCTTTGCCCTCCTCCACTTGTGCACTCTCTCTCAAAAATAAATAAACATTTTTTAAAAAATAAAATTACACTCATGTCTGAAAAGCAGCAGGAACACGGGCAGAAAATTCTCCAAGTCAACTTTCTCAGAATTCTAAAAATTAAACAAAGGGTTGCCAAAACCCAAGAGTCTGGTCACTTGAGTCACTTACTCAAGAACGGTGACTGAAGTGTGGCGATTAGAGCCAACTCCGTGGCCTCAGTCCTGTCCCTTTTCTCCGGCTCTGTGGTAGCCTTAGAAACCCACAGCCTCACAGCTCCAGTGACTGTGAAAACCAGTAGCCTGGCAGTCTCTGGAGAGCACAGACTACCGCCGCGGCCTGCTTCCAAACTGCCTCCTCGGGCCTCCTCTACACATTGCCTGACTCTGCTCACTGCACAAAGAGACCCATAGCCAGGTCGTTTAGGGAGAACAGTGACAACTGGCAAAGATTTCACATCACAGCTGCTGGAGAGGCATTGCCGCTCGGAGCTACCGAAATGCTAACCAAAAAGCATGGAAGGAAAAACAGGGGGAACAGATACCCATAAGTGGCTCTGATAAGCTCTGAAATATCCCGGGCCATCTACGAGGTCACACACACGGGAGCTGTGAGCATGCTCAGGGGAGAAGTGGAAAGGGCCCGGTCTCCCATGGCTGGCTAGTAAACGTGGGCTCTACATGACAGGAATCGAAGGCTAAGGCAGAGTTGGAGATCGCACTGAAGGCAGGCCCCCAACACACGCTCAAGAGGCCCTTAGCGAAGGCTACCAGAATTACTGGTTCAAAGTATTTAAGAAAATCTCTAGTGGCACCTGGGTGGCTCAGTCGGTTTAGCGTCCGACTCTTGATTTCAGTTCAGGTCACGATCCCACAGTTCATGAGTTCGAGCCCCGCGTCATGCTCTGCACTGACATCATGAGGCCTGCTTGGGATTCTGTCTCCCTCTCTCTCTGCCCCTCCCCTGCTCGCTATCTCTCTCTCTCTCAAAAATAAATAAACATTGAAGAGAAAAAAATATCTCTGTTCAATCACTGGCTGATCGCTAAGCCGAATTATCAAACATTTCATAGCCCTCCATGATGAAAAATGCTACAAAATGAATGCAGGGAACTCACAAACAAAACAAAGATAGGCAACAATAACAATAACAAAAGACAACAACAAAAAAATCCTGCTTTGAGGGGCTGCCACATTATATCATCTAAAATGTCTGATTTTCAACCAAAAAATGACAAGACAAGCAAATAGCAAAGTATGGCGCGCACACACACACACACACACACACCAGTCAGTAAAGGAAGGCCAGATATTGGACTTACAGGAAAAAATTTAAAACCTTATCATAAATGTGTTCAAAAATATTAAAGGAGGGGCGCCTGGGTGGTTCAGTCAGTTCAGCCTCCAACTCTTGGTTTCAGCTCAGGTCATGATCTCACAGGTTCGTGAGTTCGAGCCCCGCACTGGGGCTGCTGACAGTGTGGAGTCTGCTTAGGATTCTCTCTCTCCTTCTTTCTCTGCCCATCCTCTGCTTGCTCTCTCTGTCTCTCTCAAGAATAAATAAACTTAAAAATACTTTTTTAATTAAAGGGAACCATGTCACAAGAATTAAACAAAAGTATGAGAACACTATCTCAAAGAAAGAAAATCAATAAAGAATAGAAATTATATAAATAGAAGTTCTTGAATGGAAAAGAACAGTAACTCACAAGAAAAAAAAATCCCCAGAGGGGTTCAACAAGAACTCTGAACTGGCAATGAACCTAAAAACACATGAATTTTGATCATCCTCAATAAATACAGATGAAATCTGACAACATTACACTAGGAAAGAAAACAGTTACCAAAGATCACATAGTATAAGAGTCTCCTTACATAAAAAGTCCAGAACAGGCGGGGTGCCCAGTGGCTCGGTCGGTTACACACCGGACTCTTGGTTTTGTGAGTTCAAGACCCGCACCGGGTTCTGTGATGGTGGTGGGGAATCTGGTTGGGGTTTTCTGCTCCTCCCCACTCATGCTGTTTCTCTCAAATAAATAAAATAACACCTAAAAAAAAATTTCCAGAGCAGGCAATTCCATAAGGCAGAAGGGCAAGGGAAATAGAATGGGGGTAAAGGGGTGATGAAAATATTCTGGAATCAGGTAGCAAGAAGCATTACCCAGTCTTGTGAACGTGCCAACAACGACCGAGCTGTGTACTTTAACAGGTTGAATTTTATGGCATATGAATTATATCTCAATAAAGGCTTATCAAAAATTAATTTTAAATTTATCGGTATTCTGGTTTTATTTACAATCTGTAAAAGTGTTTAGGTTTATTGCTTGTGTATAAGTTATAAGTATTAAGTGCTTATACCTAGCTTTATGTTTACATGCACTGAAGTAATGTTATAATTAAAATAATCCGTCAATAGCTTGGGTTTTGGTCAGTTATCCTAAAATTCACACCCCAGATGTGGTCAGCTAATGTCTGCTAAAGAAGCCCATGACCCTGAGGCAATTCCTAAGTTTTCTCTTTATCTCTATCAACATTAGAGACTTTAAATTCACATAATGAGAGATCAGAGGCATGCAAGACATTTGAATTGGCCATAATATCCTAAAGATAATACCCTGGCATGAATAGGACATAACAATTTAAGGAGGCCTGTAATCTAAACTTCTAGCAGTAATGCCTATGACTTATCAAGCTCTTCCACTAGAGGATTCCAGTTGCCTGATGCCAACTCAAAATGGTAACAGGATCTTGCCTCTACAACAGGGGTTGGTTTTCTGTAATGGCCCATACAGAAATATTTTAGTCATTGCGGGCCATCCTGCTTCCAAGGAACTATTCAATTCTGCCACTGTAACTCGAAAGCAGTGATAGACAACATGTAAGCAAATGGGCGTGGCTATTTTGATAAAACTTTATCGACAAAAACAAGTGAAGGGCCACAGTTTGCTGATCCCTGAGCTAGAACGTTGTGTTTGCATCACCTATAAGGACAGAGGAAACACCATCAAGCACATACAAGCAGGTCTTTGCTTAGTGATACACATTTGCTCAAGAAAGTCTGAACCTGTCTTTCGCAGTAAGCTGGTGGTGCAGCTACAAAGGAGCAGCTAGCCCTCACCTACCTCCAACTTTCTGGCAAGCATTGGTATCTACCAGAAAGAACCTAACAGCTATGTATTGCCAAGTTAACAAATCAATGTTGGTTTGCAGAAGTGCCTCAATGCTGCTTTAATGGCCTTTCATTTTGATTGGGCTATTAAGACAAGTAAACTCATGTCAAAAAACAAGGAATATAAGTTAAACTTGGGTTAAAAAATACCAAAGGAGGGGCGCCTGGGTGCCCCAGTTGGTTAAGTGTGCGGCTCTTGGTTTCGGCTCAGGTCACCATCTCACAGTTTCAGGAGTTGGAACCCCCACATGGGGCTCTGTGCTGACAACATGGAGCCTGCTTGGGATTCTCTCTTTTCCTCTCTCTCTCTTCCCCTCCCCTGCTCAGGCTGTCTCTGTCTCTCTCAAAATTAAATTAAAAAATTTTTAAATCAAAAATAAATAAAGAAAATAAAATAATAAAGTAAATAAATTAAATTAATAAAATAAAATAAATAAAAATTAAATTAAATTAATTAAATTAAATTTAAAAAATATATATCAAAGGGCATCAGACCAAAAGCACACATGAAGTAAGAGCCAGGCCAACAGGGCGCCAGGGGATGCTGAAGATTCAGAGAGCGGCTTCCGTCACGAATCCAGATGGCTGTCCCCGCATGTTCTAAAAAGCTAACTTGCAAAGAATTGTAATCATTCATGGTACTGGAGAAAAGCAAAAGAGTTAATCATCCAAAACCAATTTTCTGTGGTTTTCCAATTAGCTCCTTGACTTTCCTAATTTGATTGAATCAATTTAATATGAAGGTCACTCAGAATTCCCCAAACCCAGGCAGCCTGAGCGCTAAGCACACCCCAGATAAGAAGTTAACACTGGCACACCTCAACACTCCCACTGATACGGTTATCCAACCAAGTCCAATGTTGTTTACCCTCGTGGTTCAACAGTCTAATGTAATAAAGAGGAAGAAATTATAAGGAGGAAAACACTCATTTTATCATCCACCGCCAGTTGTGTTTCTTCCTTCATCAACCCATCCAATCTACAATGTTCCTCTGATAACAGGATGGACTATTATCGAAAGCGTCTGCAGACAGAAGGCCTCAAGAAGAGCTACTCAAATTTTGGAGGTTCTTTGGCAGCCTAGGGATGCTCAGAAAATACTGCATCAGGGCTGGGAATCTGCATTTGGAAAAAGTGTCCCTGTGTGACGGTGCTGTGCATGCTCCTAAGGCCATCATCTGAGAAACACTTCCATGTGCTGGCCGACCTCATCTGACTTTGACCTTGAGCCTCTAGCTAACACCACTGACCCTGGAATCTGGTGGCCCATCCAACAAGCCATGCAGAGAGTTGAGAGTTGACTATGAAAATACCAATCATTTAACACCCCTACCCCACCAAACAAATCTACTGGTCTATGCTTTCTAAATATGGCAGGCAAATATGGCGTTCATTCAACTATTGTATACGTGCTATGGATCAAGCACCATGCAGCCTGCTGGGTACTACATTAGTGATGAACAAAACAGACACAGCCTCCCATCCAGGCACTGGCCAGGACTAGCAATCAACTTGCTGCCAGCACTCTGCAAAGCAGCAATGTCGAGGGAGAACAGACATAGCTGTTAGGTCTGAACGAAAGGCACAGAAACTTCAGCTGGGATGTAACTTCAGCTCTTTGGGTGTGAGATCCAGAAATAACAGGGGTGAGAGGGATGTACAGCAGCTCTCCACCTCAGCCCCAACTCAGGCAATAAAAAGAAATTAAAGTCATATAAATAAATTCAGGCCCAAGGAACTCACACAGGAAAGATCCAGGAACACTGAAAGACTGCAAACAATCCGGGACCTTAGGAGTGCCAAGACCCTGTCACAAGGTATCAGTTCTCAGGCCTGGTTTCTCACCTTGCGCTGCATTTCTCACCCCTCACCACACCCCTGCCCAGGACAATCTAAGGATGCCTGCCTACTGGCCACTGTGTGTGTGAGAGAGAAAGTGACAGGCAAGGCAGGGAAGGAAGGATCCAGAAGGTGACCCAATGCAAACAGACTGACAGAAGAGAAACTGCCATAATTTTAGTGGTTTTGCAGGGGCACCCGGGTGGCTCAGTCGGTTAAGCGTCCGACTTCAGCACAGGTCATGATCTCACGGTTCATGAGTTCAAGCCCTGCATCAAGCCTGGAGCCTGCTTTGGATTCTGTGTCTCCCTCTCTCTGTCCCTCAAAAAATAAATAAATGTTAAAAAATAAATAAATAAAAATATTTTGCCAAGTAGGTAAGGAGGAATTTTTCTTGGCTTTAGCCACCCACATCTTCTCCTCTCACCTCAACCTTTACTCTCTGCTTCCCTAACTGGGGAAGTCCTCTCTCTACTCTGGAGTCCTCCCAAGGTGGGGTGGCCTGCTTCTGCCTGGCCAGCTACCAATCATACAAAGGAGAGAAAACCCAGAGGAAAATATTACATCCGATCTTAGTCCCTAAGGTTAAGTGTGATGGAAAGGGAAGCACCTGCCTGTTACCAGGGACCTTCTTCAGAGCCCGATGTCAAGGAAGGAATGGCTGCCATCGAGAAAATAAGCTTCTGGCACATCAGGAAGAGCAGCCCAGCCCACTCTCTGCAGGACGGGTTTTTCCTTTATGCAAGGGCAGTACAGTTGCAACTGGCAACTTGATACAGTAGCAAAGCAAACTCTGTTAAATAATCAACTCTGCCTTTAAATGAGCAAGCCCTCCCTTCCAGCATCTGGCTCCATCCAACACATCAAATCAAGGGGACCATTTTCCCAAAGGCTGAGAGTTAAGCTACTTACTGATAGCTGGAAGCTTAATCACTGCTTTTCTTCAAGCATTAACTCCCACTAGCCAGTGACTACACATTCTATTAGCCACGGAAATTAACATGTGTCCAAAATTCCCTAAGACATTGTCCTAATATGAAAGGAGAGCAGGCAGTGAGATGAAGGAAAATCATCACTGAGCCCCGCCTGTCCTTTCTGTGCTCTTTTCACTGGGATTTTTTTTGGATTTTGTGTTTGGATTTTTTTTTAACTTTTTAAATGTTTATTTATTTTTGAGAGAGAGAGAGAGTACGTAAACATGGGAGGGGTAGAGAGACAGGGGGAGACACAGAATCCAAAGCAGGCTCCAGCCTCCAAGCTGTCAGCACAGAGCCCAACGCAGAGCTCGAACTCATGAACTGTGAGATCATGACCTGGGCTGAAGTTGTACTCTTAAACGACTGAGCCACCCAGGTGTCCCATCAAAGAAACACATGTTTAACAAGGAGGCTTGGCTACCAGGAAACAAACAAATTCCAAGGCCCCACAGACACGTTGAGTGTTTGTCTAAGCATCTCCACCTCCTCCAACCTCCTGGGACCATCCAAGCCCCATGGGAATGTTCATCTACGTCCAGTGCCCCTCCGTCAGGCTCCCCCAGGCGCCCCAATCCAGTCCCTGCTTGCGTAAACTCACCTGCTCGCTCACAGAATGCCAAACCTCAGAAAGGAAACTCAAAAGGACTTTATTCCTTAGTGCCTTCAACTTACCACCACCTTGGTAGCAAACAAGTACTTGTCCCGGAGCTGAAAGTCTCTCACTTCCTCCAGAATCACTTCCTGGTTCTCCCGGGACTGGAAGAAGTCTGTACTTCGGAAAACCGTGGAGTAGCCAGAGGGCTCGTGCCGCTCGATGTAGATGGTGTTCGGCTTATCATAGGGATCGACGCCCCTGGAGTAAAAAGTGCAGTTGCTATCATCTCCACGTTTAACCACTGAAGAAATGGAGGTTCTGCTGTGCAGACAGCCAACCTGAGTTCAAGGACATGAAGATGGTGTCTGCACAGGATACTCTCTTGTCAAGTTTTTTACTGCTCTCTTTAAGGCGCCCTGGGCTTGGCTCCAGGCATGCCTTCGCCATGGCTTGAGAAGAGTAAAATCAAGAAAAAGTAAAAGGCGGGCTGTTTCGGAATCAATAAGCAATGGACTGCTTGAGGCTGTCCATGAGTTTCTGGCCCCAAGTTACAAACCCCAGAGAACAAAGGAGTGTGTTTCCCCAGAACAGTACTTACTCAGAACAGTTCCAGAAGAAACCACATGAGGAACCACTGAGACTAGCCTTGCTAACGGACCCTGCCCTTTGTGTTTCTGTCCATGCTGTGCTGCTATCACCAATCCATGCAATCAGGAATCATCCAACCAGTGCAAAGTCATGACCCATGAGGCTCCTTCACGACCTCTCTCTCACACGTACTGATCTCCCTGACGTCCCTCAGAAACACAGAACTCATTGCTCCCCCACTCTCCATGCTCTGTCAACAGAGTACCCTTCTGCAGGGATGCCCCCTGTGTGCACTCTGGTCTGCACTTCGAAATCCCACTCATCTTCTGAGGTCAAGTTCAAGGCATCTCTTTCAGAAAGCCCTCCCCAAAGCACTCCTCTCTTCTTCTGTCACAGGCAATATATCTGCGCAGTGTTCAATTTCAAGCCTTTGATATGAATTTTACGTGAGTTTTGAACAAAAGTACAGAGGTGCTCCGGGTGGGTGGATTTTGGAATCACTCTCGTGACTTGATAGAGTGGTACATCTTATTCACAGCGGTGCCTTTCATTCACTGTAATCTTTTGTTCACCATAATGTGTCTGAGCCTCCTAGAGAGATTACAGGTACTTTAAAGGCCACGTCTTAGACTTCTTTTTGTCCTGCGGGGCTCCCAGCGGGGCTGAACCTTGCTGCATTGAACCCGTGGACCATGGTACAAAAGTTTAACCCTGGCTAGATCAAACTCCCCCGAGACGAATCTCTGAACCAGGGTCCCCCCAAAATAAGGTCCCCAAACAACAGCTGGGAAGAGGATTAATCTGCCCCAGGTTCCCTAACACTTCCGATACACCAGACCATTCAACACGTGGGGTAAATAACTGGACAAGTGAGGAGGAGAGCTTCACAGGGAGGACGTGGTAGTGACCAAGGGAAGGCAGGGCTCACTTCTGTACCTGTCTCTGCCCAGAGCCACATTCACAATGGCTCTCAGGATCATGAAGTCTCTGACATAGAAGTCCTTCAAAGAGGTACTGTCAAGAGGATACTCTCCAAGAAAGAAAGGAGAGAGGTGGAAGGGAGGAAGGAGGAGGTATGAAAGAGAAAAACAAAAGACTTGACTTTGGCCCCACAATCCAGAGTCTCAGCAGGGCACTGGAGAAGCCAGAAGCCTGGGTCCTAATGCAGGATCATCAGATGCTCTGCTCTGTGCGCGTGTGTGGGGGTGGTTGGCGTGTTCTTTTCTTTTCCACAATTAGAAGTACTGATTAGAGTACTTCCTCTACCCTAGAGGATATGCAAATTAAAACAAAGCTGCTAGATATTTTTAAAAAGGCAGAGAGGAAGGGACCTTGACTCAGATTATTTTGAGACCGAGCTCACCTCTGTTATTCTTTCCTAAACAAAAGCAGCAAGAAGTATCTAGAGATAGAAAGCGCTCTGACTTTCTTCCCAGTTCTCTTCCGTAATCCATACTTGGACCTCCCGGTTCTGAAAGCCACTCTACCTACGAGCTCCGAGCTCTGTTCCTTTGGCTCCTTTGCGATGGCTAGCCTTCCACTACTTCTTGTTCTCTTTGCTCTCATTCATTCAAATGAAAATTCAGAGGCTTGCTCCATCTCTGAGCACAGTCACCTGGCCTCACTCACTCATTACTGATGCTCTACCAGGAACCCAAGTCCCTCCCCCACAGCCCACCCACTGCCCTGTCTTGCCAATCCCCAGCTCTGGAATACATAGATCATTGGTCATCCTGACTCCTGCTGCTCCCAGGATGCCAGGCTTTACTGAACAAATGTATGCCATTATTCTAGGGAGGTTAGATTACAATTACGCTCTCACTTATTATGGGAAATCCTCCAAATAGCCTGAAATTCTCTGACACCAGACATGTAATTATCTAAAATAAGATAAGCCGGTCCTTTCCCCCTAAGACATCTGCATGCCTGCATGGAGGCAAAAGGTACAACTTACAAATTCTCAAGCGTGATGTCCCTTTATTTAGCCGTCCTGCGGGTTTGCCCTCTTGATATACAGTTACCTAAACAGATCAAAGGGCAGTGTGTCCCTTTTAAAACTCGAATAAAGCAAAAGAAAGTTCTAGTGGTATTTCTGGGGTAGAGGTTAACCTTGGATAAGACTGTGGTTACAAGTTCACAGAGACACCACAACCTCTGCCCAAGGAGAATAACGAAAGCACCAGAAACAGCTGCCCTCTTTGAAAAGGAAATCCAATGGAGCCTGAAGATACTCAGCCAGGACACCTCTCCTTCCATCTTTACTGACTTCATTCGCCAAGGAAGCAATACCAACTCCAAGACGTTCTTCTTCAAACAGAGAGCTAAAAGAAGTACACATGGGGGATGTACTACTCTGCGTTTAGTGAGGACTAAAACTACCTGGAAAAGTCAAAAGACAAATGATAAACTGAGGATTATAAGTATAAATTATAATTATAATTCATACACGTATGATATCTCATGTCACAAAAGACTAACCTCAAATATATAAAGAGCTCCTGGAAATCAATAAAAAGACTAACCATTCAATAGAAAAAGAGCAAAGGGCATGAACAGACAAGCCATAAAAAAGAGAAGTAAAAATGACTCTTGACCAGGTTAAAAGATGTTCAAACTCATTCACAATAAACAAAATGCAAACTAAGAGTAAGTCTGTCTTACTTAACACACTGGCTGTGGAGACAGGCACCATTCTATGTGGCTGAGATGAGAGCAAAATTTGATATGCTCTATAGAAGATCTGGCAATCTCTACCAAAGTTACAATTTCAACGCTTTATTCACTGGGGATATATCAGTGCACAAAACGGACCAAAGCCTCTGCTCGTGTGGAGATTTTCTTATATCAAAGAGAGAAAGACAAATAACATAAGACTAAAAATCATACATTAGAAGGTGGTCAATCCTATGCAAGAAAAGAATAGAGTAAGGTACAGACAATGACAGGAGAGGAGTTGCAATTTTAATAGGATCCTTAGGATGGGCCTCATTTAGAAAGTATTGTTTGAACAGACCTGAATGAGGTAAGGGAGTAAGCAATAAGTATATCTTGAAGAAGAGCTGTCTAGGCAGAGGGAAAAGTAAGTACAAAGGCCCTGTGGTAGAATATACTTGGTATTAATCTGAGAGAAATGTTGGTGCGTATTAAAAGGTTCAACATGGAGAGAGGAAACAACAAAATCAGATCTGTTTTTAGGAAGACCAACCAGGCCATGTGCTGAGAATTAACTGCAGAAGGACAGGACAGGAGTGGCAGCAGAAAGACCAGGAACACAACTAATGAGTGACAATGGCGGCTTGGAGTAAAGAAATAGCCACAAAGGAGATCCTGTATATAAACCAAAGGTAGAGACCACAGGACTTCCTGACAGGTGGAATGTGAGGCACGAAACAAATATGAAATCAGTGATGACTCAGAGTTCTTGCCCCATACAACTAGAAAGTGAAATGAGGAAGATTACAGGGACAACTGACTGGGGGCAGTAAAGGTCAAGTATCAATCTGGGAAGAAGCAAAGTTTGAACAGGTGGCGTGACCCACTGACCCAGCATGTCCCTTTTAGGGAACCTGTTCTGCACATTCACCCACACGTGCCCAAATCCATGTATTCAAGACTGCGTCCTGGAACCGTGAAAGATCAGAAGATTGACTAGAAACTTCCTGAAGTGTGGCTCTGTTGATTTCTCTCTCCCTTCTCAAAACCCTACAATGGGTCCTCACTTTCAGAATTCAGCCCTGAGTCCTTTTCTAAGCACTGCGGATTCGGATAGCAACGTCCCTTCCCCAAACTTCACGCACACACTGTCCCGAAGTAAGACTCTATGTTCTCCATCCAAAGACCACAGTGTCTCATCTCTGCCTGGGGCCATTCTGTTCTGCCTGGAATCACGCCACACACCTCCACACCCCACCTGTGACCTCCAGCCTGCTACACACGTCCTGCCTCAACTGCAAGGAAGCGCTTCCATGCGACCGTGACCTTCCCATCTGGAAAGAACCGTGTCCCTCCTCTGGTTTATTTTCCCACGTCCATGAATTCTGTGCTTCCTTCACAACATGCACAAAATGTCTTTTCTTACCTCCTAGGCTGCGGTCTCCTTAGTAACTCTATCCATAAATTATTCAACTTCTACCCTACAGTATCTAGCATGTTTTATATTCAGCAGACATAAAAAAAAAAAGTTATGAATGAACAAGTGAATGAATTTTCTATAGAGAAAAATCCCCACTTCTGTTATCAGGCTCAAAGAGGCAAGGTCTTTAGAAATTCTAATCCATCCAAGCACTTGATAATTCCTCTGGGTCCCCGATGGATTGAAAAATGCAAAAACTCTGTCAATTCTTTCACAAATAACCTGCCTTTCTCATCCCCCCACCCCCACCCCCACACTTCCCACAGTGAGTGTTATACTGGTAGCTCTAAATCCCAGGTCTACATTTCCTGAACCACAAGCTTTGCGTTTCAGGTGAGGGTAGGTGTGTCCTCCGTGGAGGAGGTAGAACTGAAGAAAGGGGATTATGTAATTCTACCTTGTTAGATGGATGACTTACCAAGAAAAGGATTTCACGTGTTCCTGAATCAGGACCCAGGTCTGCCCAAAATCGTCCGACTTCCACAGCTGTAAAGACCAAAAGGGCAAGAAGGAATCGGGATGTAAGAGGTACCCACCACCTAAACCGCCTGGCCCTCAAACCTCGCCTGCAATAACGCGCCGGCTGTGAAGACAGGCACAGAGGTCACCAAGGCCAGCCCGATTACTCCAGATGCAAACGAGGGCAGGGAGGAAAGGTCAGATGTGCACCTTCATGTTCCTCCCCATAGTTACTAAGACCTCAAGAACTACAAGAAAAAAATGACTGGGACTTGTCTTCCATCTACGGATCACCAGAAATTAGTTTACTTAAGGCTAGTCCTCAGGGATAGTAAAAACAAAAGGATTACACTCCATTCTTCTTGCTTAGGAAGTAGTGTTCTTAAAAACCCATTAGGGGTCGGGGTGCCTGGGTGGCTTAGTCGGTTAAGCGTCCGACTTTCGCTTAGGTCATGATCTCGCGGTTCGTGGGTTCGAGCCCCGCGTCGGGCTCTGTGCTGACTGCCAGCTCAGAGCCTGGAGCCTACTTCGGAGTCTGTGTCTCCCTCTCTCTCTGACCCTCCCCTGCTCACGCTGTCTCTCTCTCTCTTCTAGAAATAAAAACAAAAACAAAAACAAAAACCCATTAGGGGTCACAGTGACTAAAGGTGAACAGAGAGGAAGGGCACCAAAGGGAATCACCTTGAATACAAAGGATATGGCCATGAGTAATTAACTTGCTGATCTTTGCCCAAACCCCTGAACTTCCAAACAGAGGACCTGAGAGCTTCTGGCCCTCGTGACCATGGATTATGAAGAAGCAGGGGGGCCCGGGTGGCTCAGTCGGCAATGCATCTGACTCTTGATCTCAACTCTGGCCGTGATCTCACAGATTGTGCCGGCAGAGCAAAACCTGCTTGGGATTCTCTCTCTCTTTCTCAGAATAAATAAATAAACTTTAAAAAAGAAGCAGCAGCAGCAGGGAACCACAAAGAAAACAATAATCCACCTACACTGGTAAACTGACCCTGCCTTACTTAGGTTACTCCTAAAGGCAAGTAAGGGTAAACAGATCATGTTTTGGTTAAACAACCGGCAAAGAAAGAGAAAGCTTCCAAGGTTCCTCTGAGCAAAGCCATTCAAAACTCATCATTAATCCAAACCTATAGGGTCTACAGGCTTCACACAATTATACCAGACCATTCCTCTCGATTTGGCAAGTTTCAACCCTGAGCTATAAATCCTACAGGGGCTCTCTCCCCACCCTGCTTTTCCTTCAAATCCAGATTTAAGGCGAAAACACACACCCATTTATATTCTATGCACACGCACACACACTAAGGGGGAAAAATTAAAATATGATGGTAATTTCAAATAAATGGTACAAAATCAGTGTGTTTACAGTCGAAGATGGGAAAGGTAGAACAGAAATTCATTAAGAGTTCCCAGCAGAGCTCAGACTCCAGACTTCTTTAGCTGGCTCTCTCTGGTTAATTTCTAGAGCTTCGGTTTACCCCCAAAACCCACAAGGGTGCATCTACCCTGAGAAAGGCACAATGTTTAACAGGGTTTGCCAAGTGCTTGGCGTCGCACCCCCTGGCTGGGATGCATTCTGAGAGCGCCAGGGAGATCTAGTTTTCCTTAGCCATGGGAAGTGAAATAGTAGCTCCAAAGGCTAAGCTTGGGAGAGGAGGGAGTGAGGGAGGGGCCGGGGGAGGTCACTCAGAGGACACCCAAGCCACATGGGGCAGAACAGAAAATTCGAGAAGCCCACCTGACTGTGTTCCAGAAACTCCCTTACCTGCTTGTTGGGGTGAGACCTGTCAAAGCCCAGGAGAAGGTTGGAGGCCTTGCTATGCAGGAGGAGGTCAGCTGCCCGGAATGGGATGGCGAAGCCTTGAATGGTGTTACAGAAGTCAAATGTGATCCAGAGGTACTGGGCATAAGCATCTACGAAGATGTACTGCAAGAGGGGGAAAAAAAAAAGGGCAAGGTCAGAGCGGACCTGGCTGGGGCCACCCGCAGCCCCACTTCCCACAGCGCGTGTGGTGCCAGGGGCCTGTGGGGCCTCCACACGGTGTCCTTACCATCCCCTGGCCAGATGCCGGTGCTTGCCACACATGGCTCAAGGAAGGGGGGGGTGCGGGACAATTGGGACAGAGCTGAAGACGGCCCTCCTTTAACCAGGTAACAGCGCTAGTCAGGCCTTCCTGTCTTTTCTCTCAGCGGACTTGGCCATTCTCCCCCTTCTGGCAAGTCAGTGGGTCACAGTCAGAGGGTGACTACTGGCCGGGACAGAGAAGTCCTGCTCTCCAGACTGGCTGTACATAGACAGGACTCCTTCTGTCCCTCTATCCTCTGAGCAGCTACGGGACACGACTTCCCAGGAAAATCCCTAAAGTCACACCCATCTAAGAAGATTAGCTTCTCCTTCTTGAGGCCAGGTGACAGGGCAGCTCTGAGGACCACGCAGCCAGTGGGGCCAGCCAGCAGGCCCACTGTGGGGTGAGGCAGGAAAGCAGCTCTGGAGAGCAGGGGCCGCACCCTATTTAGCCCCTGCACAGGCCAGTGGCGCCGAACAAGCTGGACTACAGAGTTCCCGAGGGGGAGGGGCGCCTGGGTGACTCAGTCAGCTGAGCGTCCAACTTCAGCTCAGGTCTTGATCTCACGGTTCAAGAGTTCGAGCCCCGCATTGGGTTCTGCACTGGCAGTACAGAGCCTGCTTAGAATTTTCTCTCTCTCTGTCCCTCTCCCTCTGCCCCTTACCCACTTGCACTCACTCTCTCTCAAAATAAATAAACTTTAAAAAAAAAAAAAAAAGAATTTTTGAGGGGAAAGAATTAAGGCAATTCAACCTGACAAATGTGTGTTTAATGTTCACCCTGCACCAGATGCCGCGATGCCATGGTGAAAACACAGAACCCTTACAGTCCAAAGTGGGAGAAAGACAGACGTGATCATGGGTAACTGTAACTCGAGCGGAAAGGAGATTCGATGGGAAGCCATGGACAGAGACCTATGAGGGGCAGAGAGCACAGATTAGCTCCAGTCTGGGAGATGAGACAGGACTCCGGGCCAGAGCTGGCCCTTGTAAAGGCAGGCGAGATTTCAATAAGGAAAAAGCAGCCCTCATCTGGGGCGGTTTGAGTTTGGGAACGAAGGCAGGTGGGGAAAAAAAAGACAGCAAGGACTGAGGGCCTGAGGGCAAGGATCATGAAGTGCAGATGGTGGCAGGCCTTGAACGCACATGAGAGATCTGAAGGAAAGCCCCTCTGCTCCCACAAGGGCAAGGGCAGCTCAGCGGATCACCGTGAACCAGAGCAGGAGGGACTCGGCTCCCGGTGCCAGCCAGTCCCTGAAACCAACAACCTAAAGGAATCCGTCCAAGCACACATTCCCCTCACTGACTGCATCTGACCCAGATCAATCTTCTATTCAGAATCCTTTTGGCACTAACAGCTCAGGCACGTCCTGACCTCCTGCATTTGTGCATATGCTGCTTTCACATGTTCTTGATCCTTTCCCTTTGGCTTTTCCCTCCCCAATTCCCAGGAACGCATTCTACGTGTTCTTTCTCGGTTTCCTCTACAGCATCTAAAGTAAAACTCCAAAGTCTGCAGGAGCCTAATTAAATCTAACCGTAAAGGCTAGTAAATGTTTTGAAAGCAAAAAGCACCATAAGCAAATGCAATGTTGTAAAAACAATCATGATCCTAGGAGTATTGTCATAATTTCTGGCACAAAGGCGTTCCCTAGAAATAACAGAGCCCATGTTCCTGCTCCGAAACCATTTTGGTTCCTAAGGAAGGGAGTGTTCTTGGTTTAAAAAGATTTCTGGGGCACCTGGGTGGCTCAGTTGGTGGCTTAGTCCGATTCCTGGTTTCAGCTTAGGTCATAATCTCATGTTTTTGTGAGTTCGAGCCGCATCAAGCTCTGCACTGACGTCACTGAGCCTGCTTGGGATTCTCTCTCTCTCCCTTGCTCTCTGCCCCTCCCCTGCTCACGCTATCTCTGTTTCTCTCAAAAATCAACTTTAAAAAAATAAAATAAAAATAAATAAAAAGATTTCTCTAGAAATCTGTTCCATGGCTTCTCCAGGTTTCACAATATCTAAAAATCACATACTCAGTTGAAGAACTTATTATCGTTCATAATACTAAATTATTAAGGTCAAGAACAGGGATCCCTGGCTGGTTCAGATGGCGGAGTGTGCAATTGTTGATCTCAGGGCCAGGAGTTTGAGCCCCACGCTGGGCACAAAGTTTACTTAAAAAAAAAACAAAAAAACAGAAAGGTGTCAAGAGCACTCAGCGTGTGCTGAACACTGAGCTGCAAACTTGTGCAGGCCTCCTCAGATTCCATCTTTCTGGTACTCACAGCAAGTCAGGATTTAGCTATCGGTATTACCTCCTTTACTAATGAGGACACTGACGCATGGAGAAGTTCACTGGCCAAGATGACCCAGGAGGCGGCATGTACCTCAATGTCTGGGTGGTTCACAGCCTGTCCCTGAACAGTCCACCAATCCCTTCCTCTCCTGCTCCAAAACAGGCAGCACTTCCTGAGTTTAATGCCGAGGTCGCACACGGAGCCCCCAGGCTCATTCCTGCGCCTCCTCTCTTACTGCACTCCGGACGCTTTTGTCGGCAGCTCGCTTCCCTTGCCCTGTGGCAACACTGAATCATGCCAAGCCTGCACGCCCTTCCCCTGGCGGCCCCGCCCTCGACTCCCCTCCTCTGGCCCCTTCAGACAGAGGTCGGCTCTCCGCCCTCAAGTCACCTTGCTGCTCTTCGTCCTCTGCTGCCCACTCACTCCACCCTCCACACACCTCCTGCTACGGCTGCCAAGATCAGACATGCCAGGGCTTTTATTCCACGGTCTCACCCTGACTGCTGACCTCCCTGGCATCTCCCCTCTGATGCGCCGAGGTGTCTCACTAGGTCCAAAACCCAGTCCTCCCACACCTTCCCATCACGTCCCAAGCTACTCCTCCCCCTGGCCCGAGTTCTCACAATAACGGGTGTCGCTCCGCTGCCTTCCCTCGGCCCCCACTCCCAATCGGCCCCCCACCCCGCTCTGTTTTCCTTTCTACACTCTCTGCTCTCCTTTGTATCCCCAGGGCTGCCAGCGTGGCCCACGGGCAAGCTGGTGCTGGGCACTGGGTTTTGGTCCTTCTCATGCCTTCCAGGGCATGGCAGGGGGTGAAAGCTCAGAGGGGGATTCGAGGTCTGGCTGGGCAACTGGGCAACTTCACGCCTGTATCCCCATGACGGTTCCCTTCCTGGCCTCTCTCTGATCTTTCCCCTTCGAATCCATCCTGCATATCGCTGGGACACACATTTCCCTAAAAGACACTACACTAAGCTCCACTATTCAGGACCTTCCATGGATCCCTACTGTCCTCAAGGCAAAAAGCAAACATCATCTTCAGGTGAGTGCCTTCTTGAGACCTCGAAGCACCTCGGTGCAAACCCTTCACCCCTGAGAAGTGAGTCTCCCCATGGCCCGCACAGAAACCGCGTATACAACCTCCTTGAAGTCTCTGCCCATGGCCTGCTCCCCGCCCTGGACTCCCACTGACTCCACGCAGCTACTGGAATCCTGCCTGTCCTTGAAGCTCCATGTCCAATCCCAAGTGCCCCGTGAGGCCTTTCCTTCCCTGACCCAGCCTCGCTGACTCCCCAGCCCCGGACACCTGTGGGTTCCACTCATCACGCAGGCACATGTCGCTTCACGCTGTTACAGAACCGTGCCGTGTGTGCACGTGACAGCAAGTGCA
This sequence comes from Crocuta crocuta, assembly GCF_008692635.1. Lineage (NCBI taxonomy): Eukaryota > Metazoa > Chordata > Mammalia > Carnivora > Hyaenidae > Crocuta > Crocuta crocuta. Next base: position 2,661,510 of record NW_027527824.1, read on the forward strand.
GCACGTCCTACTCCACCGTTAGTCCCCTGGCTGTCAAGTCGGCCCGAGGTGAGCCCCACAGACCTGCCAGCAGAGCTGACCTCCCGGGTGCTTCCTAGACGGTGTGACTTCTGGAGTGTTCTCATACACCCCCATCTTCCCTACCCTGTCTGCAGCCACCGGATATTCAGCTCTCGGCTTAAAACTATGTTTCCTCATGGGGCACCTGGGTGATTTGGGGGGTTAATTGCCCAACTCCTGATTTGGGCTCAGGTCATGGTCTCATGGTTTGTGAGTTCGAGCCCCGTGTCAGACTCAACACTGACAAGTGTGGAGCCTGCTTGAGATTCATTCTCATTCTCTCTCTTTTTCTCTCTGCCTCTCCTCTCTCTTTCAAAGTAAGTAAACTTTTTTTTTTAATGTATTGAAAAAACACCTATGTTTCCTCTTTAAAATACAAATAGTCCAGAAACATGAAGTCAGCTACAGAAGGGCTGCCTGGGTGGTTCAGTCAGTTAAGCATCTGACTCCTGATATCGGCTCAGGTTGTGATCTCACGGTTCATGAGTTCAAGCCCCGCATCAGGCTCCTCACTAACAGCACAGAGTCTGCTTGGGATTCTCGGTCTCTGCCCTTCCCCTTCTAAATAAATAAATAAATAAACTGTTTTTAAAATGTATTAAGAAAAAAAAAACTCTTGTGTTTCCTCTTTAAAATACAAATACATCTAGAAACATAAACTATAGAAGAGGTGCCTGGGTGGCTCAGTTGGTTAAATGTCCGACTCTTTAATTTTGGCTCAGGTCATGATCTGAAGGTTTGTGAGTTCAAGCCCTGCATCAGGTTCCTTGCAGACAATGCCTTGAGAATCTCTCTCTCCCTCTCTCTCTGACCCTCCCCTGCTCTCTCTCTCTCTCAAAATAAATAAACTTTAAAAAAGCTACAGAATTGGGGCGCCTGGGTGGCTTAGTCGGTTAAGCGTCCAACTTTCCGACTTTCGCTTAGGTCATGATCTCGCGGTTCGTGGGTTCGAGCCCCACGTCGGGCTCTGTGCTGACTGCCAGCTCAGAGCCTGGAGCCTGTTTCAGTCTGTGACCCTCTCTCTCTGGCCCTCCCCTGCTCACGCTGTCTCTCTCTCCTAGAAATAAATAAAACATTAAAAAAAAAAAAAAGCTGCAGAATTCACCTCCATGTTAGCACAAGTGATTCTCTCCAGTTCTGAGGGGAGGCACCAAGACCACAAAGACAGGATGAAGGGCATGGGAGGCAGCGAAGGAACGTAACTTCAGACGAGAAAGAGAGACAGAGAACGAGGGGAAAGCCTAGCTGCACGGAGCCCCAGGTGTATGCAGACACTGTGTGGCTGACCTCAGGTGCACTGGGAGGGCAGCGGCACTGCCAGGTGGCCAGGGCTGTGCACTGCTTCAGGGAGACATCACACGAGGCTGAGAAGAAGGAAGTGGGGCTGTCGGCAGGTACGAAAATAGACCCAAACACTCACATGACCCCATGCCACTCCATCTCCATCACGAAGTGAAACCACTGGCCCACAGCTGCCTGCTTACCCAGCCCCTCCCCCCCCCCTTCCAGGCCACACCCCCCCCCCGACTTTCACATGGCCCTTGTGTGACATCGTCCCCTTTCCAGGCAGCTGCTAACGGTCATTTCAACCTTTTCAAACCACACTCCTTGACAGCACCCTAACATCATCACACACGGGATGTGTGTGCCTGGGCCCCGCACCCGCATCTTGACAGCAAGACACCCACAGCCTGTGTGATTTTTCTCAGGAAGTGGTAGGTCTGGTGGAGTAATCTGCCTTCCCAGGGACAAAGGCAAAAGTAACAGAAGTAACGGGCACAACGAAAGTCACTGTTTCCTTTCTGAGAAGTCTGCGGAGGGGTAAACAGCTTCTCTGGGGAACCAGAAACTCAGCAGAGAGTGCTGTTCCTCTGACCCACTCAGTCTGCTCCCGGCCCCGCCTCCACCTGTCACCAGGTTCCATCTCCCCACCAACCCCAAAGCCCATCCCTCTCTCCCCTGAGAAACCCAAGAGGCACCACCTTCCAGGCGGGGGGGGGCATCCAGGCTGTGGGCAGGCCCTGCCCTCCCTGCACCTCAGACTCCTTGACAACCATCCCTGGGGCTTTCTTCCTGCTCGCCCCAATGCCCAGGCCCCTGCCCTGCTCCTTCTTCAGACCAAAGGCTCAAAAGCTCCTCTCCCCCTACACCAAACCATCTCCGCAAGCCCTAAACATCGTCCTTCCTCTCTTCTGACTATTGAGACGTGCATGTGGGCCCGGTGGCTGCTCGCCACAACTCATGACAAGCAGGAAGGAAGTCAGACCCTACTTGCAGACATCTGTGCCCGTGTGGCAGGAGGTAAGGAGGGGGCAGAGAGAGCCGAAAAGGAAGCTTCCATAGGCCACAAGCAATGAGAGTTAGCTCTGGGACAACGTGTAAAAATCATGATAAGAGACAGGCACAACCTGACAAAGTGAGTAATCTAAGAGTTATTTGATTCTCAGAGGCAGGGGGCGTACAGATCACTCCACAGGCAATGTGGCACAGCCAGCAAGCTGGGCCCTGGGGCAGGGTTCCTTGCCTCACAGGGGTCAAGAGCAAGGGGGGCAGCGGGGCCCATCCAACTGTGGGAGCTCCGAGGACAGGGCTACCCGACCAAAGGCAGGGAGAGGTGTAGTAAAAAGGGCTGGCAATCTTGTCAACACCTCTTCCTTGCTTTTTATTGCAGAGGGCGTTAGAGAAGAGACGAGTTTGCTCCTAACAGCTGCTCTGCTTGAAGATTATTAGGCAGAGCGGACAGGAACCACTATGTACCGGTATTAGTTTTTAAAGAAAAAATTGTTCCTAGGGGCGCCTGGGTGGCTCAATCAATAAAGCGTCTGACTTCAGCTCAGGTCATGATCTCGCAGTTTGTAAGTTGGAGCCCTGCATCGGGCTCTGTGCTGATAGCTCAGAGCCTAGAGCCTGCTTCGGATTCTGTGTCTCCCTCTCTCTCTGCTCCTCCACCGCCCCCCCAAAAATAAACATCAAAAATTTTTTTTAATTGTTTCTATACCCACTAGTAAATAGCTGCTTCTTGAAACCCAGGAGAGGTCTCACCTAAGGATCCGTGGCCTGGCCCCTTCCCCAGGGCCTGTCCACAATCCAGCAACTAAAAGGTTAATGCCTGGCCCAGCAGGGCAGACTTCAGGATCCAGTTCCCTCCAAACTGGGTCTGTTCATGCCAGTGGCTAAATATTTTGAAAAACAGGCCCCGCTAACAGACCACAGGCAATGGGAGAAGCCAGTGCTGGGGGTGGGTCAGGGGAACCTGGCCGGAGGACCCTATAGCAGCTACCCTTACCTCAGAGGTTTCTGAGCATCCTTAGAAGCAGTCTTACCTCTGGAAGGGAGCTAGGGCTCACCAGGGTGGGGAAGAAAGCAATCAGGTACAACGCTCTGAGCCAAAGCTCCCTAACCTTGCAGGCTGCCTGACTCCTGTCCTCCCCGCTGCTCTGGGACCCAGGGCAATCTCAAATCAATGCTCGCTCCAAATCGAATGCCTTCCCCCAGGTTCTACTGCAGAAACAAAGCCCCAGGCCAGCCAGCTGGGAAAACAAATCAGGAGGCACAGCAAGTCTGCTGTCTTGGTTTTCTTTCCTATACTGGTGCAGCCTGGGGGGAGGGGTATAAGCACGCACTCACGGGTGTGCACGTGCATGCACACACACACAGGCACCGGTGATGCCGATGAAAGCAAGCTGGTTGGCAAGCACATGGGAAGCCCTGGATCACACACACTGGTGGAAGTCCCAGGAAGCCCAGGGAACGTGTTTGCCACCTGTGGGCTGGGCAGCTCATTGGTTGGCAGGTTTTCTGCACATGAGCCTGATGCTGTCTGTCTAGAAAGCCTGCCTTGCAGGTACCTGGCCTGCCTGGTTATGCACAGTTCCATCCTGACAGCTGTGTTCAGCCGTGTTCTGCCAGACACCCAGGTTAGCAGAAAAACAGTCAGTGCCAAGCTGTGAAAAGATGACGAGGAAGCCTTTCTCCCAGCACCCCCTCCCCCTCTTTAGCAGAGCAGTCGTTCTGGATGGAATCCAGCCCCAGGAAGTCAAGACAGGCACGGGCGGGACAGGGCTTCCTTACGCGCTTGTTGTCCGCCGGACTGTGGTAGAACTGGGCGATTACGGCTTCGCTGCTGTTTCCCACACCGAAGTTCAATTTCTCAGAAATTTTCTTGAATGATTTTCCATAGTCATAAGACACGTACACCTGGATTAGGGAGGAGGAGAGGATGAAGGAGAGAGAGCTAGTGAGAAATGCAGCAAAAAGACCACCACCTGTGAATGTCCCGCCCTGGATCCCGAACATGGGGTCACGAAACGACAGAGGTGAAGAGATGATGCGCACAGGAGAAGCGGGGCACCTCTCCGTCCACCCCTCGATCACATGGAGGTTGACAGCACGGGAATGACCGCTACACAGGCTCCTTTCCATGGCCAAGACACGCCCCTGAAGGGAGAGGCTCGCGGATGGCGACGAGGCTGACCTCTTCCCCACGGCTGGGTTAAGTGTTTAACAAATTACATCTAGAGGCAGACAGAATGTGGTTGTTTGAGGCCGCAGGGCGGGGGCGGGGAGACTGGGAACTTGTTTTGCCATCTGTTGAAATGTCCCCAAAAGGTAATCTAATCCTTCAACCCTCTGCTGGAAAGTTCTGTTCCTACAGAACCACAGAAGATGAAAGGCNGTGGGGTCACGAAACGACAGAGGTGAAGAGATGATGCGCGCACAGGAGAAGCGGGGCACCTCTCCGTCCACCCCTCGATCACATGGAGGTTGACAGCACGGGAATGACCGCTACACAGGCTCCTTTCCATGGCCAAGACACGCCCCTGAAGGGAGAGGCTCGCGGATGGCGACGAGGCTGACCTCTTCCCCACGGCTGGGTTAAGTGTTTAACAAATTACATCTAGAGGCAGACAGAATGTGGTTGTTTGAGGCCGCAGGGCGGGGGCGGGGAGACTGGGAACTTGTTTTGCCATCTGTTGAAATGTCCCCAAAAGGTAATCTAATCCTTCAACCCTCTGCTGGAAAGTTCTGTTCCTACAGAACCACAGAAGATGAAAGGCAAAAAACCCTCGCAGGCCTCCACAGAGGAGCCCCAGAGATGAGAAAGAAAGCACTGAGTTATTAAATATGCACAGAGGTTAAATACATAGGCACCAGATCCCTGGCCCAGCGCTCACACTTGCTAATGCTACAGCTCGGAAACCAGCCACAGGAGCTGGGTGCACACCAGCGGTATTTATTCTTCCCCTGCTTCCGGGTCTCTGGCTACCCAGTAACCACAGTGATAAAACAAGAATGACTGTCATTCGTTCTGTGCTCATGAGGTGCCAGGTCCCATACCACCCTCTCCACGTGAAAGGCCTCAGGTACTCTTACCACAGCCCTGCGTGGCAAACGTGATTATTAAAATCACTTTCCGGATAAGGCAGCGGAGGCTTACGTGATTAGCCCCCCTGCCAAAGTCACAGAGAAAGTAAGTAGCAGCATGGAATTGTGATCCAGGCCGCCTGCCTCCAAAGCCAGAAACCCCAAAGCCCTACACCTGGGGTCATGGATGGCAGAGGAGGAGCCGTCAGGTACTTTGCATCTACACTTACCACCTAGGCAATGTGAAATTAACATAATCAGAGGATTAAACACAAGACTGATTGATAAACACAATATTAAGAATACTTAGTGAGAACTGGGGTAAGCACTCAAGAAAAAGGACAGGTGCATTCCAACAAGGACAGGAAGCACTGGACTAATCTCATAAAGGGTATGGCCACCAATACCCGCTGATGCAACAGCAAACACGTTTCAAGGATTTCACAGGAGGCAAGGACTGTGCTGGGCACCAGATCTACAAAGACACGCCCTCTACACACAATGTAAGCATTCAAATGTTTGCAAACAATAACCCATGGAAACAGTGAAGGAATGGAGAGCGCACACAGGGTGTTCATATTATATGTATGTCAAGGTTAGAGGAGCACAGATAGAGCCTGTGCCAATATCTGGGCCCCCGTGGAAGAAACCCTATTAGGAACACTCATGTTTTCACACAGCATGTGCTCCTAACTACCAAGCGGTAAGGGGCGGCCATAAAAACAGCTTCAGAAATGCAGCAGGTTGAGAAGGTCACAGATAATTTGAGTGGGTAAAAAGATAAAGTGGTTTTTTCTCACTCTCATTCTCCTGGCCCACAACGGACATTGAGACTCCCTGTTAGGTTCCCATGTCACATGTAGTAAACTAATGGCTTCTCAAAAAGGGAACTCGGCCCCCTCCAGCTCCAACATCCCCAAAATGGATAATCCTCTAGGAGTTACCTCCTCAGAAGCACATGTGATAATAAGTCATTACCAGGGTAGTATTTTTCAGTATAGGATACTCTTCGATATAAATTTTGACTCATCTTTAAAAATTCTGTTGGGTTAGCCTCACCTTTGCCTGCCTCGGCAATCCTGGAACATCACAGGTACTCAGAAAAGATGTCTCAAATTAGTAAGTATCATTATACCACAGAGCGAAGTAAATGAATGGATCCCGTAAACGAATAAAAGAGAATGACAGGAACGAATCAGTGAGTGAATGGAGAATTATCTCCATTTAAGAGATAACAAAAACTAAGACTCAGAGAACTTAATGACCAGCCCAAGGTCATAACAGCTATAAGTGACCAAACGTAATGGGTTCCCCAGTCCCGGGTCCAGTTGTCTTTCCACAATGTAAGGGACCCTTCTAAGAGAACATTCTCTTCTACATACTTACATTGCTCTGTTAAAGGGGAAGATCATACACTTAATCTTCAGGCCGGACAGAAGGAGTGCAAGAGAAGGGATAAAACACCAACTTTAACAAAATACAGGTCCTTCCTAAGATTCTCAGCCACACCTTTGCCATTTCATACTCAGAAGTACAACAGCCTTCACTACGAAAAAGCTCTTTCTTAATACACACCTGCAAACAAGCCCCATCTCTTTAGGACTTACACTTCTTAGAAGTTAAGAGTAAGTATGTGAGGGTCCATCCTACACTTCCAGGCTCTAGTAAAGGACTTCCTTTCCTTCTCCAGGTTGAACAATCCCAACACGATCTTTTTACCCTGTCCTCATAATTCTTTCTTTTTTTAATTTTTAATGTTTATTTATTTTTGAGAGACAGAGAGAGTGAGCGCGGGAAAGGGACAAAAAGAGAGGGAAACACAGAATTCAAAGAAGGCTCCAGGCTCTGAGCTGTCAGTACAGAGTCTGATGCGGGGCTCCAACTCACAAACCGTGAGATGTGACCTGAGCCAAAGTCGGACGCCTAACCGGCTGAGCCATGCAGGTGCTGCAATCTCATCCTCAAAATTCTTATTTCTATTGCATTAACCTAAACACTAAGCTCCACAGAGCAAAGCCCAAGCTGAGGGCTGTGCACAGCTACCTACCCTCTCCCCAACGAAGGGTACAGAAAATGCCTCTGTCAGCACATAGGTAACACCAAGAAAGCTGATGGCCTCCTGGCCTCCACACTGCGTCCCCACTGGTACATTCTGGTGCAGTCCTGTCCCCACATGGTACCCTGCGCACTAGGATCTCCAGGCAAATCTGGGCAAACACACTCATCTTGTGGGTCTAGGACATGTTCTTACTCCAAGCACAGCTTTCCACACTGATTGGTCCCCTCTGACTTCTCTAAGGCACTGCTCCCTAAAGCACAGAATACAACGTGGGGTCCCTGGGGGGCTCAGTCCGCTAAGTGTAGGACTTTAGCTCATGATCTCACAGTCCATGAGTTCAAGCCGCACTGTGAGTCTCTGTCTCTCTCTGTCTCTCTCTCTGCCCCTCCCCAACTTGTACACATTGTCTCTCTCTCAAAATAATAAATTTTTTAAAAAAATAATAAAGACTAGAATACAACAGGAAGAGCCACTAACCTGCCGGAGTAGCCAGTCAGATCACGGTCTCACCTACAAAAACACTCCTTCCACGTGACTGGTTTTAAATCCCTTCCCCTGTACTTCACAATAGTGTAATAGTAACGAGAAACCAGAAGAGCAAGGCAGGGAAGAGGCAGAAGGGACAGGGGTCACAAGGAGGGAGGGAAGAAGGATCGACATGTACAGAAAACATCTCCAAACCTGGCCCTGGTCTGAGTCCTGTACCCCACTTGCTTCTCAAACAGTAATATGCCTACAAATCACCCAGCAAGAGAAAGGTCCAAAGGCAGACTCTGATTCAAGAGGTCTGGAGGAAAACCTGAGATGCTGCCTTTCTAACCAGCTCCCAGAAAATACCCCTGGTTGGGGCCCCTTGGTGGCTCAGTCGGTTAAGCGTCTGACTTTGGCTCAGGTCATGATCTCACATGAGTTCGAGCCCTGCGTTGGGCACTCTACTGACAGTTCAGAGCCTGGAGTCGGCTTCGGATTCTGTGTCTCCCTCTCTCTCTGCCCCTCCCCCACTCGTGCTCAGTCTCTCTCGCAATACATAAACATTAAAAAAATTATTTTTTAAAGACAATACCCCTGGATGCTGCTCCACAGACCACACTTTGGGGAGCAAGCACTATCTCATTGACAGATGAGAAGACCAAGAGAAGGTTAATGACTTGGCTCAAGGTCAGATTGCTAACAAATGGCAGAGCCAGGATCCCAACCCAGGCAGGCTGATTTCGGAGCCAGAGCTCAGCCAGACCCCAGCCCCACGGGCTACCAAGTTCTGCCCTGTGACCGAGCTAGCAAGTACCCACTCTGCTCCTCGGACAATGCTGGGGGACACTGATCGTGTCACACTACTCTGGGCACAAGGGCTCAGAGTCCTACCCTTCCCGAAACCTTCCCTGGTGGATTCTGCTTTTCTGCCAGACACTATCTCTGGAGAGTTCTTCTCCCAATTATGTTGCACCTGAGTACGTCATAAACCATGTCAGGACGGGGCAGAAACAAAGGGGTGGGAAGGATGAACAGAAACAACACCTATTGTTTCCTTCCATCGACCAGACTTCTCAAAGAAAAAGACAGCACCCAGCTCCATTCTTCATGGAACTTGCTACAAGCTCATCAGGACAGTATTCTTTTTTTTTTTTTTTTTTTTCTGTTTTAAAGCAAACCTTGTGGGATTTCAGTTTTGAGATCCATCCCTTTTTTATATACTGAATATGCAGGACGTGGCTGTTCTCCAACACACTCACCCAGCCCCTCACTTAGGTGCCTCTATCCCTCCTGCCCTGCTGACGGGGGCCTTACAAACCGTGTTTCCAGCGTTCTTCAAAGAAAGTCTGGCTTGTTACTACTCTGGCACCACTGACTTCAGGCTCTGAGTCCTAATTTATTTTTGGGTTAACTTTTCACATCAGAACATCTCTCTTTCAGCTGCCAAGTCTGCAACGTAGCCCGTGTGCAGACAGAGGAAATCTCTACCACTCCTATTTATTATCTCCAAGCATTGCATTCTTTTCCTTTGAATCTTATCATGCATTTCATTACAGATGAGTTTATCACTTCAACTGTGCAATGGCTTCTTGGGAAGATACACCCAAGTATTCAGAGTGAGAACCCAGGTTTGGGCAGACGTGGGCTAACCAGCCTTCCTGGTTTACCTCAGGCTCAGAAGGCTCCCAGATGTGGGGCTTTGAGGGCTAAAGGACAGACGGGTTGGCCACGCAGGCAACATGACACTTTCACACAGCGAGCGTGTGATCGGGTCTCCTTAGCCACCTGAGTGACCTCATACAGGACACTTAATGTCTCCAGGCTCCTGTCTGTCCAGCCAAGCTATAAATCAATGGCTAAGGGCTTTTACCTATCTCACAAAAAAATATTACCTAGATAAAGCATGTTTTTAATGTATAAAAAACCCTAAGGAGGGACACCTGGGCAGCTCAGCTGATTAAGTGTCCGCCTTCAGCTCAGGTCATGATCTCACGGTTCGTGAGTTCGAGCCCTGCATCAGGCTCTGTGCTGACAGCTCAGAGACTGAAGCCTGCTTCAGATTCTGTCTCTCTCTCTCTCTCTCTCTCTCTGCCTCCCCCACTTGCACTCTGTCTCGGTCCCTCAAAAATGAATAAATGTTAAAAAAAAATTATTTTAAACCCTAAGGAGGATTTCTCAACACAGTAGGGCAGAGCTGTTTCCAGTTTTCCCACGTTCAGGAAGAGGAAAAGGCCCTGCCTTTGGTGACTGATGCCACCACAGCCTGAACCTGGGGACAAAGAAACACAGTGTCGAGCTTTGTTCCCTGCGCCCCCCCTTGGCCAGAAGAAACCTTCTGCTGAATTTGCGTATGTTCGCAGGTGTCTGTGGGCCTCATAGACCAACGGCATCCATATGCTGCCGTGCGTGTTTGCAAACCCTGATTACAGTGATAAAGGGGCCAAAGCCACTGTCCCCAAATAAGTCTAGCCATCCTCCAGAGCACTACAGCCAGCCTGGCTGTCAGTACACTGGTTTCCCATCCAACCCTGGGCAAAGTGATGCATCCCAGCCCTTCCACTGCCCTCCCCGTCCATGGCTGCCTCACTTGAACCCACTAGAAAACATACCCACTGCTTCCCCCAGGCACCTACCTCGGAGCACATCTGACCTAGACAGCGGATACACAGACAGGGACCTCACAGAGACCAAATCTCTATGTAAGAATTACAAGCGCATCCTTCAGGCTGATGGGACAGTGCTAGCAAATTCAGCAGAAGGTTTCTTCTGGCCAAGGGGGCGCAGGGAACAAGGCTTGACACTGTGTTTCTTTGTCCCCAGGTTCAGGCTGTGGTGGCATCAGTCACCAAAGGCAGGGCCTTTTCCTCTTCCCGCACGTGGGAAAACCAGAGCAGGGGCCGCACTCCTGTGATCCTCATACACGTTGTACTTGACCCATCCAAGTATTTGTGAAAACCATACGTTAGCTGAGTAAGACGTAGCAGTTTTCACAGAAAAACCCAGCTCTCTGAGCTTCTCTTGGAGTCAGATCTGGCAACGCCAGGCACTCCGCAGCAACCACAACTGAGACCGATGATGGCAGGCCCCTCGGAAGCATCAAAATCCCTTCTACTTCCTCCCGTCTCTCGGACACAGAGACCAAGGATCAATCACCATGTTCAAATTAACAGACAGGGGGAATGTGTCTTGGGCCTGTATCTCTACCAAAGTGGGAAAACGACCCATATGGTACCAGAAGGCCACGCACGTCAAGAATGATGCGAGAGTCCTTTTTTCTCAGTGGAGATACGAGTGTTGTACACGTGGAAGCCACCCACCTGGTCTCTCATGGGCCTCTGGGTCTGTGACCCCTGGTCTCACACCTTCAAAGCACCTGAACGATTAAATGCTACAGAAAGCCAACTGTGGAAATGAGAACACGAGTGCACTGGATTCACCAGCTCACCCAATGGGGAGGGGTTCCCTCAGGCTCCAGCATTTTGTGGAATGGACACAATGGTCCAGATCGTACCCTGTCACTTCACAAAAGTGATCACATGTCCCGTGGATCCCACTGCAAAAGTGACCACACCGCCCTCCATTCGACAAACAAGGGGGTTATTTAGTATTTTCTAGGGCCTCTCCCCTGTTGTAAAATGTATCCCCCATCCCTCCTCCAATTACCCACTATTTTTTCCGGCACGATAACCCCACCAGACTCTGAAAGGGCATGCCGGTGGCCCAGAGGAGTGCACAGAGCAACACCAATACTTACATCACTGCTCCGGGGCCTCGCCAAGGCCAGGCTGTCCCGGGCCAAGGCCACGATCACGTTGCTTTTCTCTCCAGCCCAGTGCACCACCATCTGATTGTGGGAGTCGTTCAGGCTAACCTGAAAGAGGTCAAACCAACAAAGGAATTAGGACTCATGAGAAGCGAGGGCCATAACGTTCTGAAGCCAGACTCTCCTTCTTTGTCGCTCAGAAATAGCTAAGAGTCTCGGATCTGGAACACTGGGCCAGGGCGGCCTATTTTTCCACCAATGCAAATGCCACCAGACACAACTTCCCCAAAAAGAAACATGGATTCCTTGCTATTTTAGATATAAATGGATGTCAAAAAAAAAAAAAAATCTTTTCAGGCTCTCTCTGGCATCACCAATGACTTCATTTATTCTTGTCTTCTGCATAATCAATCTCTGGTTACTTTCATCCCCAACCCACACACAGAACATGCACTCCTAAGGCTTAAAACCAAAACACTGGAGGGGCGACTGGGTAGCTCAGTCAGTTCAGTGTCCGACTGCGGATCAGGTCAGGATCTTGTGGTTTGTGGGTTCGAGCCCCATGTCAGGCTCTGTGCTGACAGCTCGGAGGCTGGAGCATGCTTCAGATTCTGTGTCTCCCTCTCTGTCTACCCTTCCCCCACTCATGCTCTGTCTCTCTGTCTCTCAAAAATAAACATACATTAAAAAATTAAAAAAACAAAAACTAAAACACTGGAACAGCTTCCTCGTTCAGAGACATTGGTCAGGCCAGAAAGATCACATGCTCTCAAATGTCTGGGCAAACTGGTACTCCAGCTGGCTGCTCATCCTTAGCACCTAACAAGAGGGACATGAGAAAAATATCAGGATACAGTTTTGTTTAATTAGTTTTGAAGTGTCCCACGTGAGGAAGTCTTTTCTAGGACTCCCCAGAAATGACCTCTGGATTATGGCTAGCAGTAGGTCCCAGACTCGTAAAATGAAAATAAATCAGAAAAGCCAACAGACGATTAGTTGGCCAACTCCGTTTTGCCTGGTAAGAGCGTTAACAAAAACAATCACTGTGTCAGAGCCTGACTTGCTGTTCTCTGAACCGGTTTCCTCTGCTTCCTGAGGACACCGCAGGCTCTTTCCCAGGCTGCCTTGCAGTAGGGGGTGACCTGGGATTGACGAAAGGTGGTCAGTGCCACTAGCCCCAGCCCCCTCCCGGCCCCCTCTGCTTCTTCTCCATCTGCAGGCTCCACTCGGGACTCTGGAGTCCCAAAGGAGAGTTGAACCACAAGCAGGAAGGCACGCACACCCCTGAGGAGAAAGCCCTCTACTAATGAGTCACACTCGTTTTGAACTCCTCACAGTTGGGCGATACACTGACACCACTGAGCTCTGGGACTCCTCCATTAGGCAGCCAGACCTCTTTTTAATTTTTTTAATGCTTACTTATCTCTGAAGGAGAGAAACAGAGCGTGAGTGGGAGAGGGACAGAGAAAGAGGGAGACTCAGAATCCAAAGCAGGCTCCAGGCTCTGAGCTGTCAGCACAGAGCCGGACGCGGGGCTCGAACCCACAAACAGTGAGATCATGACCTGAGCTGACATTGGATACTTAACCAGCTAAGCCACCCAGGTGCCCCTACAGCTACTCCTCTTAAGCAATAGGACCGCCATCTACAATCATTGTCATTTTTTAAAGAAAGGACAGTTTCACACCAAACACCGAGTAAAGACCTATATCTCAAAACAAAGCTCTGCTTTATGAAAAACCAACTATGTTACTTTCCTTTGTCCTACTTCACCTGACACTGATGGATGGTTCAAGGGCTGGTATCCCACAACGCCAGAGCTAACGTCTCACCCACCCTGTGTGAAGAGCAAACCGAGGATCGTACTAACAGGCTGTAAGCTCGTGTTCATGGTCAGAATCGGGGCAATGACGCCCCCTGCCCCCACAAGTCAGGAGTGTGCACGCTCCCTCTTGTTGAGCAGTGTCTGGGAGAAGCTTCTCGCTTCTCTCGCCTCGGTTGTCTTGGGCACATGTACAGGAAATCAAGCTCCTGGGCTCTGGGTAGCCTGGGCACAGCCTCACCTACATACACACCCTACCACCCTCACCCCTCTGGTTGATGCAAAGTTCAAGTCTGAGCTGCTGCTGTGCTCTCTGAGCTGTCCTGCTAACAAGGTTCTGCAGTAGATCACCCTCCCCCGGACACCTCCTTTCTCCTTTCTGTTCCCCACCCCACCACTGCCCTAACTTGTCCCCCCCCTCCTTGAGGTGTTCCCAGATGTCACAGGGGAGACAGGAAACACCAGTGCCACAAACCCAGCAGACAAGATGACAAAGGAGCTAATCCTTAGCCACTCTGCTTTGGCTCTTAAGCGCCTGCATCTAATTTGATCAGGGTCCAGGTGCTTTGGGAGAATATCTGAAATGAGACTTCTTGAAAGAAGAAGAGACCTTTGATAGTTTTCAGGAAAATGTGTCATTCCAAAATGTCCCTTCTCCTTGCCAGGGAAAAGTCCAAGTGAACATCAAGAGAGAAGGACAAACAGAAGAGAGAAAGAAGTAAATCAGTTAATCCAGAATGCTACAGGGAAAAAGCAGCTAAGATTGGAATTTCCACCAGCAACTCATGCCTTACTTCCAGCCTTCTCATTCCCCTACCTCGCCCCTTCCAGCTCATGCCTCTGGGAAGAATCTAGAAGCATCTACAGATCAGAAGCCCACTAGCACAGGTGCCTTGGGAATTCAGGCTAAAGCTCTTTCCCCTCCAAAAACATTGCCACCCTTAGAAACAGAGGAGAATAAGCACAGAATGTATGCAAATATCAATACAATAAAGGATTTGGAATCTAGAGGAAATCACCCAAGTTCTCATGGTCTGGGATGAAGAAGCCCATCACGATTTCACTCGGACAACCTCAGCACAGTCCCCTGCGGCAGGTGACAAATCACACTGGGAACAGTTGGCAAAGCCTTTAGTGAGGAGAGTTGGAAAGAGGACTCAATGCTCCTTGCTGAAGTCCTTCTACTCAGAGGACAGGAGATTTATGAGGACCCTCCACCAATCCTAACAGAGGTGAAGGGGTGAGAGTGGCGCAAAGGACGAGCACCACAAAGTGCAAGGGCTTTCTTACAAAGAAAGCCAAAGACGAGCCTGGTGAAATACCTTAAAAAAAAAAAAAAAAAAAAAAGACTTGATAAATGAGACACAGTTAATTGGAGCTGCAAAAGCAGCAGGGAGGGGCCGCGGCAGACAAAAATGGCATGCCAGAGAAATCTCTGCACACAGAAACAGCATCTGGGAGGTGCGTCAGGGCCCCCGCCAGGCAGGTTGTTCATGGCCCAGAGGTCACCTGATCAGGGGCTCCCAAACCCAGCACAGAGAATCACCCCACACTCTCAGATTCAGATCCCCTGACTGGGGCCCAGGAATTCATATTTTTAAAAGACATGCTCCAGGTGTCCATAATGCAGCTTCTTTGGGGAGCAATGAATCTAGTCCACTTCCCTTCCTACGGCCAGTACCTGGGACCTAACTAGCGCTAACTGGAAAACTCATGCTTCAGAGTGAGTGGCTGGGTGGCCCAGTCGCTTGAGCGTCTGGTTGTGATTTCACGGTTCACGGGTTCGAGCCCCACATCAGGCTCACTGCTGTCAGCACAGAGTGGGCTTTGGATCCTCTGCCCCCAGCTCTCTCTCTGCCCCTCCCCTGCTCGTGCTCATGCATGCATGCATTCTCTCTCTCTCTCTCTCAAAAATGTATAAACATTGAAAAAACAAAAAGACACTCTTTACAGGGAGGCTGCCTTTGGGGGTCTGGAGTCGTTGTTAAAACTCTATGATCCGATACAAGACACAACATGGGATAAACCCCAAAAAGCACTATACTACTGGAAGCAGCCAGACACAAAAGGTCACACATGGCATGATTCCATTTACATGAACTATGCAGAATGAGTAAATTCATACAGACAGATAGTAGACTGCTGGTTGCCAGGGGCTGAGGGGAAAGGGAAATAGAAAGTAACCATGTACCAGGTAAGGGGTTCTAATTTTGTTTAGAGCGATGGAAATGGTTTGCAACTAGATAGGGGTGGTGGCCACACAACACTGTCAATGTCCTACACGCCACTAAATCGTCCAATTTAAAATGGGTAATTTAGGAGTACCTGGGTGGCTCAGTCGGTGAAGTGTCCGACTTCAGCTCAGGTCATGATCTCACGGTCTGTGGGTTCGAGGCCTGCTTCGGGCTCTGTGCTGGCAGCTCAGAGCCTGGAGCCTGCTTCTGATTCTGTATCTCCCACTCTCTCTCTCTCTGTCCCTTTCCTGGTCACTCTCTGTCTCATTCTGTCTCTCAAAAATAAATGTAAAAAAAAAATTTTTTTTTAAATAAAATAAAATGGTTAATTCTGGGACACCTGGGTGGCTCAGTAGGTTAAGCATCCAACTTTGGCTCAGGTCATGATCTCACAGTCTGTGGGTTTGAGTCCTGCATCAGGCTCTGTGCTGACAGCTTAGAGCCTAGAGCCTGCTTCGGATTCTGTGTCTCCCTCTCTCTCTGCCTCTCTGCCCCCTCCTCAAAATTACATAAACATTTTTTTAAAATTTTAAATAAAAAAAATGAATGTTAAAAAAATTAAAAATAAAATGGTTAATTTTATGTGAATTTCACCTCAATAATTTTTTTAATGTTTTTACTTATTCTTGAGAGAGAGAGAAAGAGAGACAGAAAGAGATGGACAGAAAGCGAGCAGGGAAGGGGCAGAGAGAGAGGGAGACACAGAATTCGAAGCAGGCTCCAGGCTCTGAGCTGTCAGCACAGAGCCCGACACGGGACTTGAACTCACAAACCGCGAGATCATGACCTGAGCCAAAGTCAGATGCTTCACTGACTGAGCCACCCACGCGCCCCCATCTCAATAATTTTTTTGTTAAGCCCGTTATCTGTGACCTGTAAAGAGCACCATACTTTCCAAATTGCTGCTCTGCTACCTAGAGCATTAAGAAATGCTTCCTTCAACTCATCTCGCTCTTTCCTGCTACCAAAACATGGAGCCAGAATGAGTCATAGAGGCAGCAGGCTGAGGAGTAGGTCTCTGGCCAAAGCAATCCTTCAAAGGGCCGTCAGCGACATCCCCACGGGCCTCCCGGTCCCTGTTCCCAGATCCCCTGTCCCCTGCTGGAGAATCTGCCAAGAGCCCTAGCCTAGTACCCACTTCCGGCTCTCAACAAGCCTCAGGACCCCCATCCCCGCACACCTCGGTCTCAGCCACCCCCATGTCCTCCCTCAGCCCCCTCCCCCCGCCCCAGCACACCCTGGCCGATCCAAAGAGGTTAAATGATTTGCCTCATTATTCAGAGTGGGGGAAAAAAAAGAATCTGCCGCCACCCCAGCCCCAAGCTCTGGGTTGTTATAAATAGAAAAGAGGACAAATAAATTGCTTGTTGTACAGAAGCCCTGATGGCTCAGGCCTTCACTTACTGACGAAGGCACTGGGGCCTGCTAGATGCCGGGCACTCTTGGAGGCTCGTAAAT
>NW_027527824.1:2678816-2690806 GCF_008692635.1 Crocuta crocuta
AGATCAGTGTTGCAAGTCTGACCGGTGATAAGACCCATCAAAATCTGTGTACTCACTGAAGCTCATACAGGAGGATGGGGGCCATTAGTGGAACAAGCCCCACATCATCTCCTTTCATTTCTTCTGCCATCGCCCTGCTCAGAGTGGTCAAAGTCAAAGGCTGGGATGGCCTAGACAGCCCCGCAGCCTGTGGTCCTCACCACTCCCACGCAGCTTCCTTCCAGCTCACAGGAGGACAAACAAGGCGGTCTGGTTCGTTCCTCCGCCTCACTAGCAATGAAATACAAGGAAGCGTTTTTTAAATTCTACAATGAGGTATAAAGCAGGTACCCTGTCCCTCAGTTTCAAGGTCAGGCAGCTGCTAAATCCCCTGAACTGCGGGACGGGCCTGAGGAAACCAAAGACGAACTCCCGAGGCCCAGGAATAACAAGGTTTGCTCGAGCCATCCATTTGCGTGACCTCAATGCTAGGTAAGCAAATGGCCCCTCCGAGTCCCCTTTCAGGACAGCGTCCTCACTATATTTAGCAAAGCCATTATCCTCCCTGGGCGCTCCACCTCAGAAGGAGAGCTACAATCTAGTTTAAGAACTCCCCGCAGACAGCCCCTGCTCAGCTCACACATCTGACTTCTCTGTTTGCTCAAGACGCTTCACCCACAGAACTCATTAACTACTCTGCTGATAAATTCAGGCTGCCCATTTGACAGATGGGCAAACAAAGAGAGAATGACCCTGGGCGAAAAAATGCAGCACCTCACTACCATGTCCTGAACAGGGGTCACGAGCTCACTCTAGAAAAGAGGTAGGTAGGTCAAGAGGTAGATCTCTTTTGCCCTCCCTCTACCAAAAGGGTGATGATCATATTTTCAATGACTTACAATACCAGTTCAGAAAGATTGACCTGTATTTCTGACTGATCCTTGGCTAGTGGAATCTATCCACCACTGACCTCCATATGTGGCACCCCCTCCTGGTGAACCCCACTTTGTCATCTAGCAAATAGCATCTCCACTATTCCAGGAAGGCTCCCTGTCAAAAAGAACTTGTGAGGGACACCTGGGTTGCTCAGCCCATTGGCGTCCAACACTTGATTTCAGCTTAGGTCCTTGGATGGAGCCCTGCATTGGGCTCCACACTGAGCATGGAACCTAGTTAAGATGCTCTCCCTCTTTCTCTGTATCCCTCCCCTGCTCTAATTAATTAATTAATTAAAATGTCTAAGAACCTGTAAAGAAACTCTGTCATGAAAATAATCACCCCCTAATTTACCAGGTGGTAAGAAAAAGAAGAAAATATCAAGCCAGAAGGAACCTCAGAGAACATCTAAACCAACTTGCACATTCTACACATGAGGTGAAGTCCACAGACAGTGAGAGGTGCTATTCCACAGGCCCCCAGAGCAGGGCGTTACAGCTGGAGGCGACAGCAAGCCCGCTCACCAGCACTGACTGGCTACTGAGCCCATGAGCCCCTGAGCCAAGGCTAGCCTCCAGAGGCTTCATCTATGGACCCAAGTCATTTCCAAGAGCTCTTCAGGATGGCTCTACAACGTGCACTTTCCTGGCCCTGCCTCTTTGGTTCGCCAGCTTCACCATAAACAGCCCTTCACCTCGTTCATTCATAAAGATTTACTGAGCACTTACTATACAGCAGGCACCATGCTAGGTGTCAGGAAACAGAGGACTTCCGAGGGCGGGGCATAACCTCGTGTCCAGGAGAGGATGTGAGTGCCCGAAAGACGTGACTTACCGTGGGTCCCACGAGGATGGAGAGAGAGAGAACTTAGGCAAAACGGGATGGAGGAGAAAGATCCACATCGGGGGTGGAGGGGAGAGCAGAGCAAAAGCGAGGAACGGCAAGGGACACGAGAACTGTCACATTTGAAAAGCTGAAAGAAAATGAATGTAAGTAGGAGAGCCAAGGGGAGGGTAGAATTATGTGAATTTCTGGGTTTTACAGGAGAAAAAGAGAGTTCACAGCAAACAGGCTGTGGATCCCTGGCTGCGAGCGGAGCTTTCACTGGAGTATTTACAAGAGGCAAATGTGCCACAGTAAACTGCAGACAAGTCAGAGCTTGCGTTGGAGCCTTGGTCCTGACGATTTCATAGCTGCAAGATGTTTGGTGCGTCGCTATACCTTTGTGAGCCTTCAAATACCCATCTATGAAATGAGAAGAATTCTCATCTTCCTGATTTTATGGGGTGGTTAGAAACACCAAACAGAAAGAAAAAAAAAAAGCAGCAAACAAGACGTTATCCATGAATCTATTTCCTAAACTTCAAAATGCCAAAACATTACTTCCTCTTGTCGCTAGTATGTTATTTATACCTAAATAAGCCATTCTTCACAAAATGGCTTCGTATAAAAAATGAACATCAGCATCAGCATCACCAAGGTTGGAAACCCCGAGGCATCGGGCCAATGATTACATACATACAATGACGGAAACAAGTCACCCACACCTGAACCTGGCTCAGAGCTCATTGCCAAGGGCAGCATTCAGGCAGCCTTCCTCACCTGGATGTGGGGTAACCCAAGCTCTGGTGCCTGAGCCTCCAGTGCAGAGGTGGCACGGACTTCTAGAACTTTCCTTGCCCCAAAGAAACCACATTAAAATCATGCATCAAGCTCTCACCTTACCAGTGGCTCCTTTACCACACTGGGGAAGCTGACAGAGGAGAGAACACATCCCACCCCAGGCTACCCCCGTGCTCGCAGGAGGGCAAGGCGCCCATGCGAACTCCCCTCCCCCCAGGCACCTCTCTGCTAGCCCAACACCCCCAGCTCAGCGGATCAGCCTTTCACCTCTGCCCAGGCCCACATCCCTCCTGAATCTGTCTCCCCCTAAAGATTTAAGGCCTCGTTTCTGCAGGAACCCTTCCATCACCACCAGCAGCCGCACACCTTGCCAAATTCAGCAAAACCCATGTGCACGGTCAACTGCAGGATTTTTTTTTTAAAGTTCTCAGTAAGGGAACTTCAGGGGACTAAATAGATACAGATGAGGTAAGGCACAGGTGCAAGGGCTCCCGTGATGCAAAGAATTGAGCACAGGTTTCAAACACTTCGCATCTCCCCAGAGTGTCGCTCCCAGAGTGTCAACAGCCGCTCACTGGCCTCCTCTCTGTCCCTGCGCCCTTCTGTCAGCAGGTTCCTCTGCAGGGACCCTCAGGCAGGCCAGCACTGGCCTTTCTTCCCAGGTCCCCAGGGCAGACCTGCATGGAACTGCCATGCACGCATCCCCTGGGCTAATGAGAAGCAAGGTTCTCCACCATCTGGACGATGACCCCATACATGGCTCGTCTCAGAGGCACCCACTTCAGTGTCCACACCGACAGTCTCCAAACTAGCCTTTCACCCAAGCCTGCTTTGAAAATTTTTTTAATGTTTATTTTTGAGAGAGAGAGCATGTGAGTGGAGGAAGAGAGGGAGAGAGAGGGAGGGAGAGAGAGGGAGGGAATGTGAGTGGGGAGAGAGAGGGAGGGAGGGAGGGAGAGAGAGAGAGAGAAACACAGAATCCAAAGCACACTCCAGGCTCTGAACTGTCAGCACAGAGTCTGATGCAGGGCTCAAACTCACAGACCGTGAGATCACGACCAGAGCCGAAGCCAGACGCTTAACCGACTGAGCCACCCAGGCGCCCCGACCCAAGGCTGCTTTGAACGCTGGCCCTCCCTGTTCAATGAGATCACCCAAGCTGTTCCCAATTTCTTCTGGGCACAGAGGTTTCCTAAGGGTTCAGAACTCCATCATGACACCACTCAGCTCCCCGGCCCGACAGAGTGAAATGGATCTCACCCCAGTACCAGCTAGCATCTTAAATTCCCAATTCTGGACCCACTCATTGGCTCAAACCCACATTTACGTTATGTAAGAATCACCCTAGCCATCCTCCCCCACACCCTGATCCATAGTTATCTGGGTAAAGAAGGTGTCTACTGAATAGACGAGTCTCTTCTCTAAAACACAGATGCAACATTACTTACTTTCTTCATTTACAAAAACCGCAGGGGGGAGGGAATAAATAATAAACAGCAAGTTGGCCCCCACATGGCACAAAGTGGCTATGATACAACTACATCTTTTTATTGCCCTTGTCTGCCATTCAGATTTGGGACATAATCACATCAGCCTGCCTTTCTGAGAATCCGTAGCTGTGTTTTTAATCTAATTCAGGGGCCTGGAGATAAATCATCCTGAAGGGTCCCGATTTTCCGAGCCAAGAGCTTGCAGTCCACAGGAATAGCAATGGCATGCTAAGGTAAGGGGCCAGCCAGGAAGGGGGGGGGGGGGGCCCGCGTGCAGTGATGAAGACCACACACCAGTGACGTTTGTCTTCGTGCCAGCCTGCAGGGTCGCAGCGATGAAAGACAGACCCGGCTACACGGGAGTAAGTCAGTAAGCACACAGGAAGCAGAGGGCAGGGGCGGGGAGGCCAGGCCCCCCCTGGAGAGGCGTTGTTTATGTCTTGCACTGCTCAATTGACTCGCACGGTCTGCACCACTACCCCAGCAAAGCCCGGTATGAGGGAGCCAGGTGTGCAAGGCCACATCAGAAGTGAAGGCCCAGGGGTCAGCCTTCACGACCCAAGTGACTAATGCACAGAGGCCCCCCCCCCTCAGCAGAACACCACACCCCATGGCTGCTGTGGTTGCCCAGCCAGTACTGGGAAAAGCAGGCCTCTATCAATCCGTTAAAGCTAGGCCTTCTAAGGAGCACCTGGGTGGCTCAGTCAGTGAAGCATCCGACTTCGGCTCAGGTCATGATCTCGCAGTTCATGGGTTCGAGACCCGCATTGGGCTCTGTCCTGATAGCTCGGAGCCTAGAGCCTGCTTCACATCCTCTCTCTCTCTCTCTCTCTCTCTCTCTCTCTCTCCCCCTCGGCACCTCCCCAACTCATGCTTGCGCTCTTTCAAAAATAAATAAAAACATTAAAAAAAATTTTTAAAGCTAGGCCTTCTAAAACAATGGCCAAGGGCCACATGTGGCCATTTCAACTTACATTTAAATTGACTAAAATTAGGTGAAAGAAAATACATTCAATTCTTTAGTCACACCGGCCACATTTCAAGTCTTCCACCGCCATATGTGCCAGTAGACATGCTGGACCACACAGATCCAGAATGTCTCCATTGCCGCAGAAAGAGCTATCGAAGAGCACTGTGATCAAAGACCTGCCGTGACGCCAGGCAGAAGGGTGTTCGGGCTCTTGGCTGGCAGCAGTGATAGGGTCATGGATGCCACCATTGTTATTAACAATGACCCAATGGCTAACAGAATGTTGTACTTATTTTTAACTCCCTGCTGCGGTCCTGATGGCTAGGAAGTCTTTGGGGACCCACCCCAAAACACACAAAGCATGCCTCACGGGACCCTCAAGACTTCAAGGTCTCACAATAACATAGGAGACAATCCAAATCTTGATGCTGATCCACCGCCGACCCTGCCTTCTCTGATTTATAGCATCATCAGCCACTTGAACGCTAGAAGGCTGCCCACACACTCCTTCGACGGCCCTAGGTCCACAGGTCGATAAACCAATAAGTTAGGTCGAAATTAACTGTGGTTCATTTTAAACTGA
The DNA here is from genome assembly GCF_008692635.1 of Crocuta crocuta. NCBI lineage: Eukaryota > Metazoa > Chordata > Mammalia > Carnivora > Hyaenidae > Crocuta > Crocuta crocuta. Next base: position 2,684,398 of record NW_027527824.1, read on the forward strand.
GGGAAATTGATTTCTGCATCTACGTGGCTGGACTGAATATGCCATGTGCCAATGGATTCGGGTGTACCTAGAGAAAGCATAAAGAGGTTCTGGGCTCAACAAAGAGAATGCCTTACCCCAAGCATCCCAGACCACTTAGGAAGAAATACTAGTCCTCGAATATTCAAACCAAAATGTAGCGAGCTCTCCTTCACTTCCATCACAACTAAATCTTCTTCAAAAATGGAGGAAAAGTTCATGTAATACCTCAGCCTGAATAGATTTCTGTGAGGTTGACTCTCAATTATCTGTATCTGAATGACTGTCGACAATTCTATCCGCCAAACTGGCTTCTCCTGAACCCATTTATGCCAGCCATTTCACAGATCAGCTACTCAAAGAATGCAAACTCATTTTAATATTCACCTAAGCAAAATTTAATCAGGAAAGTAAACCGGTGATTTAAATGAAAGGGCTAAAATAAATACAGAGCAAAGGTAAATAGGTTACTTTTTGGATTACTTCCTTTCCAGATTATTAGAACATTCCTGTGTCTGTCCATTACAGTGGACAGCACACAACTGGCTCCATCTACCTCCGGCCCTGGGATTAAACAATGACAACACAAAGATGGCTGTCATCTCTAAGGAGGAACAGACCAAAATATGACAATGAAATGCCCTGACAACATCCTTCTTTGGCGGTGGGATATTAGTTACTGTGAGGATCTGCCTCCTGGACCCCAGGTCCCAAAGCAATTTATTAAACACACCACTGACTTTGTTTTGCAGAATATAAAGAAAATATTCTCAAAAAGAACATGAGCAAAACCAAGATCCATGATCTCTGTGTTCTGACGTTCTCGTACCACGTGGGCTCTTCATCTCTAGGGGACGGCTCTCCGGCAGCTTGCCAAGAAACAAGGGCTACAGGGGCACCTGGGTGGCTCAGCCGGTTGAGTGCCAACTTTAGCTCAGGTCATGATCTCTTGGTCCATGGGTTTGAGCCCCCCGTGGGCTCTGTGCTGACAGCTCAGAGCCTGGAGCCTGGTTCAGATTCTGTGTCTCTCTCTCTCTCTCTGCTCCTCTCCAACTCATGCTCTCTCTCTCTCTCAAAAATGAAAAAACATAAAGAAAGAAAGAAAGAAAGAAAGAAAGAAAGAAAGAAAGAAAGAAAGAAAGAAAGAAAGAAAGAAAGAAAGAAACAAGGGCTACCATAATGCTCTCTTGGCCTGTGCATTGAGACTGCCTTTTCTTTCACTTGGCCTGGAGGAAAAGTGACAACCTATTTTACACTATGACACTGTACCTAAGTCCCTACCTTTTGATAGTCATATGCCATAAATACATTTTGGAGTAAGAGCGTATCTCACTATTCATGGTATCAGGAGCTATGGATAACAGAAAGCCACTGATACTGCAAGTTCCAAATTTTCTGTACATACATGCCACATATGTATATAGAATGTTTCCTGAAAGACATACAGAAAAAATGGAGGACACTGGCTGCCAATTGAGAAGAGGCAGCACATAAATAGGGGATGCGAGAGAGAGGGAAATGTATTTCTCACTATATTCTTGCACAAATTGTATCTTCTAAACACGTATTACCCACTGAAAGCTAAAGTGGCTTTCCGTTTTATCTGTTTACTTCTCCATCGTCTCACCCCTCCCCCTTCCCCTCTTCCTCCATTCCTTCCACCTCTCACAGCTTCCCCCCCACCAAGCCCCAAGATGTACAAACCCTTAATGAACTAAATGGTGGCCAGAGCCTGAGCAAAGAGCAGAGATGCCAAGTGGAACCAGGAAGTTTTTCAAGGTCACGTCCTTTACCGAACGAACCCAACACACCAGGCAACTCTTCACCTACATAGAAGCTGATATGAAACAACGAATGCTTTGCCTTCTCATCTTTTGGAAGCAAACAGGTCAAGCATCCTAACGTCAGAATCAACCAACCAATTCTTTCCCAAGCAAGTGTATCGTGTAAAAATCTACTCCAAAGAGATCTAAAGCCACAAGTACTCCACCCCCAAAGGAGGCTCTTTGTCCCAGGGCCTTGTGCTGTAACAGACACTTTATTTTCGGTCTCAAATCAGGACACTGAATACTCCCTGGCCTCTAAAAAAGCAGGAATTATGAAGAGAGAGCTCACTGGAAGGAAAATAAACCTGTAAATCCTGTTTGGCTTTGCGCTTCATTCCAAAGGATTTCTCCCCAAAACAATACCATTAGCAATACCATGATGGCCCTAAAAGGGAGGCTTCTGCACAACAGAATCCCAGCTCTTTGTTCAAAATAACCCCCAGGGCACCATAGCAACATGGGGACTTCACTACCCTCACCACTGAGAGGGCCGACCCACTTTCTCTCTCCGTTTGTGGGCTTGCCATGGTCCTCCTCCCAAATACCTTTTCTGTGACTTGGATGTGTTTCCTACGCTCTGGGCTTCTCCTCTTCTAAGTGGGCAGTCTGTCCACAAATACTCATGAAGGGCCTCCCAAGTGCCAGTCACAGAGAAGAGAAAGGCTTGATCCGTGCCCTCAAGGAGCAAACTGGGAGATGAGACAAACAGGCAATTATAACACGAGGCATCCACAGCCATAACCAAGCTCCAAAGAACTCTTCCCACGGGAGCCTGGGAATGCTTGAGGTGTTCCTTGGATGCTGAAGAAGGGAACAGGGACTTTGCGAGCAAAGACAGGCGTGGGAGAAGACCATCTCAGACAGAGGAAAAGCCAAGCATGACGATACAGAGGCATGGGGCAGACGTAGAGTCTGGAAGAAACTCAGTGTGGCAAGAATGATGGTGTTCCCTTGCTTGGATTTGGAACCCTTTCTAGGCGGAGCTCAAACTTCTACACTCTGAACTTGGGACAGAAAAGTCCTAATTTCTGATGGCAACTTGTTTTCACCGCTGTTACCAGATCTTATTATTACAAACACGCCTGTAAGGAATCACAGCAGAAACTAGTCTCCCACGTTGGAGAACATGAGGACGAATATCATCACAATAACCATGACTAGTCTGCTCTGCAGGTGAGTGGAGCCAAAGAGAACCTGTAACACAGTGCTCTTTCTCAGCTGCAGGTTAGCCATCTCCCTGCAAAAGCTCTTCTGTTCCTGAAGCTGGCGGCCTCAACATCACCCCTACAGCATTTTTGGTCAGACAGTTTCTGCTCCCATCCCCTAATCTGTGTTTCCAGGCATCCACTTAACCTCAGTCAAAGGTCAGAGGGCAAGAAGTTGCAGTGTCTGAGCACGCTGGCCCTTTATCCCTCCATCTCCCATGCCCTCCCGTATCACACAACCTACTAATGCCCGGCCTTAGAGTCGTAGCTGCTTTATTGTGTATTTGCTCCTGTCCAGTACATTTACACGCCTGTATTTGCATCTGCTAGATATACCCCCTAAAACTGAAAACTTTCTGAGAGTAGGGATGAACAATGCCCCCACCCTCTTTCATTTGCATGTTCCGCCCTCTTTCATTTGCATGTTCCGCCCTCTCTCATTTGCATGCCCATCTCCAGGGAAACATTGCAATTCCTTAGGTTTAAAAGTTAAAGGTGAGGGGAGAGGGGGAATGAAGTGAACTTGGCTCAGAGCTAGAAGCAGAATGGCCATATAATTTATAGTCCGCACCCTGACACTGGAGAATGAAGGCAGCGCTTTCATAACTGGCACCGACAACTTACAAACTAGGTCTGTCCCAGGGAAAAGAGAGGCAAATGGTCACCCTTGCTAGAAAAGTCATTCCTCTGGAGCTCCAAGAGGAGCATGCCAAACCCCTTCAGTCACTGACTCTGGTGCTTTCAGCCTGAAAGGGCTGTGCCAAACATGCTTGCGGCAGAGAGCCCAGTACCGGGAAGTTCTTCCTTCTATCTAACTCAGATCCTTAAACATTCAAGTGAATCCCACTTTTATTAACTAACCTCGGGCCTCAAAGAAGAGAAAACACTGCCCTGGGCCTTCACCCTCGGTAGGAATTCCTCATTAGGAGTTCACCGGCTAGCTCTCCATTCCTCACCTGAACCAAACTCCATCTGGTTAGCTCAGATATATAAAAGCCAAGGGTTTGGGAGTCATTCCCAATGAGAACAGTTCATCTTTAATTTGCCCTAAATCCCAGGAGCCCTCACAAACCAAACCCAAGCAAGAAATGGCACCTGTATGCATACTTTTGAGACTAGGAAGCTCTTTTTTTAAAATGTTTATTTATTTTTTGAGAGAGAGAAAGACACACACACACACACACACACACACACACACACACAGGGTGCGAGCGGGAGAGGAGCAGAGAAAGTGAGGAAGACACAGAATCTGAAACAGGCTCTAGGCACTGAGCTGTCAGCACAGAGCCCGAGGCGGGGTTCGAACTCATGAACCACAAGATCGTGACCTGAGCTGCGAAGTCCTATGCTTAACTGACTGAGCCATCCAGGCGCCCCCCCCCCNCCAGAAAAAATGCACTCCCACTCCCAGCCCCCAGAGAGCTGATTCAAGACAGCAGAGCTGGGTGGCTGTTAAGACTCCATGAACAAGGCAGTCTCTCTTGCTTCCCCCACCCCCACCCAACATGGGGATGCTGCTGTCCCAGCTGAGAGCAATGACCCTGCTGTCTTCTCCACATACAGAAAGAAGTTTCAGATGGGGGTGAAGAGTGGAAGAAGGTCAGGACCCACAAAAGAACCAAGCAGGCAGGCTCCAGCAGCCCTTGCCAGTACCAGTTACATGCCCCCTCGACACATGCTCTTTCCCGGAGCCGGATGGTTGATGGAAATCAGATGCTCCCACTCACCTGCCACCATCCCAGCCCCCTTTATAGCCGTATATTTTTTTATTTTAGAAAGGAGTTATTTAAGAAGACTTGAATAATGAGAGCGCAACTATTTGATCACCCAAAGGTCACTAGGACAATGCCAACAAAAAACGAAACAGCAGGCAACTCTGTCCCACGTGACCTTGGGCCAGTCCCTTCACCTTTCCCAGCTTGTTTCTTTATTGACAAAATGGCACAATCAGTGAGATGGTTTTTATAGGGTTCTTCCTGGCTCTAAGGGTTGAATATTTAACTCTATATATTTCCTGAAGAAATGACTAAAGGAAATCAGTGAAGAGAGGCAAAACTCAGACTCGTCTTTAACTTCTACTTTAAATGGGAACATTTTGACTCTAAAAATCATGCCATTTGCCATCTCCTCCGGTCCCACTCCCTCCCACCCCAACTGACCTTCCAATTTTGCCGATATCAATCTTAACCACAGGGCTGGGAGTCTCATGAGGCAAAGAACATGGTCAAATTAATTTTGCCAATGCTGATACTAACCCACAAACTCGGTTTGCTATTCCTAGCAGTAAGTCTAGCCATAAAAGTGAAATTCATGTTACTTGTGATCTAATAAACCCATTGCCTGGATAGACATAAATCAGTTACTGAATAATAATGCCCACCAAATGCTTGCAGTCTCTCAAATCTCTAGGTGCCACGGGTTAATATCCCTGTCCAAAAACAAAGTCCGTATCTCCAAGGGGGAGGTGGAATAGATAGACCCTCCCCCCCCAGCAAACAACAAAATTCAGCCCTTACACAAATATTAACACAGACACACGCATGCACACCTCTTGCTCTGACCAGAGCAAGTCAGCTTTCAGGTTTGCTCATCTTAATTGTGGCGTAGAAACCCCCACCTCACCCCCGCCTGCTCTGGGCAAGTACGCTGCAACTGCAGGGTCCTCGCCTCCACTGCCAACAGACGGTATACACGAAAGGAAACCCCGTTTTCCATCCACACGTAAAACGAAGCTGCACCCTTCCTCTACCTGCTGGAAACTACGCCGGGGTGCACCCACCCTGGGGAACTATGCACAGCACCCCGCGAGTTCACCTGGAAGACGTTTGCTAAAATCGCCAGGAAGAAGGAAAGATCAATGCAATTCAAGCGCTGACGATTGTACTCGTGCGAGGGGGGGAAACACAAATGCAAGCCGGGAAGTCCCCAGCGGTGCCTGCACCTGGGAGGCGACCGCAGAGGATGGATGCCGGGATGAGGAAGCGCGGGGAGAGGAAAGAGCCGAGGAAGGCGCGTGGCCGGTCGCTCACCTGTCCGTACACCTTGATGGGTTCCTGCTGCAGGGCAGCGCTCCGTCTCCTCCGGAGCGGCTTCTCGTCCGCCCCCCGGGGCCCCCCGCGCGCCCACAGCCACAGCTCGCGCGGCTCGCCCTGCACCACGCGGAAGCCCCGGTCCTGGGGCAGGGGTGCGCGGCCGCCGTGCAGCGTCTGAGTCCACATCGCGCACAGAGCCCCGGGCGGCAGCAGCGCGACCAGGGTGAATAGGAAAGGGAGTCGCGACTCCCTCCTGCTGCTCCGTGTCGCCATGTTCGGGCGAACGCTGCCGCAGGTGGCGCCGCCGCCAGGAGAGAATGTGCTGCCC
>NW_027527824.1:2690841-2712860 GCF_008692635.1 Crocuta crocuta
GCCGCGTCCCCTTCGCGCACTTTCTGCGCTCGGCGCCGCTCGGGCCCCTCCCCCGCGCGGGGATGGGGAAGTCAAGGCAGCGAGCGCCCGCAAGCGTGCGTCACCTTGCCCGCGGGTCAGCGGGCGCACCGCGGCGTCCTCCCCGCGGCGGGCGAGAGTTGTGTGGGGCTCGCTCGTCGTCCCTGGAGTTAGTTGCGTCCTCCGCCGGGTCGTGTCGAGGTCGCCCTGCACCAGTCTCCTTCCCTGACTGCACGGCGCCGGGTCCCGTCCCGCCGCACGACCACCTCCGAGAGACAGCCCGGAGCCAAAGAAAACGAGCTCTGAGAAGGCAGGACACAGCAGCGGGCAAATTACAGTCCAGATGAGCCCGCCCCCATTGTGAAATCCACACGGTTTCTACTACTCTGGGCATCAAAACGTATGTGAAGTGGCCACGGCCAAACACGACCCTCCATCAAGCTAAACTGCCCAGGCCCCAAGCGCAGTAAATAAATACGCGCCTGGCACAGAGGCAGTACCGGCAAGGGGCCATCCTACAAGGGGGCAAGTACACAGTTATACAGTGGTTCCCTGCACACATGAGTGCCTGTGCTTGACGCTGGGCCCCAGCACAGGGGCTTGCTTGGGACCCTCCAGGGTGACCAAGCCCTGAGCCACCCTACCTCTGCTGCCAAATGGACATAATATCCCAGTCCCTTCACCCTGCAGCCAACACCTGCTGCAAGTTCTCTACAAGCCTGTAAAGCTGGCCACCGGGGGTGTGAGGGGACAGACACTCAACAGAGTGAGGAGGACACAGGTTAACCCTCAACTCAGCTTGAAGGTCCAGACCCTCTTTGAATCACGAGATAACGTTTCTGCAGTTGGAACTCAAGGTAAAATTGGTTCTCACAGGTTTGTAGGAGCAGCCAAAGCCTGTCTGCTGGGGCCCCCTTTATTCCGCTTTATATTTCTCTGTGTTCTGGATTCGAATTCTGAGTTTTGATAAGCCTAAAGACAGAAGCAGCAAGCCTAAAGGTGAGGCTGCTTCTACGGTCGGTCGTTCAAGCCCTTGGTTCAGAGGGAGGAGCGGGTGATCTCAGAACGCTCCTTGTTCTCAACAAACCACAGTAGCTTGATTTCTCCTCCCTGCTCTTAGATTTCCTCTCCAGTTAGCTTAGCAGAGGCCCCCCTCCCCTGCCCAGCATCACCCTGCCGGAGGAGGGACAGCTTTTCCTCGCCTCCTTAAACCCAGCATTCTGCCACCCTCCCCCACCCCATGCCAGACTTGCTGGAGACCTGGCCTCGGGTTCTGCAGTCCCCTACCTCTTCCCAGGCCTAGTTTTCTCCCCCAGGGAGGTTCCCTCCCACCCCCGTCCTTCCATCCATCTCAATATAATCAGAGAACCACCTGGTTCTCCCCACCAAGCAGATCACTTGTCCTCCGGGAAAGCTACGGAACCACTACCAGCTCCCACCCCCAATCTAGACCAGTGATGTCTTGTCAGGACCACCTTACCAGGAGTGGGCCACCCTGCGGCCTCCCCCGACCAACAGCAACAGCACTGCTACCCCCATTTAACCCCCAAGGGTAAATGAGAGGAACATGGCTCAAGTCAGAACACCCTGCAGATGATTCAATTATTGTTTTTTCCCCACATATATTTAATGAGAACCTTCCCTACGATAGCAAGTGTCAGAGTCCCAGCAGCATGAGATGAGCAGAAAATGGAGACACAGGTCCCCCTAAGTGTGAATCTGAAGATAAGGAGCCGCTTTTCCCACACAAAACTGCGGGCTTGAGTTCCAGATGGCGATTTGCAAGGGCCAGCTACATGCTGATTTTGATTCTGATATGCAACTTTGGATGCAGGAAGGCTGGCAAGAAAGCTCAAACATGGTTAATGTACTCCTTGAAAGCCCTCCTCTGTAGTCATTATCTACATTCCAGGCCATTCTCAGGTGGAGAATCGGCAAAGCCTGAGACTGTGTGTGCTTCCTAACCACAGGGCACACTGAATGTTGAGTTAGGATATCCACTTTCTAACTTGGAGGACTTGGCCAAATCAACTCCCCAAACTTCAATTTTCTCATCTACAGAAAAAAGACCTTAATCTGTATCTATCACACAAGACTGCTCAGAGTATCAGATGGACTCACATAGATAAAGTAAGTACAGTTGTAAGGGCCGCAGATTGGAATATTACGGACGAGGGGCATTCGAGACATGCATTCTAGTTCTGGCTTTGCAACCGAGTGACCATGTGATTTTTGTTCTGGTCATCTCGCCTCTCTAGGCATTGGTTTCTTCCTGCATGAAATGAAAAGCGATTTTGCAGCCTCGATTGGGCCTTGCCCCCTTCAGGACGCCCACCTGAGCATAAGTTGGGAGCAGCCACAGGTGAGCCCACCTAGGAGGGGTTGGAGCTAAGTTGTGCAATTGAGCGGGGTGTTCCTCCTAGCTTCAAAACCGGATCTGGGTTGTAAATACGCACCACTTCCTCCATGGCTCCAAAATAACATCAACATTGGGGTGGGAATGTAGACAGAGAGAGGCAGTACCCTCATCGCCCTCTGGCCCAACCTGTACAGCCCTGATCTCGAGGCTGTGTGATATCACGAGGAAAATCAACCTGTGTAGGAATATGAGACTCATGGCTGCATAAAAAAGTCTTGAGCCTATGGTCAGACTTGAGCCTCCTCTGTCCTGCCCCTCCTAGGCCATCCGGAGCTCAGGCTGGAGATAAAGCTAGGCAAAAACCACCCAGAGGTCTTCCAGATGGAGTCACATTTAAAATAGTAACAAGGACAGCCGTGAGGAGAAGAAGGGGAAAAAAATCCCAAAAGCCTAACTGAACTTCTTTCTGTTCTCTCTTTCTCCCCTCAGTGCCTTCCCATATGCCAGGAGCTGTCTGCTCGCCCTTACCCCCCCGCCTACCCAGACCCAACTCCTATTTCACCTCTTAGCACCTGTAAGCAACTTAGGGCGATGACAAGCCCTCACACTAAGGTTCTAAGTCCCCTGCACTCTTTGATACTTCCTCTCTGATCACATTACTTAACCTCATCTTCCTCTCAAACTATATGCAGCAGGAGGCCAACAAGGGGCTCATTCTGCTCATCCGTGTGCCCAGGGCTCAGCGTGATCCCGGCACATAGTGTCCAGTGATACTTACAAAATGAATGCAAATGAATGAGAGGAGGGACAACCCCCCAAGCTTTGATTGTGGCGAGGGCTTGGGGTGGTTAAAGAGCCAATGTAGCTGAATCTTAGAACCTTTCCTTACCACCACCTCTCCCCCACCCCCACCCCCACCACTTCTTTCTTCCGAAGTTGGCTTTTCTGAGTCATAACCAGACTCCAGAAGTCGCCAGAACAGAAAAGGGACTCTCCCCCACACCCCCAACCCTTGGAGTGGTGAACTCTATTACCCTACCCATCACCTGAGCCCAAGTAACTATCATTCCCCTCACCAGGCTGCCCCAAAGAAACACTTTCTCCTGCTGTTGCCAGAAACTCCTTTAGTTAAGGCAAAGTCCGGGATAATTGATGGAGTTAAAAATACGGAGCACCCAGAACGCAGAACAAGTAACTTAGATTCTCTAGAATAAATTAACTTCAAAGAGGAGGTTCTGGAAATAGGAGTAACTAACTTTTGCAGAGCAGAAGTTTACATTTGCATCGCATTATAACAACATCATCTATCAAATGGCGTCTTTCGGCAACAGGTTCAAGTGGGCCAAAGCGGGCATTATTGACATCCCCATTTCACAGATCTTGAGAACAAAGGCTCAGAAAGGAAGATTATATCGCTGGCTCAAAGCCACACACTTTGTAAGCGTTAGATTCAAACCCGGCTTCTCTTGACTTTTTCTGCCACATCTGATCTCCCTGAGGCAGAGAGAAGAGCCTGTGTTTCAAGTCCAGGGGCGGGCAAGGCGGTGAGAACCAGTACAAAAGACAAAATTGCTAAGGTCCTCTCCTCTCACATGGCCCAGCCCTGCTTCAACTGTCTGTAAACCAACACCGGACTCCCCAAGCGCCTAGCACAGGTGTGGTGACCATTTGCCTTACTCCCACCTCAGGCCCTTGACTGGGCCACGTGGGGAGTTAGGTTACAGCACTCCCAAGTCAAATCCTGTTTTCTATACTCCTCTCGAAAAACCCAATGAGAGATTTGGTTGTGAACTTTCAAATGGGGTATTCTGCTCCGGCAAAGGAGCACAGGTTTTCAAGGCTGCCCTCAACATCCAAGTCCACTGCTTACATAGGGGTCTGGCCTTGATCTCCCTACAACTTAACTTCTTCTGTGACGAGAAAGTGTGTGTGGCAAAAACATAGAAAAGCTCATTACTGTCGTGTAGATTCAAGGAGAAAAGCTCCTAACCGGTCTGCTGAGGGTCCCTGGGAAATTATCTTCTTCCTCATGACTATAGAATGAGGTTCCCCTTCCTGGGCTTGGGCAGAATGGGAAGAGCTAAAACTGGAGATTCTTTTGACAACCCCTGAAAAATTACATATCTAAGACTTCTATATCCTTCCCTTGGAGCCTTTACAATAATAACTGAGGGGCGCCTGGGTGGACGCACCCAGTTTAAGTGTGTGATGACCCCAAATGCTCTTGCTCCTCTCAAGACGAGTATACACCCAGGCTGGCTTTTTTGCCCCCCTTTGTCTAATACATTCCACTCAGATCCCCAGAAACCCTCCTGCATTTTCCTCCACCAGTCAAAAACACACACCCCACACACCCCTGCCATTGTTTACTCTTCAACTGTAAGGCCACTTCTTGATTCTGCTCAGATACCCCCAACCACTCCAAAGCCCTGCAATCTTGACCTATGCCTTTTCTGAGATGTCGATCATAGTCTTCCTTCCATTAGACCACCAATCTTAGTACTATTAGAAAACAAAAGTTCAGGGGCACCTGGGTGGTTCAGTCGGTTAAGCGTCTGTCTGTGGCTCAGGTCATGATCTCACGGTTGGTGGGTTTGAGCCCTGCGTCCGGCTCTGTGCTGACAACTCAGAGCCTGGAGCCTGCTTCAGATTTTGTGTCTCCCTCTCTCTCTGCCCCTCCCCTGCTCACGCTCTGTCTCTCTCTCTCTCTCAAAAATAAATCAACATTTTAAAAACAGTTCAACTGAGTAAATTTTATTTATTTTTTCCCATTATTTTGTTGTCTTTTTTCTTTTTTAAATAGTTTATTGTGAAGTTGGTTTCCATATAACACCCAGTGCTCATCCCCACAAGTGCCCTCCTCCATGCCCATCACCCCCCTTCCCCTCCCCCCACCCCATCAGCCCTCAGTTTGTTCTCAGCATTCAGGAGTCTCTCATGGTTTGCCTCCCTCCCTCTCCCCAACTATTTCCCCCTTCTTCTCCCCCATGGTCCTCCATTAAGTTCTTCCTAATCCACCTATACATGCAAACATATGGTATCTGTCCTTCTCTGCCTGACTTATTTCGCTGAGTAAATTTTAAAGAGCTCATTGGCTTTATTTGATGATTCACAAATCAGGCAGCATCCCGTCCAACAGAAAGGAGCTCCAGGGACCTGTACAAAATAAAAGACATACAGGCAGAAGGGGGCAGGAGGAGGAAGTTATTCATAAAAGCAAAAAATGGATTACTTGTGGCAAGGTCACCTTTCTTTAGGGGATGGTAGGGGTCTATCAGGCAGATAGCTTAGTAGTGCCGACCAGGTCATTCCAAATTGACTGGCTTAAGAGTCCATTCCTGGAGGAGACTGAAATTAAGTCTCAGTTTGGTGGCATGGGTCTTGGCATAAGTGACTCCATTTGAGGCCTGTTGTCTTTTTTTTTTTTTTACAGTACTTACCTCATTTTTAAAATTACAATTAGGTCTTTGGACCGATCCCCCTGTCTAGCACTTAATAGATTATAGGTTACAGAGTTGAAATGAATGGCTGGGGGTAGGGGATAGAATTCCATGCTCTGGGGAGACAGAATTTCCCCATCCTAGTGGCCACAAGAAAGGATACTAGAAAGATCACTGAGGCTCCTGTCAGCACCAGCTGAGTCAGACTAGTGAAGAAAAGTGAGTCCTTCTGTTGTAGCATACTTTCACGTATGATCCAGTCATTGCCAACTGCCAGATGATACGGAAAATAGGGAACAAGAATCTGGAAAGGATCCAGCCACTACCTGCAAGGAGCTTGGAGAAAGTGAAGACAGAGAAACCACAATAGCAGAAACATGTAACTACAGTGTTAAATTAAGTAAGGAAGCCACGTGGCTCCAATGCTTTAGTGGCCTATGTGAGCAAACAAGGACCTAAGCCTGTAAATGCGCCAAGTTTAAGAAATCAAAACCTAGGGGCACCTGGGTGGCTCAGTCAGGTTAAGCATCTGACTCTTGATTTCGGCTTAGATCATGATCTCAGTTTGTGGGTCTGAGCCTTGAGTCAGGTTCCACACTATTAGTGTGGAGCCTGCTTGGGATTCTCTCTCTCCCTCTCTCTCTTTGCCCCTCCCAGCTCATGTTCTCTCTCTCTCTTTCAAAAATAATAAACTAAAAAAAAAAGAAAAATAAAAATCTGGGATAACCCATCACAAATAGCCAACTAGGCTTTAGGCTGTAGCCAATCAAATAATTAGCTCTCTCCCCCACCCCTTCTGCACCTTCTATATATAAACAGTTTCCCCAGCTCGCTCGAGGAGCCCTCCTGATCATTTACGTGTTGATGCTGCCCGACTTGGATTTGTTTTTGTGCAAATGAACTCTTCTAAAATTTATTTTTAATGTTTATTATTTTTGAGAGAGAGAAAGCACAAGCAGGGGAGGGGCAGAGAGAGAGAGAGAGAGAGAGAGAGACAGAATCTAAAGGAGGCTCCAGGCTCTGAGCTGTCAGCACAGAGCCCGAAGCGGGGCTCAAACCCAAGAACAGAGAGATCATGACTTGAGCCAAAATCAGACGCTTAACTGACTGAGCCACCCAGGGGCCCCAGTGTTTGCTCAAAAAAAACTCTTAAAGTCTGTCCTATGCCCCAGTTTATCTTCTAACAACAGAAAAGGCTGTGCTTTGAAAAAAAGAAAGCTAATCTATGGGTTTGGGGAAGGTGAACTGGGGAAGACTTTCTGGGAAACAAGCCCTTTTGAGCAGTGGTTTTAAGTGCGTATTTGGACACATGGGGACCTGGAGGGGAGGGTCTGGGGGAGGCTGAAATTACTGTTTCCAAGAGGAGCAGGAAGTTATTTTATGCATCTGAAGAGAATGAGGAAAGGCCGCAAGGCAGGGTGTGGGTTCAGATATATTGGATCGGTGCCGCAGAGAGAGGATGGGAAAGCCACGGGCGAGGTGTAGGGAAACCTTGAATGCAGTGCCTCACCGGCGCAAGTCAGCACCGTGGTACAGGGTGATTTGGGGTGCCAGGCAGCTAGGGAGGCCTAAAGAGTCTTTCAATCACCCAGCACATACTCCAAACTGTCACTTGGTCCATCTACCTCCTGAGGCACCTGCTTACCATATGGGATCTTCCCCAGGGCACTACGAATCATTCTCCTTACTGCCTCCTATCCCTAAATCTGTCACATTGGCAATTCTGTGCGATGTCATGAGCTGAATTAACACCTGTTATACCGATCATTCCCACCAGACTCAAGACTGCAAGCGCTTTTAGTGAGGCCCGGCATAAAAAATTTCCTCTGAACCTTTAAACAAATCATATTAAATCATCCACGCCAAATACATTATTGAAATGGTAATTAGCGTTTGGATCATACCAACCGATTTGCTCAGAGGCAAACACATATTCTCATTTGGGGTTTGACGCCATGCCACAGTTAGAAAACCTCCTGACCACCTAAAGCTGAGCACTAAGTGAAAAATCCTTTCTCTTTCAGTGGTTATTTAAACAAGAACTTCAATGCTAAATTAGCAGTGGATTTTTTTCTTGTATGAATTTTCTTTGCATTAGAACATTATGTAAATGGAAAACCCAACGAAGTGCAAATTAAGACTATTCTTAATTCTAAAAGTCTGCTATTCTGTGATAATGACGCCATGGAATACCTCACAGTCCACCAACCACAGTGTGTAGTTTCTGCTCCCCCCCCACCTGCCTTAGTCACCTGCCAGTGGGGGGGGCACCCACTGTGTCCCTTTTTCCCTGCCCACTAAGTCAGGTGTGACCCCCCACCTCCCCTCCTCCTTAGGATTAATCATTTAATCGCTTAAAGGGAACAAGAGGTCAATGTGCACTTAACCCGCTTCAGGGAGCATTGTGATGCTCCAATAAGGCATTGGTTTAGAACATTTGGGAAACAGCTCACCTGGATTTAAATCCCAGCTCTTTTGGGAAACAGCTCACCTGGATTTAAATCCCAGCTCTTCCACTGACCGGCTGGATCATCTCAGGCACCTCCTTAGAACCTAATTTTCTTCATTTATAAGTGAATTGCTTACCTCGGCAGGTTTAAAGGATTAAATGGGTTGGGCTCAATCCCTGAACAGAAAACTTGATCACTAAATGAGACCTATTGTTATTGTGAAGAATTCAGGTGATATCGTTGCTAAATGAATCTGGGCATTGAACAATTGTCAGTGTTTTATTCAGGTTTATGTGTGTCCCTTCGACCTCACCCCCAGGTGACACATTGCTCTAAAAGCAAGTCTCAGATCCAGCTCTATCACATGCACACACGATTCTTAGCCAGCACACACAATACACACACACAGTCAGGCCCCGCTCTCTGGCTTCTTCTTCTTTTCCTGCAGGAAAACCAGGAGCCCAGGAAGATGCAGCACTGTTCTGAGACCAGGGAAGCTACCAAACCCTTGGGCAGATTGGGCAACAGACTTGCTCATTAAGCAGAGGGACAAAAGACCAGACATCCCTGGGGGCTGGAGTTAGCATGCTGTTTGGATGCTGGATTCTTCTAGCTTGTCCATGCAAGCCCATTTCAGCCACCACCTTTCGGAGACCGCACTGATTTCATCAGTGAAAAACTATTTCTAATATGCTAATTAACGCATCATCTGATTCAGATTTAAATAATGATATTACAAGTTCTTGGTGGAGGGAGCCATCTCTGTAACCGTGAATTCCTGCCCCAGGTGCTTCAAATTGCTGATTACACTTAGAGCACGGATTCCTGCCTGGGACCCTTCAAATGTTAACCATACGCTCCCCCACCGTGGATTAAAGTTAATTTGTATACATGTACATGACACTGTTAATATTGAAGTGTTTAAAAGTCAGTTATGGACAACATAGCAACTAGGAGTAAGGAAAAGCTTCTAACATCCATGAAACAGGAGAGCAATGTAAACGATTGTGATTTTACGGTAAGAAATACATATTTGGTCTTCATCCCATTTCTGGCACACAGCTCTCAAAACCCTTGGACTTTCCTAAGTGAACGTGTCTTTTGTTCATCACGCACCCCATTCAAGCACCCCAAGAGTTTATGTTAATAAGATGGGAAGTCCCTAGGTAACCTAAGGACAGGACAGGGCTGGTTGCCAGGGGAACGGTCTAAAGTTAAACTTTCAGTCCCAACCAGTGCGGGGCTGAAGGTTAGATCAATCCCCATTAGCTAATGATTTAATTAATCGTGCCGAACTAATGAAGCCTCCGTAAAAACCCAAAAGCACGGGGTTCAGGCAGTTTCCAAGTTGGTGAACCCATGGAGATAGGGATGCACCCAGAGAGGACAAGGAAGCTCCAAACCTTCCCTCATATTTGCCCTATGCATCTCTTCCAGCTGGCTGTTCCCGAATGGTATCCTTTTGTAATAAACCAGTAACCTAGGAAGTAAAACGTTTTCCTGAATTCTGTGAGCCAATTAATCAAACCTGAGGAGGGGTTTGTGGGAACCTGCAATCTACAGCCGGCTGGTTAGAAGCACAGGTGACAAACTAGACTTTTGATTTGCATCTGAAGCTGGGGGTAGGGCTGTCTGAACCCTTGACCTGCTGCTGTCTCTAAGTAG
The DNA here is from genome assembly GCF_008692635.1 of Crocuta crocuta. Taxonomy (NCBI): domain Eukaryota; kingdom Metazoa; phylum Chordata; class Mammalia; order Carnivora; family Hyaenidae; genus Crocuta; species Crocuta crocuta. The sequence goes on from NW_027527824.1 coordinate 2,700,774, forward strand.
ATAGTATTTGGACTGCATTAAACCCTAGTTAACCACCAGGCATCACAGAATTGCATGATGTGTGGAAAATCCACACAATCTGTGTCCTGTAGTAGAGTGTGGAGTGTAAAGTAAAATACATGAGGAGTGTTTCTCCTCTAGAACTAAAGATCCTCCTTCCGTGGATGTATTCATGTCTGTAATTTATTAAAGGTACTTCAACCTTGACAGTGAAATACTACTGTGTTAATTTGAGAGCACCCTAAGGCAGTCATTTGCCCTAATCAGAAATTCATGCTCAAGGGGGATGGGGTAGAGGTATCAGTTTGCATCCTAATCAGAAAGCCCATCCTCAGAGGTCACCATTACAAAAGTTTTGGTTATTCTAAATCAATACAAGTGACTTTTTTCACTAATTAGCACAAAAATTGTTAAAAATGGATTTTCATTAGTGGCTTGTTAATTAGCTTAATAAGTATTAAAAATGGGCTCTTGTGGGGCACCTGGGTGGCTCAGGTCTGACTTAGGCTCTGGTCATGATCTCATGGTTCATTAGTTCGAGCCGTGTATTGGGCTCTGTGCTGTCAGATCAGAGCCTGGAGCCCACTTCAGATTCTGTCTGCCTCTCTCTCTGTGCCTTCCCCAGTCATTCTCTGTCTCATCTCTCTCTCTCTCTCAAAGATAAACACTAATTTTTTTAAGGGGGCTCTTGTTAAAGAATTCAGAAGTATTCAAGACAAATAGCTTGTCACAAACATTTTATAGACACACCCATTCATTGCATGAGCAGGTAAACAGGTGTCGAGACACAAATCCTCTAACTTCAGAGATGACAACAGAATCTTGTTCTCTGAATGGTCCTATGTGCTTGCATCTGAGTACTCCCGTTGCTCGTTACAGACCATCCATTTAGCTGAATGTTGCTGCTGGAATGTTGTATCTGCAGCTAGTAAAGCACATTCAAGGACAGTATGGTGAGATCACCTACAAAAGAGGAGGGACTTAATCTGCCCTGTTTCTAATAAATGATTAATAAGTGTCTGCATGCATGGTAGAATCTGTCGTGAGGTTTGCTGTCATTAAAATCTGGCACTGAGCTTACTGGCACTGTGTTAGTTTCCTCAGGCCACCTTAACAAAATACCACAGACTGGGCAGCTTTGACAACAGAAATTTCTTTTCTCACAGATCTGGAGACTGGAAATCCAAGATCAAGGCCTCAGCAAAGCTGGTTTCTTCTGAGGCGTCTCTCCTTGCATGGCAGATGGCTGCTTTCTCACTGTGTCCTCACATGGTCATCCTTCTGTGCATGGCCACCCCTGGAGTTTCCTCCCCTTCTTCTAAAGGCACCAGGCATATTAGATGAGGGCTCACCCTGAAGGCCTTATTTGAACCTAACCATCTCTTTAAAAACCTTGTCTCCAAATATGGTTACATTCCCAAGGTACAGGGAGTTGGGACTTTAACATATCAAGTTGCAGGTGGGCACAATTCAGCCCTTAACAGGAAGTCACTAACCTATACACCTGCTGGAACTTGGCAGCTACCCTTTTCGATTAAAAAGAACTAACTGAGGCGCCTGGGTAGCTCAGTCGGTTGAGCGTCCGACTTCGGCTCAGGTCATGATCTCGCGGTTCGTGGGTTTGAGCCCTAAGTCAGGCTCTTTGTGTTGACAGCCAGCTCAGAGCCTGGAGTCTGTCTTTGGATTCTGTGTCTTCCTCTCTCTCTGACCCTCCCCTGCTCACGCTGTCTCTCTCTCAAAAATAAATAAAAGCATTAAAAAAAAAGAAGAAGAAAGAACTGAGAATGAGGCAGAACCAAACTGCCTGAGGTCATTTTTAACGTGTGGTTATAGAGCAGTTGGAAAACTGGGGTGAGGTTGGGAACAGCGGGTCACACGATGTTCTCAGGATCAGTGCATGAGTTGTGATAAAACCTCAGCCGCAGGCCACAGAGACCCAAACTGATGCCTTACATAGACAGCTGATTTCTCGCCTTAGATGGTGTGCCAGCCTTGGTCTTGCAAATCTGTCAGGAGTTCAGGCTTCTGTGTTGTAGTTCTGCCGTTCTAGGGTGCCTCCTTTACGTAGTCCACGATGGCTCAGAGGCAGAGGCTCATTCTCGACAGTGAGAGGGGGAAAACGCACAAAGTGCACATCTGGCTTTTGCTCACCTCCCCTTTGCCAGAACTTGGTCATGTGGTCACACCTACCTGGAAGGGAAGTCAGGAGGGAGAGGCACTTTTCTGAGCATCCGTATGCCCACCTACAAATGAGAGGTTCCCTTCGCTCCTCGCAGGGAAAACCATACTGGGAAACAATGAAGAGTCCCTTCCAAAGGTAGAGAGCAGTAATGGAGAGAAAAGGCCTGAGAATCCACAGCCCACCAACCTCCAGTCCTGGTGCTCTGGTCCTAAAAACATTGAAATACTTGCATATGCATTGGCAAAGGGTCACTGCTCTAGTCTCTGAGCACCATCCCCAACTTCCGCTGTCCCAGTCACCATGGACTTCCCCTAGGATCCAGTAAATAAAAGATTGATTAGTGGCTTAGTCGGTTAAGCGTCCGACTTTCGCTTAGGTCATGATCTCGCGGTTCGTGGGTTCGAGCCCCGCGTCGGGCTCTGTGCTGACTGCCAGCTCAGAGCCTGGAGCCTGTTTCAGTCTGTGACTCCCTCTCTCTCTGACCCTCCCCTGCTCACGCTGTCTCTCTCTCTCTCCTAGAAATAAAGCATTTAAAAAAAAAAAAGCGCCCCACCAGGGGCGCTCCAGACCCCGGTCCTGCTCAATGGCCTGTGTCTCTTCTGAGAAGTCACTGCCCTTATCTTTCTGATTTTTAAATATTTCAAGTAGAACCAGAGAGAGCAATGTCTGGAGATCATATTTTATGAAAAAGTTGAAGAACTAGGGATATTTAACCTAACATGGAGGTGTGGCAGGAAGAGCTCAACCATCATCTTTAAAGGTTTATAGTAACAATCACCACCTTTAAATATTCTTTCATGTGTATCATGTGCCAAGGCCTGAACTGGACTTAGTGCTTTGAGAGTACTCTCTCGGATTCTCAACGCAATCCCGTAGAGTGGAAATTATTTTCATTTCACTGACAAAGGCACTGAAAATCAGAGACCTTGAGTTACTTGCCGAAGACATAAAACCAGAGTCAACATTTAGACCCCTGGATGACTGGCTCCAAAATTGGGAACCTTTCTCCGGGATGCCATGCTGCCTAGTCTGTGAAACAGGAAGTAAACATATTCACACGCCTCTATAGTAGAGCAAGACTAAGACATTACAGGAGAGCTAGGAAGGTTAAGTTCAAATTTGAAAAGAACTTCGCACAATCAAGCTATTCAACAATGAAATGTATTAATTGATAGTAAATTGTTAATAGAAATGTAAAGAACCTAGAGTAGTCAAAGCACTCTTGGAAAAGGAACAAAGTTGAAGGACTTCCACCACACGATTTCAAGACTTTCTGTACAGCTATGGTAATTAAGACAGTGTGGTATTGGCATAAACAGAAAAAAAATAGAGAATTGAGAAATAGAATTACATATATAAAGTGAAATGATTTTTGACAAAGGCACCAATGAAATTCAGTGGAGAAAAGGAAGTCATTTTTTAAGTGGCACTTGTATAATTGGTATTTACATGGACTCAATGAACCTCAGCCCCTACTTCACATGATATACAGAAATTAATTTGAGATGGTCATAAACCTAAATATAAAGGCTGAACCATAAACTTTCTAGAAGAAAACATAGAATATATTTGCAAAGATTGGTGTGGGCAAAGATTTCTTAGAATACAAAAAATATATAACAATAAGAGAAAAAAAATGATTTAATGTACCTCATTAAAATTAAATTTTCTGAGTATCAAAATGCCTTATTAGTAAAAATGGATAGGCAAGGCACACATTGGGAGAAATACACATCTCTGACAAAGGACTCAAAAATGATGAACGAAAAACTCCTACAAATCCATAATAAAAAGACAAACAATATTTTTAAATGGGCAATGGACTTGAACAAGCACCTCACAAAGAAGAATGTATGGCCAATAAACACCTTAAAAAGATGCTCAGCATTGTTGGCCAACAGGAAAATGTAAATTAACACCACAGTGGGATACCACCACACACCCATTAGTAAGGCTAAATTTGTTCAATTCTTTTTCTAATGTTTACCTATTTTTTTAAAATTTTTTCAATGTTTTATTTTTTTTTAATATTTTATTTCTAGGAGAGAGAGAGAGAGACAGCGTGAGCAGGGGAGGGTCAGAGAGAGAGGGATTCACAGACTGAAACAGGCTCCAGGCTCTGAGCTGGCAGTCAGCACAGAGCCCGACGCGGGGCTCGAACCCACGAACCGCGAGATCATGACCTAAGCGAAAGTCGGACGCTTAACCGACTAAGCCACCCAGGCGCCCCTATGTTTACCTATTTTTTAATGTTTTTACTTATTGAGAGACAGAGAGAGAGTGACAGAGTGACAGAGTTCCAGCAAGGGGAGGGGCTGAGAAAGAGAGAGACACACAGAACCTGAAGCAGGCTCCAGGCTCTGAGCAGTCAGCATAGAGCTTGACGAGGGACTCAAGCTCAAGACCGTAAGATCATGACCTGAGCTGAAGTCATACATTTAACCTACTGAGTACCCCCCAAATTTTCAAGTCTAACAATACCAAATGCTGGACACGCTGTGGGGCACTTGGATTTCTTCTACATCGCTAACAAAAGTGTAAAATGGTACAACCACTTTGGAAAACTTGGCATTTTCTGATAAAGAGTCACCTGTTTTGTGATCCAGGAATTCCAAAAGAAATGAAATTTTATGTCTACAAAAACCAGTATGGGAATGTTCACTGTGACGTTATTTCTTTTTTTTTTTATGTTTTTAAATGTTTTTATTTATTTCCGAGAGAGAGAGAGAGAGAGAGAGAGAGAGAGAGTGAGCAAGGGAGGGTCAGAGAGATAGGGAGATACAGAATCTGAAGCAGGGTCCAGGCTCTGAACTAGCTGTCAGCACAGAGCCCGACACGGGGCTCGAACCCACGAACCGCGAGATCATGACCTGAGCCAAAGTCGGACACTCAACTGACTGAGCCACCCAGGCACCCCACTGTGATGTTATTTCTAAGAACCAGAATTTGGAAATGATGCCAATGCTCAGCTGTAGCAGAATGGATACACAAATAGAGGTAATTCATCCAGTGGGATACTACCCAGCAATGAATTAAAACCATTAATACAGCAACATAGATGAATCTCAAAAATATTATGTGAAAAAAAAGCCAGACAAGAGTACACCCACTGAATAATTCCACTTATGGGAAGTCCAGGAAAAGGCAAAATTAATCTGTGGCAATAGAAATCAGAATTGTGTCTCCCCATGGGAGAAGGGAGGCAGGACGGTCAATTGGAAAGGATCATGCGAAGTGTTCTGTGTGGTGCCAATTTTCTGCATTTTGATCAAGCCATTGGATCCATAGGTATATATGTCAAAATGTTTTCAACTGTTCATTTAAGGTCTATGTGTTTTACTGTATGTAATTATACCTCAATTAAAAAATAAATTTAAATTTAAAAAGGATCAAATTAGTTGCCTCTCCCAGGATTGTGCTCTTTGGCATTGGAAGTATTCAAGCCACATTAAATGCTTGTTGGAAATATGGTGGAGGGCTCAGATGTGAGAGTTCAGATTAAGTCATTAAAAAAAAAAACCCATAAACTCAGATTCTGAGACTGGATGTACACGACATTGAACTAATCATCTATTTCGGAAAAGACGGCATGTGTCTTTACTATCCACTTTAGGGCACTCAACATGGGTAAGGAAACTTATTTCCTAAAATGCTGAAAACGTTGTTAAATGTTTGTGTGACTTTCTTTTCTGAAATGCTTCCTATATCTAGCCTTATCTCAACTTCCCTCCTGACACCCAAGCCTTTAGCCATTCTATGTTCCTGTGTCTTGAACATGCAGTGTTTGCACATTTCCTTTGTTAAACAACCTCCCCTCCTCCACTTCCTATCAACTTCTGCCCTTCTTTGAAGACTCTACACACCACACCAGGAAGACTTCTCTACAAACACCACTCCCTACCCTTTGAGTTCCATGCCCATCTTAGACTTATCTGCTGCTTAGCACTTACCCTAGGCTAGATGATGCCAAGGTTTCCTCCAGCTCAAAGATTTTAGTTCTTTGAACATCGATTCCAGACTTGAAGATTGAAGAGAAACAGGCAAGCTATTCAGTAATAGCTTCTTCATCAGGTTCTACGTGAGGGAGATTGAATGAAAGAAAGAGACATGGGGCAACTGTAGTTGATCCTTGAACAATGAAGAGGTTAGGGGTGCTGACAGCCTGTGCAGTAAAAAGTCAGTGTATTACTTTCAACTCCTTCAAAACTTAACTAATAGCCTACTGTTGACCAGAAGGAAGCCTTACCAGTAACACAAACAGTCGATTAACACATATTTTGTATGTTATGTATATTCTATACTGTGTTCTTTTAGTAAACTAAGCTAGAGAAAAGAAAATGTTATTAAGATAATCATAAGGAAAATACATTTACCGTACTGCACTGTATTAAAAAAAAACCCATGTTTAAATAAACATTAAAATTTTTTTTTTTTTTTTAAAGGGAGGTTCCTGGGTGACTTAGCCGGTTAAGCATCCAACTTCAGCTCAGGTCATGATCTCATGGTTTGTGAGTTCAAGACCCACATCAGATTCTCTGCTGTCAGCGTGGAGCCCACTTTGGATCCTCTGTCTCCCTCTCTCTGCCCCTCCCCTGCTTGTACACACTCTCTCTGAAAAATAAACATTAAATTTTTTTTTAATTCAAAAAAATTTAAAAACATGTTTAAGAGGACAGGCGCTGTTCAAGAGTCAACTGTATAGTACTTTAAATTAGGTCAGAAATTGGGGTACCTGGATGGCTCCGTCGGTTAAGTGGCTGACACAGGCTCAGGTCGTGATCTCACTCTTCATGAGTTCGAGCCTGCCTTGGACTCTGTGCTAACAGCTTAGAGGCTGGAGCCCTCTTCGGAGATGTCGCCCTCTCTCTCTGCCCCTCCCCTGCTTATGCTCTGTCTCTCTCACTCTCAAAAATAAATAATAAAACATTTTTTTAAAAAATAGGTCAGAAGCTACAATATCAGCTTACTAGTAAGAGGCAGCTGAGACCATGGAACTTGGGGGAGGCTGGAGGCCTGCAGCTTTGGGGTTGGATAGGGAGGGACTAAGGACCATGGCTGCATGAGAACAGATCTCTGTGCGTGTACGGAGCATGGGGGTTTGAAAGGAAAAGATTCATAAAAAACTCTAGGCTAAATACAGAAGCTAATATTTATGGAGTACTTTCTCTGGTGTCAGATTCTATACTAAATACTGTGTTTCCATTAATCTTATTTAATCTTCATTATAACTCTCCGCAGGGAGTTTAAGTGCTGTGCCCAAGATTTTGCAGCCAGTAAGCCAGAGAACCGGGTCTCATTTCCGGGTCTTTTTGACTCCAAAATCCATATTCTTCATCACTGGGCTCTAACTGTACCCCAGAAAGGAATTGCCTGAGTCATTTTACCCTGTTTCTTATTCCAGGAACCTCCACCAATCCAAACTGACAATCTCCTTTCCCATTATTTTTTAGGTTGTCTGAAAAGAAGCATCTACAACATTCCTTGCTAACTTGGTCCAGTTTTGGTTTTTTTTTGTTGTTTTTTCTTAATTTCTGAGAGAGAAAGACAGCGTGAGCAGGGGAGGGTCAGAGAGAGGGAGACACAGAATCCGAAACAGGATCCAGGCTCTAAGCTCTGAGCTAGCCATCAGCACAGAGCCCGACGTGGGGCTCGAACCCACCAACTGTGAGATCATGACCTGAGCTGAAGTCGGACGCTTAACCGACTGAGCCACCCAGGCGCCCCTCTAACGTCTTTAGCCAGGGTACTCATCTCTGTATTTAACCTGAATCCCCTCTTCTCTAGTTTTATTATTAGTAGATGAATTGGAGGCTCCAGTTATTTCTGTGGAAGAAGAAGGATGGAGAAACTGCTGGTGCATCTGAATTCTGCCAAGTTTCGCCAACAGTGTGGTCTAGAACCATATAAAGGAGGCTGATGAAGGGATATGATGAATCGAAAAGAAAACATGTATCAAGGAGAGTGGGAAAAATGGATTCATTGTCATTAAGGTAAAAGCACAGTAGACCACAGAGTATGTTGTTATGTGAAATTGTGGTCTAGCCAAGGAAAATGCAAAGGAAGCACGTCCAGTAGTGGAAACCATAGCAATGTTACGCTGAAGTTTTGCAATAGTCTTCTCCACTTTGTCACTGTGTCTAAATAAACTAAAACCGTGTCGAATATAGTCAGCACTTGCTGGGAACTCATTTCTCCATCCTCTCTTCTTCTTTCTCAGTAGTGCATGTGACTGTATTACGGAGAAACCCTTGCTTTCAAAAACAGTGCTTTGAGAACCCAGAACACGGGTCCTTCTTGCTCAAGAACCTGACCTCAGTCCTCAGAGTTGCAACCCAAAATGACTCAGACCACTGGACTGGTGAGTGGGAGCTTCTAAAGGTATGTTCCAAGAGCTAGGAACAGGCAGAGCACATGTGGAAAACCACGTCACTAACTTAGCAATAGTCAGTCAGTGTTTTCTTTTCATCTCCCCATTTTCTTCAACCAGGTTTAAGAAATGAGACTCAGAACCGGTACGTTTTTATAGATAAGAAAGCAGAGAGAAACAACCAATGTATACAGTGTTAGCCCAAGAGGACAAGATTGAGTAAAACAAAGTGGTATATCCTTGTCAAGGTGAGCTGGATAAGAACACACACACATAAACGAGTAAAGGATGAGCTGTGTGTGTACTACACCTGCCTCATGTGGTTTCTAAGGAAGGATGAAGAAAGGAAATTGAACTGAGCCAACACATTGACACTTTATCTCACCTGACAGCTTACACAGACACGCCAGTTCCAACATCTCTTTTTGTTGCCTATGCAGCACCACGTGTACTTTGCACAAGTCTAGAAACCGGAGCCAGAGTTCCTGGCTGTTGCTTAAACTTGTACCCTTTCCAAGTTCACCTCAGGGCAGAAATCTACTGAGCAGATGGGATGGTGAAATTTCCCATGGAAGCCTTTGGTTTGAACAACAAACGGGGCCACCCTAGAGGTTGGTTCAAGGTGGGAATGCCATACTAGCACTGAGCTGGGGGGCGGGGGCGGAGGGCGGGAGACCTTCAGCACTCTGCACTTGACTGTGCCCGCTGATTAAGGAAGACCAAAGGAGACCGAAGCTGTAGACTGATCCAACTTGGGTTTGAGACCATTTTGGATTTAAACAACTGGAAGGAGGATAAAGACCAATTACGTAGGCTGGTTCAGGGACCTCCACTGGAGCAGAGTTGGAAATCCAGTTTTATCGAGGCACATGCACTGATTTGGGTCATTATCAACTTCTTGGGTGTTGTCCACTTGCCTTTCAGACAGTCCCCACCCCCTTCTCACCCTCCTCAGTGCTCCCACATGCTGGCAGATTCAATGGAATCCTTGAGCCTCTGGTTTTGGGTTGGCTTTGAGGCACCGAAAGGGGATCACAATGTAGCCAAGAAGGGCATTTGAGGAGGTTGTTCCTCCCAGTTTCCTGCTTTCCAGAGTGGCTGCGGGAGAGCCACATTGCTCTGATGAAGGCCCAGCTTGGGTGGGCGGCCCTTTTCGATATAGCTCCCCTCCCTGGGTTCCAGAAACTGCTTCTTCATGTATGTTCAAGAGGGCAAGAGAAGGTGCGCCCGGGGGGCTCAGTCGGTTAAGCTTCCAACTTCAGCTCAGGTCACGATCTCACCATTCCCAAGTTCGAGCCCCGCGTTAGGCTCTGTGCTGACAGCTCGGAGCCTGGCACCTGTTTCAAATTCTGTGTCTCCCTCTTTGTCTCTGCCATTCCCCCACTTGTGTTCTGTCTCTGTCTCTCTTTCTCTCGAAAATGAATAAACATTAAGATTTTTTTAAATAAAAAAAGGGCAAGAGGAGGCTAAGCATTTCCTGCTTTGATTAATGAGAACACTGTACTATTCCTTGCAGATTTCCCACACTTTGTACATCGCAGCTTTATCAAACTCTCCTTAAAACATCTGATCTCATGTGCCACCTCAGAACACTTGTGATATTCAATCAACCTGACATTCAGTCAACATCCATCAACTGACAGCATAGAAATTAAGATGAGAATGACTGTCCCTAAGGTAAGGTTATATGCTGCTTATGATGTTATCTCCTGGCTTTATTAGCTTGGATAGTTGCAAAGACAACTTTCAAAAGCTCTTAATTTTATTCTATGTGCCTTGCCTCTAATTTGAATAAGCTTGAATAAGTTGCCTTCAGACGAATGGTGGTATGGGTAATAACCTTGTTAAATATGTATAGGTGTTAGATATGCTTGCTTTTTTCACTCAACTCTGAGAATATAAAACTAAACTGTATTAAAACAGTAAGATAGTAAGAGTATCTAAATATTAATAGGCTATAGTACAGTGATTCAGAGCACAGATTTTAAATTTTTTCTTTTAATGTTTACTTATTTTTGAGAGACAGAACGTGAGCAAGGGAAGGGCAGAGAGAGAAGGAGACACAGAATTCGAAGCAGTCTCCAGACTCTGAAGTGTCAACACAGAGCCCGACGGAGCTAGAACTCACGAACCAAGAGATCATGACCTGAGCTGAAGTTGGCCGCTCAACCGACTGAGCCACCCAGGTGCCCCTGGAGCACAGATTTTAAAGATGGACAGTTAGGGATCCCAGTGTACCACCACTTGGCTGTGTGGCCTTTGGAAAGCTACCTAACTTCTCTTGTATGTTTGTTTTTTTTCATTCATAAAATAGTCATAATAACTGTACCTATTTCTTAATGTTTGTTGTGAAGGTTGAATGAAATATTGGACATAAAATAAGGGTACAGTGAGCACTTAAAAATGGTAGATACATATTTTTTAAGTTTATTTATTTATCTGGGGGGGGGAATGAGTGGGGGAAGGGCAGGGGGAGAGAAGGAGAGAATCCCAAGCAGGCTTCATGCTATCAGCACAGAGCCTGACATGGGGCTCAATCTCAACAAACTGTGAGATCATGACCTCAGTCAAAATCAAGAGTTGGACGCTTCATCTACTGAGCAAACCAGGAGCCCCCAAAATGGTTGATATTATTACCACTGGTAGAATGTTGTTAAATTTTTTTCAAGTATATCATTATTTTATCTCATTGGGTTGTTATAAAGGTTAAATGAGCCAATATCTTTTAAGTGTTTAGAAGAGTACCTGACACATAGCTTAAAGTTACATGAGTGTTGGGGTGTCTGGGTGGCTCAGTCAGTTAAGCGTCTGACTTCGGCTCAGGTCATGATCTCATGGTTTGTGAGTTTGAGCCCCGCATCAGGCTCTGTGCTGACAGAGCCTGGAGCATGCTTTGGATTCCGTGTCTCCCTCTTTTTCTCTGCCCCTCCTCAACTCGTGCTCTGTCTCTGTCTCTCTCAAAAATAAACATTTAAAAAAGTTACATGAGTGTTAATTAATACTTAAATAATATTTAAGTGTAAACACCTAGGTATAATTTGATTCCTTTTTCTCTGCCTTTTAATTATTCTCAGTCTCCTCTCAAACTACTTTTGGATTTCCCTCCAGGCTTAAATAGAAAAGAAGCTTCTAACTTTATCCTGAAATTTCTCTTGGAGTCAAAACCTTCCTGAGCACATGATTTCTTTTTTTTTTTTTAAGTCTATTCATTTATTTTGAGAGCAAGAGAGTGTGTGTGCACACACGAGTGGGAGAGGGACAGAGAAAGAGAGAGAGAGAGAGAGAGAGAGAGAATCCCAGGCAGAGTCTGCACTGTCAGAGCTGGATGCAGGACGGGAACTCATGAACAATGAGAACATGACCTGAGCTGAAATCAAGAGACAGATACTTGACAGATACCTAGTCAACCACCTAGACGCCCCTGAAGTTCTGATTTCTAAGCATCGGGTCTGCTTAGGATCAGAAGTGATCTCAAGCCAACTCTTTTGAATATTTCATTCCTCACACTCCTGAATAAGATCCTAGCTACGTTTTCACC
>NW_027527824.1:2713084-2736789 GCF_008692635.1 Crocuta crocuta
CTGGCTGGCTCAGGGGGGCGGGGGGGGGCGGGGGTTGGGGGGAGGAGGGGCACTGTTCCTATGACTCCATCCTACCATCTGTTTTACTTCCTGGAACAGCTCACAGTACTCAGGAAACCAGTTTACTTGCTAAGATTATTGGTTTCTTCAAAGGATATTGAAGGATACAAATGAACGGCCAGATGGAGATCTGTAGGGTAGGTTCTGGAAGGGAGGGTTCTGAGCACAGAGGCTTCTGCCCTCCGCGGAGTTTGGGATACACCATTATCCCAGAACATAGATGGGTTCTTGCTCACGAACACAGAAACTCTCCAAACCCCACCCTTTTGGGTTTCATTACATACGCACAGTTGATCAAATCATCAGCTGTTGGTGATTCAACCTCTAACCCTTCTCTCTTCCCCGGAGGTCAGGGAGTTGGGGCTGAAAGTTCCAACTCCCTAATGACTGTGGTTGCTTCTCCTGGCAACCACCCCAAATCCTTAGGGGCTTTCTAAAATCATCTCATTAACATAAGCTCAGGTATGGTTTAAAGGAGCTTGTTTAGAATCACAAAATACACCTTTACCTCTCAAATTGCTTATGAAATGCCAAGGGTTTTAGGAGCTCTATATGCCAGAAATGTGGATGAACACCAAATGCACATTTCTTATAACAAATCACAGTATTACATTTCTCTAACCAAGAAGGCCAAGAGGTGACCCGAGTTCGAACCCGGCCAGATCAAGGGGTTTTCAAATGACAACATAAGGACCATTGAGGTCTCACCACCTCTTAGTTCTACAGGCAACTAGTTCTGTTGGCTCCAGACAGATTTTCTCCAGGTGACAATGATGATGATCAGTAGTTATTCCTGGTTTATATCATACTTAGAGGTAAAGAGAAAAGAGAGATCCTTCTCTCCCTAGCATATAATTCAGTCCATATCACTTCCCAAAGAGGACCGTGGTGAGGTCACATGCCCATCTGTCTATATCCAGGCCTATTTAGCCAGAGGGATGTACCCACCATAGTCCCATGGTGTGGAAAGAGCCTTTCTCAGAAGGAAGGCTTGGAGAACAGCTATCTACAATAGCCTCTAACTCCATTTGGCCAGACATTTTTCTAAAGTCCCCATTGCAAAGCTGTTTGAACACCCATGGAGCTCAATCTATATTCAGCTTGGGAAGAGGAGCACTGTGGTTTTGATGATATTGAGGACAGGCCAGAGGTCATTCTGCCTGCTCTGTCCCTCTCAGAACTCTTTGTACTTCCTAGTGGACCACTGGTTGCTGGTGATAATCTACCTAGCAATTACAATCTGGGTGTAAAACAACGAAAGGGTCATTCCGTTGCACTACCTCTCCGGTTTACCCTCCTCCTCCACAGATAGTAGCTAAAGGCACACCTGTGAGACAGAAAAAAGAAAGGGTCTTGGCACAGAATAGGTCATGAACAACAGCTGCGTTCATCTTTTCATACTCTCAGTTCCCCAATATGCCTTTTCTTTCCATTGGGGTAGAGCCAAAAAGACAGAATGAGAAGACACCCCCAATATTTATTCATCACTCCTCTGTGACAACTCCGTGATATCTCTTTATTTTTCAGTGAGGGGGTTTTCTGACAGCTGGCTTTTATAATTCCTTTACTAGATAGTTTCAATTTAACAATCAATTTTTAAAAATAACTTTTGTAGGCACCCTGACACTTCAACCATTTAAACAGAACATAATAGAGTTTTCCAAAGAAATACCTGGTGATTTCTTTATACACCTTCTCCCCTTCAAACACATTCGCAAGTATGGGCCACCTGAAAACCTACAACCAATGATTTTAGACACAAGATTCTCATTTTCCAATTCCCAGAATCCCTGCCCTCTTATATCAATACTCTTTCAAAACCTCATACAAAGTATTCCCTCCAGGAAGTCTTCCTTGATTCATCACTGCCAGATCTAATTACATATTTTTTCATCATATAAACATTCATTGTAGGTATAGTTCCAATTAGGTTCAACTTCTTTTGTTTGTATATGAATTTAACGTTTCAAGAGTCTTGGATTGTGAGTATAGATAGGTTCCACCTCTCCAAGTAGGTAACAATTCATGGGCAGGGCTTTTCTCTTCTGTGTCTGTATAACCATCCTTTTCCATTTCCCTTATCTACAGGACTGTTTTAAGCAAAGACAATGGAGAAACTTATATAGAAGTATAGCGACTGATGGGTGGGGGGAGGGGAAGGGGAAGGGGAGTGATGGACATGGAGGAGGGCACTTGTGGGGATGAGCACTGGGTGTTATATGGAAACCAACTTAACAATAAACTATTAAAAAAAAAAGTATATCAAAAGACTCTGGGCTCTGGAAAATGCCAGAGCCAAGGGGAGATTCCAGCCCAAGTATTTACTAGGTGTATGGGGGAAAAGATCAATATGTAAAAGCTTAATTTTCTTATGTGAAAAAGTGATAGTGAATTATTGAGGGCTTCTGTGATAATTAAATAAGTTATGTATTCAAAAACATTTAAAGATGCTAGAAAATCCTTCAAGAAGTATTTGTTTCCTTAGTGAAATGATTGAAGAAGGTCCTGAGTCTATGAAATAACTTTCTCATTTGTTGTTGATACTTGAAATGCTTTTCTAGAAGACCAAATCTTTTCTTCCAAACTAGAAATAAGAATAATGGAGCGCCTGCGTGGCTTAGTCAATTAAGCATCTGACTTTGGCTCAGGTCATGATCTCCCAGTTTGTGAGCTCAAGCCCTGTTTTGAGTGAGCAAAAGCCCCACTTTGGGTGAGCCCTGCTCCCCGCCCCCATTCTGTCCATTGTGGGATTCTCTCTATCCCTATTTCTCTCTGCCCCTTGCTCACTTGTGCTCTCTCTCTCTCTCAAAAAATAAAGGGGGAAAAAAGATGGAAGGAAAGAAAAGAGGAAGGAAAGAAAGAAAGAAGGAAGGAAAGAAAGAAAGAAGAATACAATTGCAAATGATCTTGGAGCAAGTAACAATAAACTTAAATATGTGATAAATGCATGGCCATATATCCCATATCTGCTCCTTCCCTTACCTGGGCTTAACACCATGAACTGGTCAAAGTAGGATGTCTCACTTAGCCTGTGGTACACCTCAAAATTCTCAACACAGGACTCTAGGCAGACACTAGCAATTGCTTGGAGTTTGTCTACTCATGCTAACACACACATCATTGACACTGGCCACTTTCAGAAGGACAGAATTTGATTTCAGGAAGAGAGTAAAGGAACACTCACTGTTGGATGGAGACATTAGGAAAGGACACCAAGAGAGAAAAAGGTGCAAGTTTCCTGGCCTGATACAGTCCCTAAAATATTACCCTTATCCAGAGAGGTATTTCCCAAGGCCCGGCTGAAAGGATGGCCCCATGCTTTTAAATAAAATAATAAGTGATTGTAAAGCGCTTGAAGTAACAAGACAGTATGATAGAATATAGCATGAGGAGACCTACCAGGTCTGTGGAAAGCCTCTCTAAGGAGGTGACATTTGGACTGACATCTAAAGAATGGTCTTTGTGGACCAGCCATTCAAAGAATGGGAAGAAACAAGTTGGAAGGTTACAGGCCAAAATCAACTTGGGTTCCTCAAAAGGTTGCATGAACTCAGCAAGGCGGGAGCAAAGAGAGCAAGAGGGAGGAAGGTGACAAAGGATGAGTTTGCAAGGTGAGCAGGGCCAGATCACACAGAATATGGGGGCCTATAGTAGGAAATTTGGGGAGACATTCAAGGGCTTCTAGCGTAGTTACCTGATCTTGATAATTTAAAAAAAATTATTTTAATGTGTATTTATTTTTGAGAGAGAGAGAGAGAGAGAGAGACTGACAGAGGCGGGCAGGAGAGGGGCAGAATCTGAAGCAGGCTCCAGGCTCAGAGCTGTCAGCACAGAGCCCAATGTGGGGCTTGAACTCACAAACCATCAGATTATGACCTGAGCTGAAGTCAGACACTTAACCAACTGAGCTACCCAGGTGCCCCTGATTTTGATAATTTTTGAAAGATTTCTCTGGTTACTGTGAGTAAACTGGGTGGAAGTGTGTCAGGAATTGGAGAGACAGGTTAGGTTAAGTGAAAGAGGATAGTGGCTTAGTCTGAGCAACCTATGTTCTGGAGGTTGACCTTGAAGGACTTGCTGATGCACCCAGTGTGGGGGGGACCAGGAGAAGAGAGAAAACATGGCTCCCAGTTTCTGGATGGTGGCACCATTTACCCAGATGAGGGCTAACAGATGGACACTTGTTGAGGGTGGAGGTGATTTTCTTCAGAACAAATTTATGTGCCATTTGGTGGCCAGTTTCTCTTATCCAGTGGGAAGTCTGGGCATGGAACCAAGACAGGAGAAAAAAATCAAAGGTAGAGAACAAGAGGGAATGTATGCTTTTATTTGGGCCATTCATTTATTCACCAGATGTATATTGGACACCAATAATGTGCCAGACCTTCTTCTAGGTTTTGATTGCCAAAATTCTTACTGTCATGGAATTTCTATCCTACTAGGAGGGACATGGGGTATATGTACACAAAAATAAGTCTGTAATATGCCAAGTGGTATAAGTGGTGATACGTGCTGTGTATGAAAGCAAGTAACATAAAGGATAAAAATGAAGTGTGTGTGTGTAAGGGGAATGGTTTGGGATTTTATATCTGGTAGTTAAAGCCTCATCTAATAAGGTGACATTTAATTGGAAAGCTAAAGGAAGTGAGAAAGACAGGTACATGGATATCTTGGGGTATTCCAGGTAAAGGAACAGTAAGTTCAAAGGCCCTGCTTATTGTGTTCCAGGAACTGCAAGTCGGCTTGTGTGGCCAGGGCACAGTAACAGAGGGGTCATGTGGTGGGAGTAGAGATCAGAGAGGGGGTGGGGCCAGATCTTAAATGCTTAACCCAATAATTGTGAGAAATCTGGATTTGACTGTAAGACGAGGGGCCACTGGAGCATTTCTAACTTTCCTGAGGACCCACCAAAGATTCTCATTTGCATTCCTTGTTCTTAGTAAATGAGGGAAAGTTTTATCCCTGGCAAGTATGGTGAAGGATAATAAACAGACCAGGAATATAAAGATACGAGTGCGTATGTCACTGCTAGCAAAAATTGCCTATGCCACAAAGATATCGGCATATCTCTTACCCAAGCCATGTCATCTTTGATCAACTTGGGATACAACGTTGCAGCTGGCAAATTCTGCTACAGGAAGGGTGTGCTTTAGGGAAAAAAAGAAAAGTGCCATTTCTCTCTCTCAAGGATTCTTGGCTGCCAAAAAGTCTTATGCAACCATCTGTCCACCAGCCAACCAGTATTTATCGATCTTTGACCACACGCACAGCAATGGATTAGGTACTACGACTCTATAAGGTTGTAGAAGATTCCCCTGTTCTGTGTCTTCTTAGATTCTGTATTTGTCTATTTGGCCTCCATCAATTTCAGGCCAAACTAATAGCCAAAATTGTTTACATCTTCCCTGTGATCCAGCATCAATAGACACCTAAAAACCATAGTATAAACCCTCCAACCAATCCTGAGGCCCTGTTCCCAGTCACCTCCTTACCTGACTCCCACATCAAACCAGTATTTCCCCTGCCCTGAATCAACTCAGGGCCATGCACTGGACATCCAGGGACAGTCCTTATGCCCCAAAGCTCACTGGAATTACTCAAATGAGTCGATCCTCAGCTCTTTACCCTGTCCTATCACGTCTTTACCACAGAAATCCCAATAAAGGCAGTGGCCTCTATTTTCTCCACACTCCTATCTCCAAACCTGGCACTTCCCCATGTGGCCCTGTGTGGCACGGCGTGATCCCCTTCCCTCGGGAGTTATAAGTTACAAACGTCTTTCAATGGCATTAACCTCTCCATGTTGTCACTCAGTCACCTTTATAAATTAAGATCCAATTACAAATCATCTACCCAAAACATTTTCCTCCCCTCTCTCTCCTCTTTCTTTGAGTCAGAAGTCTCCTTCCCTTTGTTCCCCACCTAATTTTCTCTTTGTCAGGACTACCATATGATTTCTTTACTCGTGCAGGCTGATCCATGTTTGTTTTTTGTTTTTTTGTTTTTTTTTTCAGGCTTTCTGAGCCTTGAAAAATGGATACAGGTTGGTTCTTGGTAGAACCACTTGCCTTTCTTGACGTTCTCTGTGCCTGGACACCACCCCTTGTAGATTGCAGGCTCCCTCTCTCTTACCTGCCTTTGGGCACTGCTTTGATTCTCCTTGCTCTTGATAGTCCTTAACACAAATCTGGAATATTGTCAGGCCACTGTTCAGTCTCAGAGATACATTTCCACTCTATTTAATGCCTGGGAGAAGTCAGCATGGCTAATGTCTGCACTTTAAGGCTCCCTCTTGAGCCATGGTTCATCCAGCTAAGACATGCTTTAGTGATAATTAGAAAAGAGGTGACCGACATGGGGATTAGATTCGAGCCTTAGTTTGTCCAGGAGAGAGATTTTTTTTTTACTGCTAATTTATATGACAAATCTGGGAGGCACTCTTGGCTCGCATAATTTATTTTACTGGGATGAGAGGTTGTGTTTTTCTAACTCTTCATTTGAGCTTGCTGACCTGTATAAAGTCAGCAAAATCTGATAATATTGTTCAAGCATCCTTGCAGAATCTCTGCTAAATACTAGCAATTGAGTTCAAGTGGATAGAGTCCTTGTTCTTTGAATATTTATATAGCAAAGCCGACACAAACATGAAACAGTTTACCATAATACCGTGGAATGTGCTCACATTGTATAATGATGTATTCACATTTAGTTGCTTCCTAGCTAAACTTTTAACAATGAAGTGCTGGTCACCCCCTCCTACCAGACCTGCTGAAATACACTAGAATTGCTTCTTTCTCACCCAGTAGTGATTTCACCCTGGACTTCCCTCTTAGTGACTGGTAGCCTAGTGCTTTGTTTCGAGACTAGGTTTCAGCTGGCTAGAATGTGCTAAGGAACTTGGTTTGCCACAGTGTACTTGAACTGAACCTCTTCCTGTTCTTCAGACATCCCGTAAGAGGCCCCTCAATGACATGGAAAGGCCATCTGGTTTTGTGACACATAGCACATGCATCTCTCAGGAGAACTGTAACCACAGCCCAAGCCCCTCCGTCTTTCCATAAAGCCAGTTGGAGCAGATCTTAACAACTTCATCCTGCATTTTATAGGTCAATTAGCATTTATCTGAGTAATTAACAAGGCCAGTTCCCCACTGTGTTAAATGTCTCAAAATCACACAAAACTGGACCTGCAATATCCTTAATCCGACTCTTGCACCCTGGCACAGAGCTCGGTGTCATAGCCACCCTGTGTGGGTTTATCCTTCAGAGCACAAGAGGAAAATCATTCTGATCTCCAGGAAAGAAATTTCAAGACAAGAATCAGAGGTCAGCAGAGAGGGATGTCATTGGTGCAACCACTAGAGAAAAACCTCAGGCTGCCAACTTCAGCTCTATAGGGAAATGAGGACTGAAGCCAAGGAGAGACAGATTTCAACCCCGCGTCAGCTGACCTCTAACATCCAATTATTCATTTGAACTACAGCTTGAATTTATGTCTATATATTTGTGACTTTGAAAACACAGTATCCATCTTGGTGCTATTTCTCTTGGACATGGGGCAAAAAGACTTGAGAGGAAGGTTGCCCGTTACTACAGTAACATTTCAGGGAGGGAGGTTGGAAAAGAGAACAATATGTTCCCACATTTGGAGACGTTCTCTCTTCCTTGGAACTGCTTTCTCTTATTCCTGTATGTAGGGGTTTTGCAAATTAGCCGTGGAAAAAAAGCCTATTTCTTAGTCAGCCATCAACTCACACTTTGAAAAGAGAGGAAAAAAAGGGCTTTTACTAGTTTGACATTAGCCAATTTATTTTTCTTTGTTTATTGATAGATGACAGTACTTTTATATATATCTCATCTCCACGGTAGATCGAAAGCTTGGGGAAAGGCGGTAGCTCTGTGATGGTTATATCACTATGGGAGCAGTGCCCATGAGTCTGGATGTAGATGAGAACTGGCATCGCCTCCTTAGCCTGGGAGGTGATATGCACTCATTCTCAAGGTACTGTGATTGCTCAACTGATTTTGGAACTTTGCAAGGGGGTAGTTTTCTAGCTCTCTCCATTTACTGCATTTGCTTTGGATCTGGTTCCCAAGTCACCCCCACATCAGTATGGATACTCTCCAGTCCTCACACTTCATTTTTAAAGTTTTTTAAACATAATTTTTAAAATAATTTTTTAAAGAATTATATATTTTTTAATGTTTATTTTTGAGAGAGAGAGAGAGAATGAATGGAGGAGGGGCAGAGAGAGAGGGAGAGAAAGAATCCAAAACAGGCTCTGTGCTGCCAGCTCAGAGCCTGATGTGGGGCTTGAACTCACAAACACAATATCATGACCTGAGCTGAAATCAGACACTTAACCAACAGAGCCACCCAGGCACCCCTTTAAAGAATTATTTTTTAAAGAATGATTAAGGTATAATTTACATGTAATAAAATTCACCCACTTTAAGTGTACATTTTCAATGATTTTTAAAGTTAGAGTTGTGCAAAAGTCACCATCATCCAATTTTTAGGACATCTCCATCACCCATTTCCACCCTTAGCCCTGGCAACCTCTAATTTATTTCCTGTCTCTATAGATCTCCTGTTTCTGAATATTCCTTATAAATGGGATCATACAGTGTGTGATCTTTGTGACTGGCTTATTTCACTTAGCACGATCTTTTTAAGGTTCATCCATGTAGTGGCATGTATCAGGATTCCATTCTTTTTGGTGGTGGAGTAATTTTTCACTGTGTGGGTATACCATAGTTGTTTCTCCATTCATCAGTGATGGATATCTGAGTTGTTTGTAGTTTTTAGCTGCTAATGAATAAAGCTGTCTGAGTATTCACATATTAGTCTTTGTGTGGACTTGACTTCTTTTCATCAGAAAATATATCTCTCAATTTTATCTTGCATCTACCCTCAATTGCTTTGCAACATTGACAATATTCAAAAGACTGTACCCTGGGCTCTAAAGGTGATACCCAAAGAAAAAGATTTTTTGAAAATTCTTTCTACAGATAATACAACGGGACTAAGAAGTCATTGTTCTGAAGAAGATCATATTCATTCAATATATAAACTCAGGTGTATTGGTTATAAAATAGTTAACCTCATGGATATGGCTTAATTATACCACTCCTGTGAATTTACAACAGGTTAGCACAGTACTTCACAGATAGTCGCTGCTTAATAAACATATGCTCATTGATTTAAAACTACCCTTGGTGGTTCTCTTTGGAAAGCAAGTTATCAAAAGCTTTTGTTTTTAACTGTTTTTCCATTTTGTGTAAACAACCAAAGCCCTCTGAGAAAACAGGACAAGCTACCTGAAAAGCCCCAGGTCATGATTATCTATTGGGGCAGCCACACTGGTCCTTCAGCTCAAGGGGCAAGGGCAATTGCTCTGTGGGCTTGGAGAAGCAGGAAGCGTTTTTGCTGGGCCAGTGGGAGCATTTGATCAGCCAATGCATTATGTCTCCATGAGAAACAGTCACAGGAGACCAGCTTTCTCTTGGCAAGGGTCTCCCCTGCCCCCCTTGCTGGCACATTTTCTTAGAAGGTTGACTGGCTTGGATCCAACATTGGCTAACTTCCTCTCACTGGATTTCTGGCACACTGTTCCAGGCCTGTGTGGTCAGGTTTGGGCTGTTAACAGATTCCAACCACAAGGAAAGTAGAACCACTCTGTGGTCCTGCTTGCTGACATTTTAGCTGTCTTAGTTAGCTCTGGGCAGCCACTAATGCATATACGCCTTTGGTCTGTGGGCTCTGGGGTGGCACTTAATGAAAGCCCATCTTTAATTGGACAAATGAAGTGACTCCCTATGGGTTTTCCCAGCGCTCAAGAAAACGGTGCATTAGAAATGCAGTCTGAGTGTCTGCCCACAGCACATGCTCTGTGTGCCTCTTCTCAGGGGGCACTGCCAAGGACAGTAGAATGACAGTCTTTCAGCCACAGGTTCTACCGTCTCAGCAGCTGGCATCTTTCCACTTTGACACGGTCCTAAGTTGTTCCTGTTTTAATTTCCGAAGCACCTTCTTACACCTCTGAACTCAGCACGGGTTTTCGAACTTAACGTAAAATGTACTTAAGCGACTATAATTCTTTTTCACCACAAAATATTTCATTTGATTTTAATAGGTATCAAATAAAAATTCAGTATACTCAACATTTTATTTCATTGCTTGTTTGTCTTAAAAAATCCCTATTTTATCAACTCTATTCTTATAATGTTGTCATTGTCTCTACTTTTCCTCTATTTGAATTTTTGGCTCACTCACTGTGGGGCACACCTATTTCTGTTTGCTCAGCAACTTTCCCTTCTGGGATGAATATTCACCTTCCTTCTGGCAATGCTCTGCCCCACTCCTTCAACCACGTGATGCAAGTAGAGCTTTCCTCATCTGACTTTGACCCAGAGATAGATAATGACCCAATTTGACCAATCAGAATCCTCTCCTGAAACTTTTCCAGCTGGAACTTAATGAGAAAAGGGCTTATTGCTCTTTGGTCAACATATTCTCATATTTGCTTCAGCTACTCCCCGTTGGCTAGTCTCACTTGCAGCTGAAAGCCTTGACTTAGATACATACTCTTTTCCTGCCGTCTTAGCCAGTCTTTCTGGTCCTAGAACTTTATCACACACTTTTTAATCAGCAAATTAAAACAAAACAAAACAAAACACATGCTGTGATACTTTTGCTTTGCCCTATTTCCCTTTTATAACCTAAGGACATTTCTCTTGGTTTTGTTTTTATTTTATTTATTTATTTTTTTATGAAGCAAGAAGGAATTAGTGGGCCCTAGGTCTGCTCTGTGTGTGTGTGTGTGTGTGTGTGTGTGTGTGTGTTTTATTCGCAAGTTAGTTAACATACAGTGTAGTCATGGATTCAGGAGTAAAATCCTACTTTTTAATGGCTCTAAGGTTAACAAGACGGAAGATATGAAGATAGAAAGGTGCTTAGAAACTGCTCACTGTGGAACATTGCAGAAGACTGGGTGTTCAAATGGAAGAAAATCCAAACAGCCTCTGGGAAAGGTGTGGTGGAAGTAAAGCTATTTGCAATTACAGTAAAATCTTGATTTGCGAGCATAATTCGTTCCAGAAACATACCTATAATATAAAGCACTTGTATATCAAAGCGATTTTACCCACAAGAAATAATGGAAACTCAGGTGATTCATTCCGTAACCGAGAAAGATTCATACAAAAATGACTACAACACTGTAATATAATACAAAATAATAAAATACAAAATGTAAAGAAAATAAACAAATTAACCTGTAGCTAGCTTTGAAAACCTTTGTGGCTGGTGTGAGGAAGATAAGAAAGAGGAGGTTTATTGTGTAGGAAGACTTTCATTATCACTAACGGTAACATTGCTATCTGTTGACTCAATAGAATCTTTTTCATTTTGTGCAAACTTAACCAGGAACCTATCCAATAACACTTGCCATTTTCTCCTTCTGAGGACTTCCTGGAAATGTGACGTTGCATTGTCATTAAAGAGATTCATCACTTGCACTGCTACAGCCTTATTCGGGTGGTGCTTTTCCACAGACTTTTGTAGTTTCCCATATTTTACGAATCTCTCTAATCTCATTTGAAGCGAAGGATTCCTCTGCCTTTTTCTTCTCCTTGGCAGATGAGATGTAGACATAGACTTCCTATAAAATCTTGCAATTTTGGCCACTCGAATACCTAGTTTGTACTTCTTGATGGTTTCCTTCTTAACTTCCACTGTAATCATCTTCTTCTTACTGCCTTTCTTTTCCACCTTTTTCTGCATGGGGGTCATTGTATACACTGACACAGATGTTGACTACAGGACAATATTAATAAACTCTTGTCATGAACTGTATTTCATGTAACTGGCAATAAGGCAGCAGAGGAAAGGGTCTATATCTGCAGGCAGCAGGACCTAGAATGAAGCAAAGCATTCCTAAGGTTACTCTCATATGGAAAAGCAATGGACTGTCCGTTGGTGCTTCAGAGTGACAAAAAATACACCAGTGCCAGTTGTGGGCACCTTCTAACGGTCTGAAAAATCACCAATTTCTGCCAAATAGCACGGCCTGAGACCGAGCATCTGAGCGTGGGAGAAGATCACTCACAATCCGACAGAAAAGAGAGAGGGAGAGAGAGAGCGCACCATTGGCTCAGTTGTGATCATGTGACATTTGGCATCACATACTAGTATTGCAAGATGTCACTTGCTTATCAAGTTAAAATTTATTAGAAATGTTTGTTCATCTTGCAGAACACTTGCAGAACAAGTTATTCACAAACCAAGGTTTTATTGCATTTGAAAAGCTGTTATGGGAAGCAAGTAGAGTTGTTATTTTGTAGGGGAATTAATTTCCATGTTTGGAATTAGCAGAGCTGATTTCTGTTCTTTATAAAGAGAAAGTATTTTCTTTCTTTCTTTCTTTCTTTCTTTCTTTCTTTTTTAGTTTTTGTTTATTTTAAGACAGAGAAAACATTAGCAGAGGAGGGGCAAGTGAAAAGTCCCATGTGGGCTCCACACTGTCAATGAGGATCCTGATGTGGGGCTTGAACTGCTGAACTGGGAGATCATGACCTGAGCTGGAATCAAGAGTCTGATGCTTAACCAACTGAGCCACCCAGGAGGCCATAAAGAAGATACTTTCTAATAACCAAAGTTTTCCCAAAACAAACAAGCCTTCTTTAAAAATAAGATACCTAGACACTTCGAGGTTATCATTTAAGGACTCCTGGATGAGGGATATTATTACCTCAGACTCTTAATTTTTCAGAGTCTGTGGTGTTGAAGTGGAGATGGAATAATAAGGGGAGAGAGATTGGGGACATGGAGTTCTGCCTGCAATGAGACCAAGTCTCCATCTGAGATAGGGACGGCCCTTATTCTGTATCCTGCCCTAACTTTATTCAAATTATTTGAACAGTGACTGGAGGATCTTGTCTCTCTGGATCGTAGTGTTCTTATGCAAAATGGGAAACTTGGACTAGTTTAGAAGTCTCCAGACTTTCCTACTAGAGATTACGGGGTGAGGTCTGAGATGAAACCCCAAAGGTTGGAAAGTTGAGAAAATTCAACCTCCAGTATTGTTACTGGAGTTAGGCTCTTGAATTGGAATCAAGGCCAGACCCTAAAATCAAAGGCAAGGTGGTTACAGATGGAGGTGAGGGGAGACACAGCACTACCAGAAAGTACTTGGGCTGGCCGCCAGGAGCAAGGGGGAGGCCCTACTTATATAAAGTTTCTGCTGAAGTTCCCATTCCCAATATACTAATGAGGGAAAGAAAAAAAGGCTTCATCCTGATTGGTTGGAAGAGCATCATCCTGATTGGTCGATAACGGCAGGCAACTCAGGCAGTTTATTGGTGAGTTTTGGAGCTGGAGTCCTCTGTTTTAAGTCCGGATTGCTCAGGGCGCCCATTCTGGTGGCATCCTGAATTTAGTCTGGGAAGAGTAGCAGTTTAGCAATAGCAGCGACAGAAAGCACCCGGGGTGCACAATGTTTTTTTCTTGGGGCTTGTTCCTGGTTCCTCACTGTCTCAGCATTCCACGAGCACTCCAGCTCTCTCTAGCCATTGGGGTTGCCTTACAGCTGGAGAAGTGCATCGAAGGAAGGAAATGGTGGAGAATGAGGAGATATGTGCAGGGCTGGTAACATAATTTACGGGACCGTTTGCAAAACGAAAATGCGGGGCTCCTTGTTCAAAATTAACAAGAATTTTGAGACAGCAAGGCTAGAGCATTCAACCGAGAGGCCCTTCTAAGTGTGGGACCCTATGTGACTGTGTAGGGTGTATGCCCTTGAAGCCAGCCCTGAATATATGGTAACACCCTGTATCAAATGGACAAATATAAAACAATAGAGTTGAGGCTCTTTGTATAGTTAATTTCAAAACTCTCCTTTGGCTGTAGTAGAGAACACTAGAATAAAAAAAAACAATTTGAAGCTTCACTGATCATCTGTATACTAAAAAACTTTATAATTGTATAAGTAAACAGTAGACGAAACAAATATCCCACAAATTTCTCTGAATTCCCTAAAATTGGAATGATTGTGGGTTTGGTTTATTATGACAATCTGCTTCCAAAGAAGGCTGCCGATTAAGGAGAGTTGCCTACATTGTTTAAACACACATTTTGTCTCCGTTTGTCTTTATTCAGAATCAAATGCATCCATTTTTTCTCTCTTCTGGGATTGGTGTCAGTGAACCATTTTTCTTCTCCTGTTTAGTCAGCGACTACTTATCATAACTTAAGTACTTTAACGGCCCCACACTGAGGGAAGTATTTTAAGTTCTGGGCACCAGTCCACAGCTAAGGATGGCTGGTGGGGTGGGGTGAAGAGTCATCTAAAGGAAGGGAATATCATGAGCCAAGACATGAAGGTCAAAACCTTGAGTTAGTCACTCGGTGACCTTGGCAAGCCTTTGGCTATGGGGCTTTCGAGCAGCCTGAGCTGTGGGTCCTGTGCTGAGATGCTTCAAAACTTTTTTTAAAATGTCTGGATCTCTGGGGCACCTGTGTGGCTCAGTGGGTTGAGCATCTAACTCTTGGTTTCTGTTCAGGTCATGATCTCATGGTTCAGGAGATCAAGCCCCATGTTGTGCTGTTAGTGCAGAGCCTTCTTGGGGTTCTCTCCCTGTTTCTCTCCCCCCCTTCAAAAATAAATAAAGATTTAAAAATAGATAAATAAAATATCAGATTCTGATAAAGTCCTACTAAATCCAAGTTACCAGGAGATTTGGGGAATGCTGGGAGTGATGGGCTTCACTGTTGATAAAATCAGGAGTGCTGGTAAAAGCAGTAAAGCACTAAAAGCTTGGAATCCTGAGAGGCTCATGGTCAACACTAACCATCTTTACTTGAGAGTGCGTGTCAGGTAGGAGATCAGTCTGGCTGTAAATGTAAGCAAGCTATGTAAGATGGGAACATAGATCATCGCTGTCCACTTGTATCGAGTGCAATTTCCTTCAGGGCATGAATAAATGTACCTGGAAGATAAAAAAAAATCTTAAGTTGGCTGGGGAATCCAATGTGGCTGGAGTATAGTATTAAAATGTGGAATAATGTGGGAGGGGAATATAGAAAGGAATCTTGGAGCTAATAGTTGAGGGCTTGTGAATACCAGAGGAGTTTGTCATTGATCCTATGAACCAGAAGGAGTTTCCCAGCAGAGAAGAGCTAAGAACTGCCCTTTTAGGATTTTGTTAGTCACACCTGGCACTAACAAGTGGTAGCTATTGGTCTTACCATATTATTATGTAATAGTTTAAACAGTATTTAGAAAAAGTAACCACAAATAATGTGTTGCAATGCCATTTCCCCAGTCTCCCCAATATGATGGGTTATCTGCCATCATGGTCTCTCTCTTCATTATTTAGGCCTTTCAGTACTTTTTTTTACATTTATTTATTTATTTTGAAAGAATTTATTTATTTATTTTGAGAAAGAGAGAGCACAAGCAGGGGGAGGGGCAGAGAGACAGGGAGAATTCCAAGCAGGCTCCCCACGTTGCACACAGAGCCTGACTCAGGGTTCAAACTCATGAAACTGTGAGATCATGACCTGAGCCAAAACCAAGAGTATGACGCTCAACGGATGGAGCCACCCAGCCGCCCCTACTCAGGCCTTTCAATTCTCAGTAGTTCTCAATGCAGAGATCTTGCATGCCATTCATTAAACTGATCCTCAAGGATCTTTCTTAATACTGTCATAATACATTGAAAAGCTATTAATTAGATTTGGTGTGTTTTTTTTGTTTTTTTTTAATTTTTTTTAATGTTTTTTATTTATTTCTAGGAGAGAGAGAGAGACAGCATGAGCAGGGGAGGGTCAGAGAGAGAGGGAGTCACAGATTGAAACAGGCTCCAGGCTCTGAGCTGGCAGTCAGCACAGAGCCCAACGCGGGGCTCGAACTCATGAACCGCGAGGTCATGACCCAAGCAAAAGTCGACGCTTAACCGACTAAGCCACCCAGGCGCCCTATAATTAGATTTGTTTTTAAGTTGATATGATATCCTCTGACCTTACTACATTTCCTTATTTCCATTAAGTTTGGGTTTTTTAGGTAGATTTTTAGAATCATTTTCCAAGGACATTATCATGTTGTCTATGAATAAAGCTCTTTTACATCTTTCTTTATAATCTGTAAGTCTTCTCTTTCTTTTTTTAAAAATTTTTAACATTTATTTATTTTTGAGAGAGAGAGACAGAGTATGAGAGGGGAGGGGCAGAGAGAGAGGGAGACAGAGAATCCAAAGTAGGCTCCAGGCTCCATGCTGTCAGCCAGAGACTGACACGGGGCTCAAACTCACGAACTGGGAGATCATGACCTGAGCCAAAGTCAGATGCTTAACCGACTGAGCCACCCAGGTGCCCCAATAAGTGTTCTGTTTCTTTTTAAAATTTCTTTTCCACACCTTTTTCACTGGCTAATACTAATAGAATTGTAAGAACAGACAACCTTTCTAGTTTCCAGTCTTTAGGGAAAGGCTTTAGTTGTTTACCATTAAGTGTGACATTAGCTGTGGGTTTTTATAGATGCCTTTTTTTTTAAAATCAGATTGAGGGTATTCTCATCTTTTCCTAGTTTGCCAAAAGTTTTAGTTGGATTTTGTTGAATTCTTGTGCTGCATCTATTGAGCTAATCTTATGATTTTCTCCTTTATTTTTTTTTAATGTTATTTTATTTTTGAGAGAGAGAGAGAAAGCGGGAGTAGGGGGGAGAGAGAGAGAGAGAGAGAGAGAGAGAGAGAGAGAACGAGGGAGAATCTGAAGCAGGCACCAGGCTCTGAGATGACAGCACTGGCCCTTACGTGGGGCTCGAACTCATGAACCACAAGATCATGACCTGAGCCAAAGTTGGTGTTTAACCGACTGAGCCATACAGGTGCCCCTCTCCTTTATTCTTTTAATGTAGTAAACTACATTGATTGATTTCTATTATTGAACCAACTTTGTGTTCCTGTATACAACCTACTTAGTCATGATGTATATATTGCTGGATTCAGTGTGCTAATATTTCATTCAATGTTTTTTCTCTTCTGTCTGTGAAAGTTATTTATTTGTCATTTCCTTTCGTTGTGATGCCTTTCTCTTATTTGGATATCAGGGTAATTCTGGCCTCATAAGATGAATTGGAAAGTGTGCAAAATGGATATTATTTTTTGTTTAAATGTTTAGATCACTTGATGTTGTCTATAATGAAAAACCAAGGCTCTGTTCATTTTTATTCATTCTTTTTTTTCTCTTGGTGAACCCCCACCTCTACCTTCAGTCTCTGTTTCCTCCATGCTTCCTTTCTTCCTCTAATGCTACAGTTTGGAGATAAATCCCACGCAGAAAGCTATAGTGAATATGGAGCCCATCCAATGTGTTTTTATTCTTTAAAGGATCAAATCCCTCCTATATATCTTGTCTAAAGCTTGAAAAGTGTTGCTTCATATATTTTGTTCATATTTGTCATTGTTTATAATATAAAATGAGTTTGATACCTATACCCTATCATGGTCAAAAACCACAATCCAATATTACTATGTTTTTTAAAGCTTGCCATTGACAGAGCATTTGTGTGGGAGGATAAATATTTTACATGCACTTTCTCATGTGACCATCACACAGCTCTCTGACATACTCTGTGGTGTTATAGATTGGTAAATGAGACTTGAAAAGGTTAAGTAACTTTTCTAAGGTCACAGACTTTTTACGGGGTATATTCAAAATTTAAATTAATCTCTGCCAGAATAAAAACCCAAACTCTTAACTATTATGTAATTGTGGTCATTCTATAAAGATTAAATTAATTTACATTTGAAAAATCTGACAAGTAGGAGAAATTCAATGAATCAGTAAAGCAGACCTATTCAAATTTCTGGTAGAGCAATGTACAAGTGCTGGGGAATAGCTGGCCAGTCATTTCCCTGTTTGATTTCACCCAATTCTCCGGTTTTCTCTTTGCTGATCACTATTGCAAGAAACCACCTTTTCCCAGGTTTCCTTCCCCTCTGGATTCAAGACATAATAAAGGAACTTCTTCAGGATGAAAGCAAGTGACCCCAAGCAGTAATTCAAATCCATGCAGTAAAAACAAAGAGCATCAGTAAAGATAATTAATAATTTTAAAAGACAATATCAATGCCTCTGTGTTCTTTCTTCTCCTAACTGATTTAAAAAGCAATTGTATAAACTGGTATCTATCAGATTGTATGGTTGGGCATATAACATATAGAAATACAATATATTTGACAGTAACAGCACAAAGGAGGTAGGTGGGAGCAAAGCTGTATTGTTATAATAAAATGACACCAGTTGGTATTCTGATCCACACAAAAAAATGAAGAAGACCAGAAATAGAAGATAAGGCTAATATAAAAAACTGTATGAATCTAAAACCGATCTCTTTTATCAGCTTTTTAAATAGACATAAAATTATATACAGTAATAATTGTATCAATGGATTGTTAGGCTTGTAACATATATAGAGGCAATATGTATAACAATAATAGCCAAAAAGGAGGAGGAAGGAATAGTTATATAGGAATATGTTTTTTCACTGGAATTAAGTTAATAAAGTCAGTTCTGATAAGTTATGATGCATATGGTAAGCCCTGGAAAAACCACAAAGAAAATAACTCAAAGCAATATAATGAAAAAAATTAAGGGAACCAAAATGTTAAATTAAAATATATTCACTAAATGTAAAAGAAGAACAGAGTAACAAAAAAGATATGAGATGGATAGAAGACAAAATGTAAAACAGCAGATGCAAATCCAACTATCAATATATCAATAATAATATCAGTAATAACACTAAATATGAATGGGTTAAATAATCCAATGAAGAAGCAGAGATTTTCAGACTGTAATAAAGCAATATGCAGCTATGTGCATCTACAGGACAGATACTTGAGATTCAAAGACACAAATAGGTTGAAAGTATAAGGATGGGACAATATATATCATTCAGACAGAAACCATAAAAAAGCTGGAGTGACTACAATCAGGTGAAATAAAATTTAAAACAAAAACATTACTAGAGATAAAAAGGAACATTTTATAATGATAAAAGCATCAGTCAATCATCAAGATACAAGTATAATCATATGTCCACCTGAAACAGATCCTCGAGATACATGAACCAAAAACTGAAGAACTAAAAAGAAAAACAAACAATTGAATAAGAATAGTTGGAGACTTCAACATCTCACTTTCCATAATGGATAGAGCAACTAATCAGAAGATCAATGAGAAAAGAGAAGGCTTGAGCAATCCTATCAATCAAACAACCCTAACAGACATCCATAAAACAGTCCACCAAAAATAGCAGAAGGCACATTCTTCTCAAAGAACCTGAAACATACTCCAGGAAAGGTTATATGTGAAGCCATGAAATAAGACTCAGCAAATTTAAAAGTATTGAAATAATAACCATATAATGTACATTCTTTGGCCACAATGGAATGGAACTAGAAATCAGTGACAAGGAAATTTGGGAAATTCACAAATATCCAGAAATTAAACTATGCACTCCATGTAACTAATGGTTCAAGGAAGAGATCAAAAAAGAAATTAGAAAGTACTTTGAGGTGAATGAAGACAAAAATGCAACATTCCAAAACTATAGGATACAGCTAAAGCAGTACTTGGAAGAAAATTAATAGCTATAAATACCAATACAGATTCAACACAAACCCTATAATACTTCTAACTAGCTTCTTTGCAGAAATTGAGAAGCTAAGCCTATAATTCACATGGAAATGCAAGGGACCCAGAATAGCCAATACAACCTTAAAAAGAGAAAAACAAAGTTAAAAGAAAAACAAAAGCTTATGCTTTCTTATTCATAATAACTCCAAAATGTCCATCAACTGATGAACAGATTTTTAAAATGTGGGGGGAAAAAGCCAATCACAAACGACCATAGATTATGTGATTGCATTTGTATGAAATTTCCAGAATGCGCAAATCTGTAGAGACAGAAAATAGATTAGGGGCTCCCTAGGGCTGAGGGACTTGGAAGGGAATGACACTTGGCACAGGGTTTCTTTTGGGAATGATGAAAATGATCTAAAATTTATTGTGGGGATGGTGGCATAGCTCTGTGAATTTACTGAAAACCACTGAATTCAAATAAATAAATTATATCACATATAAATTATACCTCAAAGCTGATTATATATATTTAAAAGTTTTACATATACATTGAAATATTTATTTTAAGGGGAGAGCACAAGTGGGAAGGGCAGATAGAGGGGGTCAGAAGAACAGAAATGGGCTCTGCACTGACAGGCTGACAGTAGCAAATCCAATGTGGGGCTCAAACTCACAAACCATGAGATCATGACTTGAACTGAAGTCAGACACTCAACCAACCAAGCCACCCAGGTGCCCCTAAAAATCATGTATATTTAATGTATATCTATCTATCTTTCTATCTCTTCATCTAGACTTAGAAGATACAAAGGAGTTGACTTACCTTAAGGTAAGGGATGGGTAGCATTTATATAGGGCATTTCAAATGTTAGGGTCCCTTTCTCCAACCACTGTAAATGTCCATTCTATAGTATCTCTGTATCTTAGTAACTATAGTATCTATAGTTAGCTAAGCTCTATTACACTACTTCCAGTGAAAGATCATTCTGCAAAAATTTGTTGACATATATGCTAAGCTCTGAGGTAACTATAAACAAGGCAATTCAGGAATACAGTGTGCTAAGCATTGTAACAGTGCTATAAGCAAGTGGCAAGGGGATCTGTCTGTAGCAAGGGCACCAAACCCAGTCCTAGTAGTCAGTGAAATTTTCCCAGAAGAACGTCTATCAGAGTTGTAAGACAAAGGAAAGGAGATGAGAAGATGAGGAAAACTGTCATGGAGAAAAAGCATAAACTAAGGCCCCTGCTTTTTTGGGAGCATTGAAAAGGGCTGGAGCATAGACTGGAGCATGAGTTCAATCACCAATGGTCAATGATTTCCTCAACTGTGCCTGTGGAATGAAGCACCCATAAAATCCCAAAGGGACAGGGTTCAGAGAAAGCAGGAAATGGTTATAGATGGCACAAGAGAAACAGACAGGGGCCAGGTGAAGTATTGGTCTTCGATCGCTGCTAGAACAAATTACCACAAAATGCATGACTGAAAATAACACAAATGTACTCCCTTATAGACCCGAAGATCAAAAGTCCAAAATGAGACTTTTGAGAGCAAAATCAAGGTGCTGATTGCATTCCTTCTAGAGGCACCTAGAATAACTTGCCTTTTCCAGCTTTGAGGGGCTGTCTGCACTCCATGAGCTGTGACACCCTCCTCCACATTCAGACCTCATCTCTCAAAACTCTGTTTCCATCTCCTTTTCTGACTATCCCCGTTCCTGCCTTTCTCTTGTAATGACCGTGTGATTAAACCTCAAGACCCTTACTTTAGTCAATGTTTGCAAGGTTCCTTTTGCCATGTAAGGTGACATTCACAGGTTCTAGGGATTAGGATATGGACATCTTGGGAGCTGAGAGCATAATTTTGTCTATCACACCATCTTAAGACTTTATTGTTGGGGCACCTAGGTGGCTCAGTTGGTTAGGCATCCGACTTCAGCTCAGGTAATGATCTCACAGTTCGTGGGTTCAAGCCCTGTGTTGGGCTCTGTGCTGACGGCTAGCTCAGAGCCTAGAGCCTGCTTCAGATTCTGTATCTTCCTCTCTCTCTGACCCTCCCCTGCTCATGCTGTCTCTCTCTCTCTCTCTCTCTCTCTCAGAAATAAATAAAACATTAACTAAATTTAAAGACTTTATTCTTATCTTAAATATAATGGGAAATGATGGAAAGATTTTAAGAAGAGAAATACATAAGACTTGGGCTTAAGAGCTATTATTTCATTATTTTGAATGTTTTATATATTTCTGAGATAGAGGGGGTGGTGGCGGCAGAGAGAGAGGGAGATACAGAATCCGAAGCAGACTCCAGGCTCTGAGCTAGCCGTCAGCACAGAGCCCAATGCGGGGCTTGAACCCACAAACCGTGAGATCATGACCTGAGCCAAAGTCAGACGCTTAACTGACTGAGCCACCCAGGCACCCCAAGAACTATTATTTCAGATATGATAGGAGAAGAATAGAGGGTGTCCTGGGGACTGAAGGTGAGGGTACTGGTTGGGAAGCTTCTGAGGTAAGAAAGATAGCAGCTTGATTCAAGGTAGTAGCAGTAGGGATGGAGAGAAGTGGCTAGATTACAGAGATAATAAGATATAACTCACTGAGTATAAGCAATGATATTGTGATTTATAGTGGGAAATATATATTTGGTCTTGGTCCCCATTGCTAACACACAACTCCCCCAAACCTTGGGATTTCCTAAGCAATAAGAGCAATGGAAGAATCTTTTGTTACAACGTTTGGTCTTTTGTCCTTGGTTCCTGAAATAGCCCCATGGCCATAACAATGACAAGAGTGTCTTGTTATTTATAACAAACTCTTTTCAATCATACCTGAGCTTATGAGTTCAATCACCAGTGGTCAATGATTTCATCAATCATGCCTATGTAATGACATGCCCGTAAGATCCCAAAAGGACAAGGTTCAGAGAGCTCCTGGGTTGGTGAACACACAGAGGTTCTGGAAGGGTGGCGTGCTCAGAGAGAGCACAGAAACTCCAAGCCCTTTTCTCCATACCTTGTCTTATGCATCTCTGTCATCTGGCTGTTAATCTTTGTCCCTTATAATAACTTTTATAATAAACTGGTAAATGTAGGCAAACGTTTCTCTGAGTTCTGTGAGCTTCTCTAGCAAATCCCAAGGAGGAGTGTAGGAATCTCTGATATCGAGCCAGAAGCACAGGTGACAACCAGGACTTGTAATTGCCATCTGGAGGGGGGACAGTCTTATAAGACTGAGCTCTTGACCTGTGGCATCTGATGCTAACTCCAGGTAAAGAGTGTTAGAATTGAGTTCATTGCTCAGTGTTGGATAAAACGGTGCGATAAGAGAAAAGAAAGACTCAATGATGACCCCCTAAAGACTACTGCTTAAAAAGCGTCTCTGTTGTTACAACCATCCATCCAGACAAGTCTCGATGCATACGCATACAATAGATGTAGAAATAAAAATAATTTTTCACGACAGGGATCACTAATAAAAAGTATCTCTAGGAGCGCCTGGGTGGCTCAGTTGGTTATGCGTCTGACTTCCACTCAGGTCATGATCTCATGGTTCATGGGTTCAAGCCCCGCGTCGGGCTCTGCACTGACAGCTCAGAGCCTGGAGCCTGCTTCAGATTCTGTGTCTACCTCTCTCTCTGCCTCTCCCTTGCTCATGCTCTGTCTCTCTCTGTCTCTCAAAAATGAATAAACATTAAAAAAAATTTTAAGTATCTGTATTATTTAATATATAGGGTACAACTAGTATAACAAAGATCCAAACATGTGGCTTAACCAGGTAGAAATTCTATAGATAGAAAGTTTCTCTTAGTTAATAGTTCAAATAGTCCAAGACTGAGGGGCACCTGGGTGGCTCAGTTAGCTAAGTGTCTGACTTCAGCTCTGGTTATGATCTCACTCACAGTTCATGGGTTTGAGACCTATATCAGGCTCTGCTGACAGCTCAGAGCCTGGACTCTGCTTTGGATTCTCTGTTTCCCTCTCTCTCTGCCCCCCCCCCCCACT
>NW_027527824.1:2737038-2781948 GCF_008692635.1 Crocuta crocuta
CCCTCTCCCCCCCCCCCCCCCCCCGCTCATGCTCTCTCAAAGATACATCAACATTTTAAAAAATTCAAATGGTCTAAGGCTGAGAAAAGTGTGTTGAGTATCGGTTTTGGGAATTCAAGTTCCTTCATCATTTTTGCTCTACACGTTTATCCATAACATCAAAGAAGACTCATCAGGACCACATTCCAGACCATAAGAAGGAAGACAGGAAGAGAGCACACTCCTTTCCTTTTAAAGGCATGAATGGGGCACCTGGGTGGCTCAGTCAGTTAAGGATCCAACTGTTGGTTTCAGCTCAGGTCATGATCTCATGGTTTCATGAGTTGGAGCCCCAAGTCAGGCTCTGAGCTGACTGCAGTGTCTGCTTGGGATTCTCTGTCTCCTTCTCTCTCTGCACTTCGCCTACTCGCACTGTCTATCTCTCTCAAAATAAATAAACTTTAAAATAAAATACAATAATTAAAAAATAAATAAAACAAAGTAAAATAAAATAAAAAAGGCATGAGCAAGTGGTGTCATGCATCATATCTGTTTATAGCCCAATGGTCTGAACCTAATTTCAGGGCCATACCAAGGAAGAGTAGAAAATGTAATCTTCAGCTGGACAGCCAAGGGCCAGTTTAAACTGCTATTACCAAGGAAACAATGGGAGAAGGGAAGGTGGAAGGACAAGGGAAACATCCACGTTACTGTTAGTGGATCTACTTGTTAGAAAGTTCTATCATCGTTGAGCTGAACCTGCCTCCCTGACACTTACCAGTTGGTCGTACATCTATCTGACCCTGGAGTCAAGCTGCATATCAATCTCATTTTCTACATGAAAGCCTTGCATGTATTTGAAGACAACTGTAATTTCCCTTTAAGCAATTTCCAAGCTAACGATCTCCATTTCCTCTTTATTTCTCATATGGTATGTTTTACAGATCCTCACGACCTTGTCCAATGTATGCTGTGCACTTTCTGGTGGAACTCATTATGCAACGTGAATGAAATAGGACTATCACCTTTCCTGTTCTCAAGAGTGCATTTCAATTAATATAGCCTTAGACTGGGTTTTAACAACTGAATCTACTACTGACCTGTGTGGGGTTTGAGATCAGTGAAAGAACACAACTCTCTATCTCAGACTTAGGTCAAGTTAGGTCCTCATCTTATAGTCATACAATTGACTTTATGAACTGTAGTGTACTACCCTGTCTATTTATCCTTATTACTTTTTATCTTATTACTTTTAGCTTAAGGTTCTAGGATGTCAATAGGACTTCAGCTCCTAATCTGTTATTACCTATAACTTTCAGCATAGATTTAAAAAAAAATTCTAAGCAAATTAAATAACCAAAAGAGGGGCACCTGGGTGGCTCAGTCAGTTAAGCTTCAAACTCTTGATTTTGGCTCAGGTCATGATCTCACCATTTGAGAGTTTGGGCTCCACGCTGGGCTCCTCACTGACAAGGTGGAGTCTGCTTGGGATTCTTTCTCTCCCCCTCTCTCTGCTCCTCAAATTACAAGTAGTATACTAGTAGTATATTTGAGCACAAACTTATGTGCTCTCTCAAAAAATAAAATAATTAATAAGTCTAGAAAAAACACAAAGTTGGACAACAAAGGAGATGATAATAGTATACTACTCTTAAATTCTAGCAGCATTCTGTGAGTATACTACTCGACTTCTAAACAGAGGAATAGATGTTAACTAAAATTGGCGAACCAAGATATAATAGTCTAAGGAAATTATTTATAAACAAAGAAATAAATCCTAGAAGAAATAGTTTATAATTTGAACTTAGATACATCTGAAGGTGAGACTGTGGACAAGAGGCAGGCAGGCAGGGGCCAGAAGTCTTTCCTTCTTTCCATTCAGTACCATTTGACTTTTTTTTTTCCTTTTTCCTATGTGCATTTATGACTCTGTTAAAAATAAGCATTAATTAAAAAAAGAAACAGTTTAATTCAAGCTGCTAAATAAGCCCCAGACTAGGAATCTATTAACTACTTTTTATGTGTCATTATCTAACATTTTAGAACAGGAAGGGAAAAGATGCCGTTTTCTACACAATATAACACTGCATTCGGTATGGAGTTATCACCTGTGTCAAGGAGATAAATTTAATCACCCCTTTGGTGTCCTATTGTTATGAAGTGACAAAGTTAATGCAATTTGTTCAGTACTCTTGTTCCATTATTAATGTGTCACTCAGAATAAGGCTCTAATTTTGTGAAATGACTGAATTCTTATTCTGGTTTTTGAAATAATAATTTCTGCCAGTTTACTTCCAAAGAAAAAAAATTTGAGAAGTAGTTCAAATCCAATTCCCTAAATTGTCTTAGCTCAATGGAAAAAAAACCAAACTTTTCTTGGTGAAAAATTCGGTTTCATTTATTTCTCCTAAAAATAATATTTTATATTATTTCTCCTAAAAATAATATTTTATATTATAGTATTTCTTTTTTTAAGTTTATCCATTTATTTTTGAGAGAGAGTGAGTGAGCTGGGGAGAAGCAGAGAGACAAGGAAAGAGAATCCCAAGCAGGCTCCATGCTGACAGCACACAGCCCCATGTGGGGTTCGAACTCACAAATGCTGAGATGAAGACCTGAGCCGAAATCAAGAGTCGGATGCTTAACTGACTGAGCCACCCAGGTGCCCCTAATATTTTACATAATAAAACCCAAGTGCTAGGAACCTTAGTGATCATCTAATACACACTCTTCATCTGTCATATAAGTAAACTGAGGCAGGGAGAAAAGTCAGAATTTATCAATATTGTAATGATGCTAAAAGGAGCCACTTCTTTCAATGACCCAATTTTCTAACTACCTATCTTGTTTTGGCACTTTGGGTTTTGGTTCAGGTTGTAAGATAGCCTGGATCCTGTCTTTGGTTTGGCCCAACTGTTATATGCTAAGTAGTATTCATTATTTAGCAGTTCAGATATTTGACTTCTTTAGTGTGGGCAAGACAGTGGATACTCGGGGCACCTGGGTGGCTTGGTTAAGCATCTGACTTCAGCTCAGGTCATGATCACACGGTTTGTGAGTTCGAGCCCCTCATTGGGCTCTGCTCTGACCGCTCAGAGCCTGGAGCCTGCTTCGGATTCTGTGTTTCCCTCTCCCTCTGCTCCTCCTCCTCCCAAAATAAATAAACATTAAAAAAAAAAAGACAGTGGACTAGCTAGTGAACCTAATTCACTCTTTTGAGAAAGAGAACATGGGCATTTGTCTAAGACCTGGGACTCTTCATTCCTTTGCTGACCTTTGCCAAGCATCCAAATACTCCATGTACTCAGGTAGATCAAGGTGTTCCTAGCAATCTGTGCATGTCCTTCAGCCCCTGGGGAGCACAGCAGTTCCCCAGAGCAATAGACAATGCCCCTCTCCCCGCCC
This sequence comes from Crocuta crocuta, assembly GCF_008692635.1. Classification (NCBI taxonomy): domain Eukaryota; kingdom Metazoa; phylum Chordata; class Mammalia; order Carnivora; family Hyaenidae; genus Crocuta; species Crocuta crocuta. The sequence continues at coordinate 2,740,423 of NW_027527824.1, forward strand.
CCCCCCCATGAACTTCCATTCATTCAAAGCAGCTGCAGCTGTGTGGGAAGGGTAGCGTTTCACAAGAAGTACCAGATGAGCGAAGGTAAATGTATGCCCTTGGGATCTTTGTCGCTCTCTCTGTGCTCATGCAAACAAGCCAGAGCCAGCTGCCTGTGATGAAACTTTTCTCAGCCATTACAGCCCGGCATTGCAGAAGGGGTGAAAAATGATTATATGGACAGTGATGCACTGAGTGATGTGGAAAATGTAAAGTAATTCCTGTTCAGATCACTTTCTCTTTGTCGTTATTACCGTGTTACTGGGGAAGCGTTGTGGAAAGAACTCAGGCTTTGGGACCAGACAAATCTGGGTTCAAGTCCCAGCTTCACACCTCAGCCCAAAGGACACTGCGCACATCACGGGAGGGCTCTGAGCTTCAGTTTTTCCTTCTCTGAGACAATGATACTGTCCACCAAACGTGCTGCCTGGAAAGTTTCTGAAATACAGCAAGCATCCGATTTGTGGGAGCTCTTACAGTTAGGTTTGTGGGACACCAGCAGGACTCAGCATAAAACTTGTAGATTGGGGAAATGTCCTCAAGATTCCTTGGAAAAAACCTTTTTTTTTTTTTTCCCTGAAGAAACAATCTTTTTCCTAACTCTGCCGGTGAGACCTTGTTTCTAAGCAGCTTGCAGACTCAGTCCCGATTTCTGGCAGGGGTCTCCGAGTTGTCATTGCCAGGAAGAGATCATGGTCCATTTTATCACCCATCCCCAGGGTTCTATCAGCTAGACAAATGAACACCTCTGTGAGCTGGGGACCAGGAAGGGGTCAATACTCTTTCTGCCTGTGGAGTACTTTTTGATGGTCTCTAATTGGCATTTATCCTAAACCAAATCAGTGAATAGCATCGTTTAATTACCTGTCTTTTATACAGGCAGCAACCCCTGCTTACCATAGGATAGAGAAACAATACCCTGGAGACGGGAAGAAGGCGAGGGGTCCCCAGGCAAGGGGAGGATCTTGGACTGGTTCTCGAGGGCAGGAAGGGCTAGGGGACAGTGACACTGTTGCTCAACTGGCCTATAAAGTTGAAACTGTCCTCCTAACCCTTCTTAAGAATCGTACATGGAAAGAGAAAGAAACCAGAGCCTGTGTCCACAATGGGACACAAAGGGCATTTCCGCTAATCCATGTATGGCAGTCTTTCCAAGCTACTGAAAGTGCCCCTGCTTCTGGGAATCCAAGTGATTCCTGTGCTCTAATCCCTGGTGATGCCTGCATCCCCAACTCAGAGTGTACTAACACCCCCCAGGTCAGCCCCAGAGAACAATTATGGTGGCTCTCTGGCATTCACGAGGGTCCTGGGGGCCTCTGGGCAGGGGATTTGGAGGCAAGGACTTGAAGCACAGGCAAGAGCAGTATCCCCTCCTGCCTTGATGAAGTCCTAGGCTATGGTCCTGGACCCCTTAGGACACCCATGCATTACCCCCCACCACGCTTCTTCTTGGGGTCCATGGCCCCTAGCACTTTTGGGGCCATGTCTAAATGGGCCCAGCTCTCAAGAATAGATGCCCTCCAGACTCAGGGCCCCTTTCCATAGCTCTTCCTCATTCCCTTTTTTCTCCTCATTCTCCAAAGCCCTTATTCTTCTCACTCATAATAATATGGTTATTATTATTTTTAACCATAAAAGAGCTCAGTAGTTCCCTGAAAGAGTTTGATGGTTGATAGATGGACTAGGAAGTCTGTAAAATCCTTAGCAGCCCCCAAAACTCCTCTGCCTTAACTGTGGGCTTGGGAAGGACCCAATTCCTGGAAACACAAGTTGATTTTTTGCCAGAGTAAAATAGTATTTCCAACCCCTTCTGATGAGTCATCATCTACCAGGGATGGACAAAAGAACTCTCTGCCACCGCTGACAAAACATAAACAAAATAGAAACAGACAAAGGAAACTCCATACTGTAGGTTCTTAATGGGTCATCCTGTAAGCTACAGCTTTGGTGACTTACCTTACATGCATTTATTACAAATGCCTCATCTCCCCCATCAGAAGAGGGCAAGGAAATGTGTCCTTCTCATCTTTTCTATCCCATGTTACTTAACATTGTATCTTGTACCTAACAAATGCTCAGTAAATATCTGAAGGCCCTGCTTATATCCTTCTTGCTGCTTCTTCAATTCTTCCTCACAGCACCTGGTCATAAGTCCCTTCACCAGTGTATTGTGATCCCCGACATACTGTCATCGGACAGTATGTAGCCTTCCAAGAAGCCCTTGTAAGAAAATTAAACATCTCAGCTATGGTCTGGACTGTCCAGGGCAAAGACTGTAAAGGCCATATTATTAAAAGCTCTTTGTAGAGATTAATACCAAACATTAATCTGTACCCTTATGGTTACTCAAGCAGTCATAGACCGACCTAATTGTTGGCTTTAACCCATATTTCTCCATCTTGAGCGCCTGGGTATCAAAGGAACCTTATTAAATGCTGCTCAAGTTCCAAAACACTTTGTCAAGTATAGATCCAAGGTCTACTAGAATAATGCATTAAGTAGCATATGATTCTGTCTGCGTAGCTGTAACCAGATAGCAGTTTATGTTTCTCTTGTGTAAAAATCCAAGCTGGTATGCTGGTTTTGCTCCAAGAAATTATCAGGGACACAGGCTCTAGTTTCTGAACCACTTCCAGGTACTGCCCTCATCTGCATGGTTTAAAAAAGGATTTCCTTTTTTTTTTTTTCTCAGAGATTTTTTAAAATTTATTTTTTAATAGTTTATTGTCAAAGTTGGTTTTCATTTTTTTTAATGTTTTATTTATTTCTAGGAGAGAGAGAGAGAGACAGTGTGAGCAGGGGAGGGTCAGAGAGAGAGGGAGTCACAGACTGAAACAGGCTCCAGGCTCTGAGCTGGCAGTCAGCACAGAGCACGACGCGGGGCTCAAACCCATGAACTGCGAGATCATGACCTAAGCAAAAGTCGGACGCTTAACCGACTAAGCCACCCAGGCGCCCCAAAGTTGGTTTTCATATAACACCCAGTGCCCATCCCCACAAGTGCCCTCCCCCTTGCCCATCACCCCCCTTCCTCTCNAAAGGATTTTCTTACCGACATTTTAGTAAGTAATGTGCACCTTTGTTACATTAGGGCATGACTCTAAACGGACATACCTTACTTTTGTTCATATGCATGGCCAGAACTTGGTCACAGGGCTAGAAAATTAATTTTTATTTTAGGTAGCTCAAGTAGGCTGAATAATCCCTCCCCACTTCCTTCCCCCCATCCCCAGCCACCAACCAAGATACTCACGTCCTAATCTCTAGAACCTGTATGTTACCTGATGTAGCGCAAAGGGACTTTGCAGATGTGATTAAGCAGAGGCTCTTGAAATGTGAGATTATCCTTGATTATCTACATGAACCCAATGTAATAACAAGGGTCCTTTTAAAGGGGAGACAGGAGAGTTAGAACGCAGAGGATGAAAGCAGAGGTCAGAGAGAAAGACAGATGTTTGAAAATGGGCTGGTGGCTTTGAAGATGAAGGAAGAGGCCACAAGCCAAAGAAAGCAGGCATCTTCTAGAAGCTAGAAAAGGCATGGAAACAGATGGTCTCTTAGAGCCCCCAGAGGAATGCCGTCCTGCTCATGCATTTTAGACTCCTGGCCTCCAGAACTGTAAAATAAATTTGTATTGATTTAGGTCACTAAAGTCTCGGTAATTTGTTATAGCAGCAATAGGAAACAAATATAGTATCCATTTGCTCTGCTGAAACATCCTTTTCTATGGAAAAAGCAGGGGCACCTGGATGGCTCAGTTGGTTAAACATGTGATTTTGATTCAGGTCATGATCTCACAGTCTGTGAGTTCAAGCCCCGTGTTGGGCTGTGAGCTGTCAGCTTCAGATTCTGCTTCAGATTCTGTGTCTCCCTCTCTCTCCGACCCTCCCCCACTCACCCTCTGTCTGTCTCTCAGAATAAAATAAAGACATAAAAATTTTTTTTAAAAAAGCAAAGAAAAGAAATTGGGAGATAGTTAGCAGTTTCTACCATGACTTTCTTTTTTTAATAGTGGTCTTACGCCTATTCCTAAAGATCAACTCTTTCTCTTCAAGCTACCCACTAACATTCTTTTGAAAATCTCGTTGCTTATGTTGCTGGGGCTCATTGTCAAATCCACCAGACTAGGCTGTGCTGTTAGGAGTCTTTTATCTTTCTGAAAATCATTCAGCCTTCGGCCCTTCTCTTGTGGTCCATGATGCCTCAGAGATAACCGGGGAGGGACCAAACAAGTCTCTCATCCTCAGTTTAAGTTGCAGGGGCTCAGCCTGATGTTGAAAGCATTGGGGCATTCCCCGGTCCCTTCATGCATCTCAGATCACCTGTCCCCATCTGTGAATAGTCATCTGCCCTTTCAGTGTGGAGATCGCTCTCCTTGAGAGCGAAGCCAGAAACAACTCAGATGCCAGAGAAGTTCTGCTTTCCTAACAGCGCCCATCAGCAGCGTGTGGTGAGCATTCAACAACAGACTTTGAACTTATGACTTTTGATGGTATTAGATCACCTTCGTGAGGTTTATGGAGGCCAGGGCCATTGCGGCTTTATTGCCCAATCAGAAGAAGGCAAAGGATTCAGCTCTCTCCACGGGCCTCTTGGCATGGCTTCGTTGCCTTCCAGGAGATGTCCAATGCCCACGTTTCTGGGTCTCCATCCCTCTCAGGCCACTGCTCCCCACAATAGTTCTGGGTTGCTCCAAATGATGCATCTGCTTACCTTAGTTTCCCCAAGATCCGCAGCTTATTCTATGAGCTCTTTGCTCTCAGAGAAGCAGCCTATGGGATGACAGCCAGGATAATGGGGAAATCGAATCATTCCGGGGCTTAAGGTTTCCAAGAGATGAGCGCATTTCTCTGTTTTGTTCTCCTCACCTGCTCTGTGTTCTCTCTGCCAGCGCTCTGCCCCAGATTCATTGGCAGTCAAGGCAGGAGCCAACTGCCTACCGGAGGCGCCCTCATTAAAATGCACTGCTCTTGCTAATTAGGAGCCAAGGTTCTCCCACGGTGGGCTTGGCCTGGGTATTGCCATTATCTTCATAAATAGACTCTTTACTTTGCAAACGGTGCTGTCACAGCCAGGCATTCCCGACCTAGCTAATGCTCTGTGCATTCTTAAGAGGCGGAGGGAGTGTGGAGAAGGCAGAGGCATTCATGCTGGAGCGGGGCTCTGTCCTGACTTCACCCCGCTCTGTCTGGGCGGCAGGCAGCCAACACGAGGGCTGAATCTGAGTGCACAACCATAGTGTGAAGCAACCATATGGCCCAGATTTTCTGGGAGCTCTTATTTCCCATCATGTTAATCTTTACAGGAAAGGCGACTTGTTAATACATAAAATGCATAAATATTTTCTAAACGGCTCTAGTTGTCTTACCTTTTAAATGACTATTCCTAGCAATACACTCACAAATCAGGGGGGAGAAACCAGATGAGTCCTTGGTGTCCTCATGCAATCTCTATGAGGATGTGTTTCCTTATTTAATTTTTTTCACCTACAAAAACTCTACTCGCCTGTCTAATGCTTACCTGTACTGGTTCTTTTGCAAGGCCCGTTCTGATTCCCTCAATTAGATGCAACCTCTCCCTTTCCTGCATTTTCAGCATGTTTGTTTCTCTCTCTTTCATGCCACCTGTTTGTGGAATGCCAACTCTGTGCCCAGTCTGTGCTGAACACACATGATCTCTGATCCTGGCAGTGAACTCGCAACTTAAGTGTTACCCCCATTTCGTAGATGAGAAAACTGAGGCTCAGCACCATCTAGGCATGTGTCCAGGGGTATCCCCCCTCAAGGAGCCGAGCAAGGCGTGAGGCTGAGTTGCAGTTCATTGTGAACTTCTCTTATTTCTAGACTGCAGACTCCTACAGGGAAGATCCTGTCTGTCCGTCATCTTGGCACTTCCTTTCTGCCCAAGGCACTCAAGAGTGTGCAGCAAGGAAATCCAGTTCTCGATTCCCATTTAATTAGGGAGATAAAATATGTCTTCAAGAAAAATAGCTGTATTAGAAGGCAGTCGAAAAGTGTAGCTGGTACAAGTAATAATAGCTACTGCTCGTGAACTTCCCTTCTGCAAAACTTACCCTTTAAAGGTTCTATGGCCTATGAAGTTATAGGGCAAGTTGTTAGCTTTCCCCCTTAAGGCTAGTGTTATAGAGAAGGCAGCACTTCTCAAACTTTAATATGCATATGAACCACCTAAATATCTTGTTAAAATAAAGATTCAGATGACTATTTGGGGTGGGACCCAAGAATCTGCCTTTCTTTTTTTTCTCTTTCATAGTTTATTGTCAAGTTGGTTTCCATATAACACCCAGTGCTCATCCCATCAAGTGCCCTCCTCCATGCCCATCACCCCCCTTCTCCTCTCCCNAAGACAGTATGGTATTGGCACAAAAACAGACACACAGACCAATGGAATAGAATAGAGAACTCAGAATTGGACCCACCAATGTATGCCCAACTCATCTTTGAAGAATCTGCATTTCTATTTTTTTTAATGTTTTATTTATTTCTAGGAGAGAGAGAGAGACAGCATGAGCAGGGGAGGGTCAGAGAGAGAGGGAGTCACAGACTCTGAAACAGTCTCCAGGCTCTGAGCTGGCAGTCAGCACAGAGCCCGACGCGGGGCTCGAACCCACGAACCGCGAGATCATGACCTAAGCGAAAGTCAGACGCTTAACCGACTAAGCCACCCAGGCGCCCCAGAATCTATATTTCTAAGTAACCCCTGGGTGATGTCACTACTGCTTGTAGTGCTGGCCCCACTTTGAGTAGCAAGGCTCTAGGGGACTGAACCATACACTATAACTGAGAGAAATTGGAAGGAGAAGAAGCAGAGGTAAAGAGAGATGTGGAGGTTAGAAACCAAAAGGGATTCGAAATGGGTGAAAAGCACCTGCCCCCTTACCTTTCCCTAGGTTATGCCCCTTTCCTGGAAATGCCTTCTACTTTCTTTCACTGACAAACTTTTATTTATCCTTTAAAACAGCTCAGAGGTCATTGCCAGGAAATGTTGCTGAACCTCCAGGCTTGGCTAGTGTTCCTCTCCTATATGACCATGATAATCAGTTGCATACTTGAGTCCTGTCTGTCGGTTTCCCCACCTTGACATGGGAAACAAATGCAGAAGGAAATGGCAGATAAAAATAATTTCTTTATAACCTGCAGCCCATTGACAAATAAGTGAGGCAGGCAGAGCAAAATGTTTCTCCAGGAGCTCCCTACTGTCTTAATATTAATGCTTTGCTAGAAGGGAAAACAACCTTAGCTTGACAATATCTAGGCCTTCAGTATCCTGTGGGTCCTTTTCAGCATATGAAAATCTTATTGGAAACTTCTCCTGGACTTGACCTCCCCCAACTCCGTAGTACATAACCAGTCTCTCCTCATGGTCCTGGGGCAGCTCTTTCTGCCCACAGACCCCGTCACTGTGCTTTAATAAAATCACCTTTTTGCACCAAAGATGTCTTCAAGAATTTCTTGGCCGTCTGCTCCGGACTCTACGAACCCACTATCACCCCCAAATCTCATCAACCTGACTGTCCATGCATTGAGGTCGGGGACTGTGCCTGAAAGATCTGACACACGATGGTGGCTTTAATGAGCTGAACTTTTATGGAGACTGAGGAATGGGTAAGGAGAAAATGTCGCAGGATTTTTTACCTCAATACCTGGGATTTGTTTTCTCACCTCTTCGGAGAATGAAGAGGAGGACACAACATGAGCAGCAGGCGAAGCGTATTGGAGTGTAAAGTCAGAAAGTAAGAATAAGAGGAAAGCTCTCTTTACAGAGAGGGGGCATTCGAAGGGGAATACCTGCGGACTATAGGCAAGGGTCCTTGGTTTATAAGGTTCTGGGCAGCCTTCCTTTCCCTTCCGCCTCGTTCCTTCTCAAGTCCTACACTTACTGGCTGGATAGCTCCAGGTGCTGGCTTGTCCCTTCCCGATTGGCTTGAGTCCGTTGTGTGAGGAGTCGAACTAGTCATCCTAACCCTCATATAACATAAGTTTTATGGTTTACTTTTTTTAGTCAGGTAGATTGATTGTCAAATTCCTGAGGGAAACCTGAGGGGCGCAGGTGGTGTCTGTTACCTTCTTAAGAGGAACCTTAAGCCCGAGGGAGTTTGCTGTAGTTGGCTGCTCCTAGCATTGTTCCAAAATAGGTTTTCCCCAACCCAAAATAGGTTTTCTGCCTATTTTATCCTATCCTTTCCAATCATAAAAGTAACGGTAGCCTACTAGAGACGGAAAGGGAGCAAAGCCAGGACATCAAAGGAGTTCTGTACCAGTCACCTGCTGTCCCAGTGAGGCTACGTAAGAAACAAACAGAAAACTCGGGGGCTTAAAACAATAAGCTTGAATTCGACTCAGGAGTGTAGGGGTCAGCAGGGTAGTTTTGGTCCCAGGTTGACTCTTACGTGTCTGCCCTCAGTCGGTAGATTGGCTTTGCTGACCTTGGCTGGGCCTTCCTGCATACCTGGAAGCCCAGTTCAGGAATGTCACCCCTGCAGCGAGCCCAGGTTTGGGCTCACATCCAAGGCAATGCTCCAAAAGAGGGAGTGACATGTGCAAGGTCCCCCAACACGTAGGCTTGGGTATGGCACAGGACTACGTTTGCTTCATTTTATGGACCCAAACTAGTCAAAAGGCCAGCCCAGAGTCAAGAAGTGAGGAAATAGGTTCTATTGCTTGAAAGGAAGAGTTACAAGTCACAGTAAGCCAGAGTAAGCGCATGACTGCATGGGGCAGACTAACTGGGGCCATTTTTGCCACCAACTGCCCTAATTTTAGATTGACTCAGATTCTTTGACTCTTAGTAAGAGTATGCAAATTCCAGGGCACACTACTGGTGAGTCGTGACCTTAATGCTGCCACCTTCGGGAGACAAGTGGGCCGCAAACCATAGCCGTTCTTCATTATTTGCACATCAGTCACCCAAGGCAAATGTTCTTTCCCAGACTGGCTTCTTATCTGGTTCCTCCCACTGTCCAGCTGGTGTGTGTTCATCTAACTCAGGCTCGATCTAAAATTAGGGTGAGCAAAACACGATTAGAGAGGCGAATTTGTGGCAAAAAAGTAAAATCGAGCTAAAACTAAATATAAATACCTTTACATGTAGCTTCATTCAGATGACCTGTTCCCGCAATCACTGTGGAGACTTATGGGTTGTTTCCCCTCAGATGTGGAAGAAGCAAAACAAAGGAACAAATAAAGAAAAAAAAAAAGACAAACAAAAAGCCAGATTCTTAAATACAGAGAACAAACTGGTGGCGTCCAGAGGGGAGGTGGGCAGGAAGATGAAGGGGTTAAGAGTATACTTAGCCTGGGGTGCTTCGGTGATCAGTTCGTTGAGCACCCAACTTGGACTCAGGTCATTATCTCACAGTTCATGAGTTCAAGCCCCACACTGGGGCTCACCATTGTCAACGTGGAGCCTGCTTTGGGTCCTCTATCCCCCTCTTTCTCTGCCCCTTCCCTGCTCATGTGCCCTCGCATGCGCTCTCTTTCTCCCTCTCAAAAATAAATAAACATTTTAAAAAAGAGTACACTTATTGTGATGAGCACCAAGAAATGCATAGATTTGTTGAATCACTATATTGTACACCTGAAACTAATATAACACCGTATCTTAATTGTAATTGAGTTTAAAAAAAGAGTACATACAAATCCTCCCTCACACATACCCCTCCCCATCTGCCACACTTAGTTCTCCCCAAAGGCAAATGATGTTAGTTTTTAAATATGTCCTCCCAGAAATGCACATATAATCAGATATATACAAATACATACATATGTCATCTCCTGGCATCTGCATTTTGCTTTTGTTTCAGTTAACATTACACTTACGAAGAGTTTCCAAATCAGGGCAACAACACTTTCTCATTCTTTTGTTAGGGCCGCATAATTTTCCATTGTGTGGCCATATCAGAACTCCTGTCCCCAGTCATCCTACTGACAGCCACCTCATTTGTTTCCCTTCTTCTGCTATTGTGTGACCTCAGCCCTAAAGGACTTGAGCAAGTACAGCGATGGATTCTAGAATTTGCCCCTGTGAATGGATCGGTGACAATGGCTGCTCTATTACCTTCTGATTAGAGTCTTTGTCTTAGTCTGTAACCTTGCCACATGAAAAACAAACAGAAAATTCCATGAAGACTTTCCACTTGGCCTGTGCCCAGCGTTTGGGGAACTTTATGTTCTCAGTGACCTCCAGAGGAAGGCGTTCGGGAGAGCAGGGAGCGAGCAGAATACGATTAAAAATACAGTTGGCTTTGTTGCATTTTTAAAGGGCTGTTGAGGAGTGTTTAGGAGCATGCCAGTTAGCTAAAGCATCTCTCTGTGCTTAAGAGCTTTTCCACATTACTTAGCTCTGCTTTGCACCCTCCAGCACTTTCTATCCTGGAGGCAAGTTAGAGACATGCAGGACTGGTGTTCTGATAAAACTTCAGCACAAGGGGGCTGTGGTGAACTGGATGCTTAGGGATCCCAAGACCCCTCAGGTAGTCTGAATGCCACCATTCTAAGACTCAGGAGGCCAAATCCTTTCATATCTTAATTTGTCCAGAAGCAATGATGTACACCAATCGTTTCCAAATGCCAGCTCGTGCTGCCTCAGAATCATCCCTGTGTGTTGTTAAAACACACACACACACACACACACACACACACACACACCATTTTGCAGGGCCCCACCCCCATGGTCCCAAGGAACCAGCCCGTCTGGAATCTATAATAAGCTCCTGGGTAATTCGGAAGCCTCGTCAGGACTGGGAACTCTACCAAGGCAACAGTGCAGATCAACACGACTGCATTTAGAAACCAGGAAGCTCAGGCCTTACAGACTCGCTGTGTGGGACACACCAAATGTTCTGGCACCCTATCAGCCTGACGCTCGGGCATGGGAAAGACTTCCCATTTTCTCTGGCTTCGAAGGCTTCAGAGGTGAAGCTCTCTCCCCTCCCGGCTCCTGGTCGGTCCGGTTTCTGACAGGGACCCTGAATGTGACTCTGCAATAGCGATCTACAGAGACACATGGGGTAAGGGTAACGCTGAGCCGAGGATAAGTCAGTCCAGTTATCCCCTTCTGTCTTTGGTGGATACACATAAGCCATCACGGCGCCCTAGATGAGGCCTTGGGGATCCATCAGGCTGCCAAGAAAGTTTGTATGAAGAGGGATCGTAGATATAAGGCTGGACCACTGTCCCAGGTGGGTGGGAATTGCTGCCATGAGGTGGTCTTACCCAAGGAAAAGCAGCTGATTTTTCTTTTTTTGAGGGAGAGAGTATGAGCAGGAGAGGGGCAGAGAGTGAGGGAGACAGAATCTGAAGCAGGCTCTAGGCTCCGAGCTGTCAGCACAGAGCCTGACATGGGGCTCAAACCCACAAACTGTGAGATCATGACCTGAGCCAAAGTCAGACCGACTGAGCCACCCAGATGCCCCAAGCAACTTTTTTTTTCAAGGAAGTCATGTATACTGAGGCCATCGGGTGGTGTTGGTAAGAGGGGAGGGAAGTAGATTCAGGTGCCCCTGGACTCCAAAGAGAACTGCCTGGTCTTGAAGTCCAGGATCAATCTGAAAAGCTATGCTTCCCTTAGGAGAAACTAGGCCCCCTCACCCTCTCAGGGTCCTAGGCATTGGTGGCCATGGTCATACCCACATATATGGCCATTCAAGGGGTGACAGGTGGGGCCTGTGTATGACTGCAAAGGGAGTTGTTGACTCTGGGGGGTGGATCACCGTGGTGGGGAGGCTACCCTCTGCTAGACCTAACTTGCCCCTTTAGGTAGGGAAGACAGATTTTTCTGTAAATCTGTAAACCTGTAAATTTAATGTTGATGCATTATGCGTTTAATGTCCAAATTCCAACCAGGATTCTAGAGAAGCAGACAGTAACGCTTTGCTATTTCAGGATGTAGCTGTGCAAATAAATCCTCTTTTAAAAGTCAAAATCTGTTTTTCAAAGTCTGAACAGTGCTTTGTACGTAGTTGGTTCTCGGTAAGTGTATGGCAAATTCATGACGATACAACAGTTATCATCCTGAAATTAAGTGATAGCTGCATAAAAAAAGATATTCTCTGCTATGGTGGAAGGACACGGCACTGTTCTTATATTTTTCAATGCCCTGAACCTATACTAGAATATTTGCCCCCAATGACTTGTAATCAACTTTTATGCTTTGAAAGTATGCCATTTCCGTGAAGGGATACATGGATAAAGGATTCACATAAAAATGCCTTCATGGATTAAGGACTTTTAGGTAAATACTTCAGAGGGAGCAAACCCCTCTTTCTAAAGCCTCCTTTCTCTAAGTATCAATCCATGCTTAAGCCCAAGGCAACTAGAAGCACCCTTACTCTTATATGTACTCTTTGTCCTTATGGTTGACACAGAGCTTCCTGAACTGGGGCTCCAAGCACAGGCCTGAGCTGTTACTGGTGTAAAATTTTTGATTAATGACAGGCTTTTTGTCTTGCTGAATTGGATACAAAAGGGATCTGGGGAGAGGAGACAGAGGGGGAAAGGAGAGAAAACGCAAGGGGACCTAGAGGGAAGAGAGTTTGAGGTACTCATGGGCGCCCCCAGCACCTCAGGTTTGGCTGGGACTTGGGCACAACAGAACAAAGAAGAAGAGAAAGAAAAGTGGACCATTTTCTCCCCTCCCCCTAAGCACCCAGAGTCTCCTTTCTGCTTGTAGATCCAGAAGTTGAGAGCTTCTCCTGGAATTCTCTCTATCCATATTTGGTTCTTGCTTCCAATTCTTGGGCTGCATTGGGTCCGCACCAGGAAACATCAAGGGGAGAAGGGGGGGCAGGGGTAGAGCAATCAATGCTGGTTCTATGGCACTTCAAATTCTGGGCTTTCCCAATCCACCTGCCAACACTTATATTTTAGAGTCCTCAAAGACCTGCCCTGTGCATTCTTTTTGGGTTTTAGGGCTGCATTTGCTTGCAGAGTCGGGTGCAGGGTGCCCGTTCCATCTTCGATCCTTCTCTTCTGCTTTGCAGCACTTCTGTCTAGCTCTGCTTAACAGACTGTAAATTGATAAACCAGGGTCTTAACCTTTATTTCATTCTGAGGTGAGTTCACAAAAGCAAAAGTCACCAGGGAAGAAGTTTATCTGGTAAGGAAACTAACATAAGTTTGGTTTCTTAACTTTTTAGGTTACTTTGCTTCCTCTTTAAGATCACAAGCAAGAACAATCAAAGCTAGAGCATGATTACTATACATTATGTGCACCTGCTAAGAAAAAGCATCGGTGATGCCTTAAGGTGCTCAGAGCACAAAGTAAGCATGAGGCCTTAAGGTCAGTGTTGTAGTTTAAGAAGACAGGCTATGGTCCGTCCAGAGAGGTCTTTCATACACACCTCGGGATTTAACTGCAAGAACACGTAGAAAACCCTTAACGATCTTGCTCTCTCAAAGCTTTTTCAAAATATTCATCGAGTTGCCAAGACCAAGATGTTCTTCATCAAGGACTTCCGGGCAGATAAGGTTTAATTTGCACCCCCGTTAGCCTTGTTGGGGAGGGTGAATCCCAGGGAGTGATGTATGTTTTCTGTAAACTCAGCAAGCCATTGTTGAACAGAATGTCTGCAGATATTGTCAGTGGAAATATAATTTGGGTCAATGAATCATAAATTCTATTTTGGTAATTTGCCGAAGACAACATTGAGAACATAGCTGTCCCAGTGGGGAAAACTGGAAAGAGACATTCATAACTGGAACAGCAAGGCAGGAGGGCAGGGAGGTGGGGAGGGAAGCAGGGAGACATTCTACTCAATAGATTGCAGACTTGTGTTTTTTTGTTTGTTTGGTTTTTGCTTTTGTTTTTTGCAGACTTGTTTTTGACCAATTAGTCACCGAGCAGGTAGGATATTATTTTTCCTTCAAGCGCTGGGGGTGGCTATGAAGCAATGGCCACAGTCTGCCCAGCCACAAACAAACAGGAACACGACACTTGAGGCAAGTCCCCTAAGATTCTCAGATGACTACCTCTGTGCAGTTTATCAACCCATAAACTTGTCCCTTGGAACAAATCCACAGACATTAAATGCAACAGCCTCGTGCTGCTGTTGTCCTAGTTTCTGTAGGTTACAGAAAAGAGCCAGTTCACACACTGGCTTTATCTTTCCTTCCTTTTGCTTTACAAACTCAGGTGCAGCTATTGGTTCAAGGGGACTCGGGTGGGGGAAGGAGTGGTAGAAATGAGAGCAAAGAAGAACGAGTTGTTCATTAGGTGCGGCCTTTCCTTAACACGCTTTTTTTCCATGTAGGCTCCACCACCAGCGTGGAGCCCAATGTGGGGCTTGAACTCATGACCCCGAGATCAAGACCTGAGCTGAGATCAAAAGTCAGCCACCCAAGTGACTGAGTCATTCAGGTGCCCCGCAGTACAATTTTGTCTGCTTTATATGTGAAGAAATGGGAAGGCTAAAAATAACAAAGAAATGCCAAGTCCTCATTATTCATCCCAGGAATTAAATCGAGGCCCCTCAACCGGAATGCCCTTCTTTTTAGCTCATCAGGGTCCTGGAGGAAGAGACGAATTGTACCTGAGGGTTGATGTAAAACCAAGGTCAGACAATTCCGCGTTTACCCTCTCTTGCCAGCCTCCTCACCAATCAGTCCTCAAGAGCTTTGCACAAGTGAGAAAGCTGTCCTTTGTTTACGACAAGGGCAAACAAGAAAACTAGTTTGATTGCAGTAGGAGGGATTTGGATTCGATGTGAGGAAGGATTGTTAGACTCCAAGAGTGTGAGGCAGAGGGATGAGTTATGGGAGAGAGAGAGACAGCGTGAGAGAGATCTGCTAAAGATTTTAGAGACAGCTCTCTTCAAGGGATGATTGAAGTCCTTCCAGGAGGACCAATGAATTGCATGGGGAAGGGAAAGAGAAATAAACTTCATTCTAAATGAGCAATGGTCGGGGTGCCTAGGTGTCTCAGTTGGTTGAGTGTCCAACTTCAGCTCACGTCATGATCAGAGGGTTCATGGGTTCGAGCCCTGCATCAGGCTCTGTGCTGACAGCTGGGAGCTTGGTGCCTGCTTCGGATTCTATGTCTCCCTCTCTTTCTGTCTCTCCCTTTTCCCTGCTCACTGTCTCTCTCTTTCTCAAAAATAAATAAACATTACAAAAAAAATTCAAAGTCAGCAACAGCCTCCCCCTCATTGGGGAAGAGCTATTTCAGTTTCTTACGGGGGACAGAAAACCACTTCCCAGAGTTTAAAAGACATTCTTAGCACTAGAGCCAACAGCAACTTCCTGGAGCTGGACTTCCCAAACCCGGCTACCTGTTAGAATCACTGGGTGCCATCCTAGATAAATCAGAAAGTTTGGATGTTTGGGCACAGCCATTGATATTTTTTTTTAAAGCTTCCCAGGTGATTGGAAAGTGCATCCAGAGTTGAGAAGTGCCATGTGAGATGAATAGTTGATATTCCATTCTCTCTTTGAGGTCTTTCTAGTGGTTCAAACATTCATTGGCTGGACCAAGGAAGTACAGAGTTGTCTACTTACATGCGTTGTTGTTTTTTTTTATTTGATTTGGTTGCTGTGTTGGACGATTTGGGCCCCAGGCATTATACAGTGAAGGCAGGGAGTGCGTTGGCTGGCTGGTAGCCTGAAGGGAGCCACTTTAATAGCCTTGTTTCAAGAGCCCAGGAAGACAGCATCTGAAACTCAGTGTTTTGAAGCCTTCCTACAGAGAAAGGGAGGCTGTGATTCTCTCCTAGAGGAAGGGTCTCCAGCCAGGCTGCTGATTACAAGCCGATGATCCATCTCTCGCGATCACAGGGCAGAATGTGTAAAATTTCCAAAACACAGTGAGTCGGTTGTCTGCAGTACAAGGGAGACACATTACGAAGCCTAGTGTCTGGGAATATAAAAGCAACAAAGTGGGACACCTGGGTGGCTCCGTCGGTGAAGGGATCTGATGCTTAATTTTTGACTCAGGTCATGATTTCACGGTTTGTGGATTCGAGCCCCAAGGCAGGCTCTGCATTGACAGCTCGGAGCCTGCTTGGGATTCTCTCTCTCTGTCCCTCTCACTCTCTGCCCCTTCTCCCTGCTCAAGCTTGCACACTCTCTCTTTCTCTCTCTCAAAATAAATAAATAAACATAAAAAAATAATAAAGGCAACAAAGTGCAGGGGTTAGAAATTACAGTTCTGAACCTGAACTTCCCTAGGTTCAAGCCCTACCGTATCCTGGCTTCATGCCCGTAGGCATATACTTATTTTCAGTTTTGGTTTTCTTATCTGTAAAATGAGGATACTAATGCTAACTGTCTCACATGGTTGTGATGATTCAGGGAAATGATAAATGTAATAGCTGGTGTTGCATTCAATAAAAGCTGCCTGCATTTATTTTGTTGGGGCGGGTGCTTTGCAGCAGACTCTGTGGTGATGGGGGGCGGTGGGGGAGGGGAGGAGGAGGTGGTTTCCTCAACAACAGGGCAGTGGCATTGGAGACTGAAGAAGAGGTAGGACAGAAGAGCATCAGCCAGGATACCAGTCTGGTGGTGGCAGCTGCTTCTCCAAGTCATGGGGCACCATTGCTGTGCCTTCACAGCTCTCATACTTGGTAGGGAAGGAGGGCACCCCTACTCAGGGTGGCCCTGTATCTGCCCAACTTTAAGAGCAAATGAAGTCAGGGGCGCCTGGGTGGCTCAGTCAATTAGATGTCTGACTCTCAGTTTTGGCTCAGGTCATGATCTCATGGTTGGTGAGTTGGGGAGCCTGTGTTGGGCTTGTTGATGATTGTGTGGAGCCTGCTTGGGATTCTCTCTCTCTCTTTCTCTCTCTCTCAAAATAAATAAGTCAACAACACCAATAAAAAGAGCAAGTGAAGCATCATCTGGTCTTTGTCCTTATCACCCCTGGAGATTTGAGTCAGAAATTTGGGGGTGGGGCCAAGGAATCTGCATTTTCTTAAGACATCTCTGGATGATCTGACTGCAGAGACAGGTTTGAGAACCTTCGGGCAATCAGCTCAGTCCAATTCTAAGGGATATTGAAAATGCCTCTGCCTGAGCTCACGGGCTCACTCCTATGTGTCGCCTGCCAGAGATCAGCAGCTTAGGAGCCCCATGGAACAGACAGCTGTGTGATCCAGTATCTTCTTTTCAAGAGCACTCGGGCCTTGATGTGAGATCACAGAGACCTAGCACTCGAGATCAAATTCAACAAGTATACAGAATACTTCAGAGGAAGAGAGGCGAGAGGTGATGTGGGGACAGGGGTGACATGGGAACACCAAGGGGGGCTTTTGGCAACGTAAAAAAAGAGGCCATCTGGGAGGCAGACAATGGGAGTACATGCACCAGGAGGTGGAGGGAGGCGCCCAGGATGAAAGGAGTGAGGAGCCCAAAGGCAAGCCTGCTTCTCTAACCAGCCAGATACAACCCGGAAACTGCTGTTGACAGGGCACTTGCTGGATGACAAGCTTTGTGCCAGATAGTTTAACACGCACTTGATTTTCACAGCTGTCCTACAACAAAGGCATTGCTAGCCCTGTGGAAGTTGAGGTTCAATTACCTTGTCCAATGATGTGGAAGCGGTGGCGAGGGGCATTACAACCCTAAGTTAGGGTGAGGTTGGGCGTGAGGGGCAAGCACGAGCATCTTTGCAGAAAAGCTCTGGGTGGTGACAAGGCCTCCTTTTGGCTTCAGTCCTTTCTTTTCCTGGGCCTGTCACCCTGCAGGCAGTTCTAGTCCATCCCATTCCTCAGAATGGAAGGGTGGAGCCAAACCCAGTGAGTACCTACCACAGGCTAAGCACTGTGTTTCAAGGTATTTTAGAGCTAGGAGCTAACCACATATTGTCCTGTTCTTCCAGCCACTGCAGGCCATTGTCACCAAGATGAAATCTCCGGACTACCCCTGCCTGGACTGTGTCATTGGGCTAGTTGCCCGCGATATTTATGCACCGTCTTGAACCTTCATAGACCAGGCTGGGGCCCTGATGCCATATCTTGTCTCCGTCAGCCCTCCCCCCAATGGGTTGGACTCTATTCCTTGTGCTGCTGCTGTCCCAATAGAATAATCACTTGTAGACTGAATGCCACTGCTCTTTTGGCTTTAAATCTGTGTTTCCTGGACTTCATGCTACTGTCCTCTACCCATTGGATTAATCACCCAGGTTTGCCCAGCTTCTCTAAATACTATAGTCAAGGCTGTAGACTCTTAGGAGACAATCCTACATTCAGTTCATTCATACATTTGTTTATTCATTCATTCACATGTATTCACTGAGCTCTTTCCATGCCTAAGGTACTGAAACAACAGTCGGCTAGGATTGGGAATATAATGGCCAATGAAACAGTTCCACCTCCGTGAAACTTGAGAGTACAGTTGATCCTTGAACAATGCAGTAGTTAGGGTACCAACTCCTATGCAGTAGAAAATCTGCATATAACTTTTGACCCCCACCACTGCAAGAACATAACTACCAGTAGCCTACTGTTGACTGGAGGCTGTACCAATAACATAAAGAGGCAATTAACACATATTTTGTATGTTGTATATATTCCATAGTGTATTCTTTTTTCTTTTTTAATTTTTATTTATTTTTGAGACAGAGAGAGAGTGTGAGCAGGGGAGGGACAGAAAGAGAGGGAGACACAGAATTCGAAGCAGCCTCCAGGCTCTGGGCTATCAGCACAGAGCCTGATGTGGGGCTCGACCCCATGAACCATGAGATCATAACCTGAGCTGAGCTGAAGTCAGACACTTAACCAACTGAGCCACCCAGGTGCCCCTCCATAGTGTATTCTTACAATGAAGTCAGCTAGGGGAAAGAAAATGCTATAAAGAAAATCATAAGGAAGAGAAAGTACATTTACAGTACTGTACTTATTGAAAACAAAATCCATCTGTAAGTGGACCCACATAGTTCAAATCTGTGTTGTTTAAGGATCAATTGTATAAGCTCCTAGAGAAGACAGGGAGCTAGTCTAGTGGATAAGGGAGAGTCTCTGAGGGAGTGTATTTAAGCAAGAGATGAGGAAAAGAAGGATTCTTGGCCTAAGGAAGACTATGCATGATGACTGGAAGTAAGGTTGGGGGATGGGCACTGAAGAGTCTCGAAGGGGTTCAGTAGGGCTAGAGTGTTGAGCATGAATGATGTATTACTTTTATAAAGTTTATTTATTTATTTTGAGAGGGGAGAGAGAGAGAGAGAGAGAGAGAATCCTAAGCAGGCTCCATACCATCAACGCAGAGCCTGACATGGGGCTCAAACTCACAACTGTGAGATCATGACCTGAGCCGAAATCAAGAATCAGATGCTTAACCAACTGAGCCACCCAGATGCCCCAATGTATTACCGTTTTTTTTTTAAACACGTGTCACATTTTTGTGTGAATATCTGCCTGCCTCTCTCTCCCCACCAGCCTATGAGCTCTGTGAAGTCCCTGTCTTTATATCTTCAGGAGCCAGCCCAGCAGGTAGCACATAGGAAGCACTCAGTAAATGCTGCACTGAACTCAGTGGTGCCAGGGCTCCGGCCTTGGGCTTGTCTGGTGCCTTTCCTTTCCCCAGCACTCTGGTTCCCAGCTTGTGTCCTGAACTTGCTTGAGTAACTGCCATGCTCTTCTACACGAAGAAGAGCAGCAGCAATATCTGTAAGGGTCTCTGAGTATCTTGACACACCAATCATTCAGCCTGTTGTAGCTGCAACATTTGTCTATACAAAACTCTTAGGACAAGGTGGGATTGTAAAGACATTAAAACCTGCTCTCTTTCTTTACTTGCCATAAAAAAACTGTAGGTCATCAGTTTTTTTTAGGTCATGTTTCCCACAAGACCTAGATGCAATTCATTATCTAATTGTTCTCTCCTAAAAAAAAAAAGAAAAAAAAGAAAAAGAAAACTAGTATTTTAAGACAAGTCATATTTTTTAAGCCATTAAGTGAACCACATGCTTAATAACTAGCTTCTAAAAAATCTGTGTTCCTGTAACGTTCTTCTTGGCTTTCAGGGGATCTGAGAAAATCTGGAGCAAGGCTCTGCTCAGTCCCTCAAGCTGCCCCTGCTACCCTGGAAGAAATAGCCTACGTCCTTTCGCTCCTGTGCTCCCCATGTTGGGGGAGCTCCTTATTTTTGGACAGTCTGTGGCTTTAGTAGCCAATGGATACACTCAGTGTGTAATTCTGCCCCTGTGTTCTACTCGCCCTTCAGGAGAGTCTTGGTCAGTCCTTCCCCTCAGTACTTTTCCCACCAGGTGTCCCATACGTCAGTCACATGAATGACTTATTATTTCACACACTCACAGATGAAATCACAGTCCTCCTAGACCCCATCTACTGCTCCCAAATTCCTGATGGACACACACGAAGGAAACCCAGCCCACTACGCGTGTTATTACTGCCACCGACACTACCAGCAGATGTTTAATTACCACCTACCAATACTAATTCACATCATCTTCTGAGGCAGGTACATTATCCTTCTTTTAAAGACGAGGAAGCAAGGCAGTCCAGTGCCAAGCTGTGCTCTTAAGAATCCCATTATGCTGCTTTCTGTGAACAATTCCTGCAGCAGAGTAGACAGAAGGTGACCTTTGAGGTTGGAAATTTCCTTGGCTTTGACATTTATTAGTCGAGTGATCTTGAGCAGGTTACTTGACTTCTCTGAGACTCCATTTTATTATCTGGAAAAGAAGTAGAATTTCTACCTTGTGGTAATGAGGAAATAAAGTCAGAGGCTCTCGATCTCTATCTCTTGAGTCAGCTACAGAGATTTATTCCTAAATATCTACTCTGTGTCTTTCTTCTGAACCCTTGCTTAGTGTCATAAGCCTGAAGATCCCTGAAAGTCTAAGGCTCCAAACTCCAAAGGCCACAGGTCTGAAAGCCCCTGAAGGTTTCTGGAGGACCAGTAAAGCCTCAGAACTACAGCTCTTCCAAAGTCACCCTGTTAGTCTGGGTCCTCAAGAAGGAGTGGGGGGAACAAAGCTGGATTAAACGTGTGAGGACTTTGTTAAAGGAAAGGTCCGCATGAGAGAAAGGAGAGAGGAGGCTAAGAAGGACGAAGGAGGAGAGTTCTCTGGTCACGAATCAAGTGTGAGCAGAGGTAGGAAGGTTGGGGAAGGCATCCTAGACTTCTGTGCAGTCTAGGGAGGGTTTGGCAAGGCAGCTCGGGAGTCTCTGAGCCAACACTGCTGTCAAGGATGGTCAACATCTCCCAAGAAGAGTCTACCCAATTATGCCTACCCCATTCAGCCATTACCTGCAGGGAGCAGCCCTTGAGAGGCATGTCCTCTTTGCCCACTCGATTTCAGAATATGGTTGCTGGGGCCCTGGTCGGTGATGCTGAGTCCCTTTTACATCAAAACAAGGCAGTGATGTAAAGGAAAAAGATGTATTTCCTTGTCTCAAGGGTAGAGTACCATTCCACGACTTTTCTAGCAGCTGAAAGTTTCTTTAAAATAAAAGATTGAGGGGCGCCTGGGTGGCTTGGTCAGTTGAGCGCCCGACTTTCGCTTAGGTCATGATCTCGCGGTTCGTGGGTTCGAGCCCCGCGTCGTGCTCTGTGCTGACTGCCAGCTCAGAGCCTGGAGCCTGTTTCAGTCTGTGACTCCCTCTCTCTCTGACCCTCCCCTGCTCATGCTGTCTCTCTCTCTCTCCCCTAGAAATAAATAAAAATCTTTAAAAATAAAATAAAATAAAATATTGAGAATCTTTTTGTTTTATTGTTGAGTGGTCCTGTCTTTAATATTCTAATGTTTTATACTCATAATTTCAGAGTATTCTAGAATGCCAGCTGGCATCCGATTTTAGAATTTCCTCTGTGTCTCTGTGAAAGGGAGTCCATGGTAAGTGTCAAGAGGCAGTTGCTAGTTTCCGTTTCTGGGAATGAAGAGTTGGAGCCATGAAAGCCCTAAGTTAGTGGCCTTGGATCTGCCCTTGCCTATGAGCCTCAGCTTCCTTCCTGATCATGCTTGCTGCATCATTATCCACCAGCGTGATTCAACCTAGCTGTGAATTAGCTAGAATTACCCAAGGAGCTTTTTAATAATACACATGCACAGACCTATTTAATCAGGGTCTCTGGGGGTGGGGCACAGAAATCTGAATTTTTGAAAGCTCTCTAGATGATTTTCATGGTCAGCCTGGTACAGAAACCCTGATGAGGCACACAAAACCCTATATTAAGGAACACTGTGAAGCCAGGAGCAAGAGATTTACCAGCTGCACTTGAACTCAAAACCATATTTTGTTCCTTACTTGGGAACTGCCCTACATCTTAGTAGCTAACTACCTTGGGCCCGACCATGTGTCTTTCATGGCTCAGGCTTATTTGAATGTGTCATTGCCAGGCACACAATGACAGTGCTGGATGGTCCCCTCTGCACGGACCTGACCCATGGCACCCCCAGGGGAAGACAGTCAAGATGTCTTTCTTGCATGTTTTCAGAGGAATTTTTACTAAATGTCCAAGTGTTCAGACTTGTTATCCTCTCTCAGTGGATGAGAGCCATCTTGGTCACGATGTCAGTAGAAGGTAAAATCCAGACACTCATAGAATGTGACACAAAAATCCATCTTGCAGATGCATAGGTAGCTCTCCCTCCACGTGCTCTCCTGTGGTTATACTTGTGCCTCGCGTGTGCCCTGCAAGACTGACCTCAGCTCCCTGAGAGCTGGTGGCTTACTGCTACTTATACAGAGCTGTTCTCTGGATAGGATGCCTATCCCATGCAAGGGTGTGACAGTGTGACCAACCTTCCTGCTGCCTTGTAGGTTCAAGTTCCTGGCAATAGTGCCCAGAAGGAAGGTGCTAGAAAAGGTTTATCAAACAAAGAATAGTTGTTTCTTGTTTTTGGCCATAGCCTCTGCTAATATGCTCAGCCTGCTCAATACCAATACCCATCTGAGATTGCCAATAAAGAAAAGAGTAACACTGAAAATACAGTACTTGTTAGGCACAGTGCTCAGGGCTTTCCATGAATCATTTCTTTAGTCTCCCAATGACTCCATGAAGAAGGTACTATAGCTGCCATTTTATGGATGAGGTAATGAACTTGCTCAGTGTGAAAGGGAGTTGAGTACAAGAGCCCATACTCAACCATTAACATCAGAGAGTTGCAAAGGCATTTTCTTATCTTCCTTCCTCTTTATAAAAGGCTGTTTTAATCAGAATAACTCCATTCACTGCGAGTTTCTCAAGGGGTCTCTGCTGAGAATCTCATTTTCCAGGCCCCTTCAAAATCCTTGTAGGTCTGGTTCGACACTCTTCCCAGCACAACCCCCCCTCCCCCGGGCTTTAAGCCCTGGGCCCCTATCTACCTGTGCTCCTCCACCTCTCGTCTCCTCTCTTTCCTTCTCAGACGCCCTGGTGACCCTGCCTTCTCCCTGCCTGGTGGTCTGGAGAAGGTGCTGGCCCGATGAGTTCGGTGACATGACCATTCCCCTGCTTCATTCTTCTTCTGCTCCCCGTGGGCCTCGTTTGTCACCTGTGTCTCAAGCATTGTTAGTTGGTGACAGAGAAGAGGAAGGGCAGTTTTCTCATGGAGTTTAACCTCGTTATTACTCTTCAATTTAGTGACTATTTTTAATGTTTGGTTTTTTTTGAGAGAGAGACAGAGCATGAGCAGGGGAGGGGCAGAGAGAGAGGGAGACACAGAATCTGAAGCAGGCTCCAGGCTCTGAGCTGTCAGCACAGAGCTCGACGCAGGGCTCAAACTCACAAACTGTGAGATCATGACCTGAGTTGAAGTTGGGCACTTAACTGACTGAGCCAACCAGGTGCTCCAATAAAAGTTAGTTTGTTTTGATGCAGCAACAGAAGTGTTTCATTTACTTGTATTTACCATAATATAAAACACTCTCTTTTTCTTCCTGTTTTGCCCGACTTTGCTCAACTTCCTTCAGGACCCACAGTGTCCATAGATAATATATTGTCCATCTCAACACTGACCCTCTCCACCAGACCTGGTTAGAATCCCTGACCAGGCTGGCACTCTGTGAGGCTCTCCCTGTCGGAGCTAGCCTCTTCTGGTCTCCTAAGGACTGACTCTGTCTCGTCTCCCTTCCTTGAGAGAGAGTCAGCCCAACCTGAATGCTAGCCACCTCCCTAGATCAATCCTTAGGTGTCATCACCCAGAAAGGAAAGGAGCGCCAGTTCTCATGAATGGTGTTGCAGCCTGGCCCTCTGGATTATGGTTGAACAGACAAGGCTGAAGTCAGAGGCTGAGGGCTCAGCTCTTGCTATGCTGGAGCAATGCTAGAAGGAGTCAGTCATTGTCAACAGGCTTTAGAAAACAGAATTATGTGTCTGGCCAGAGAATGGCGAGATATTGGGTGCACTCAAGGTGCTGGCATTCTGTTGCTGCTCTGCCTCAGACATGTGACCTGTCAGTCATACATTCATGCAGTGTCTCCTCCTCCTCCTCCTCCTCCTCCTCCTCCTCCTTCTTCTTCTTCTTCTTCTTCTTCTTCTTCTTCTTCTTCTTCTTCTTCTTTTTGTTTAAAGCTTATTTATTAATTTTGAAAGAGTGAGAGCAGAGGAGGGGCAGAGAGAGAGAATCCCAAGCAGGCTTCTCACTGTCCATGCATAGTCCAATACAGGGGTTAAACTCATGAACCATGAAATCATGACCTGAGCCAAAACCAAGGGATGGATGCTTAACCGACTGAGCCACCAGGGTGCCCCCATGCAGAACTCTTCTATGTGCCTGGGCATGAAGGAGACATGCATGGCTCTGGGCCTCATGGAGCTAAGAATCAGGGGACACTGTCACTGTGCCATTTTTGCCCTCCTCAGAATGATGCTGGATGACCAAATGCCAAGTAAGTGGCTTTTTTCTAAAGTGTTTTGAGTATGTGGGAGGTAAACTTTGATTTCGCGTTATCAGTTAACCCTTCTAATACCCTTCTGATTGGGACAGCACAAGGTCAAGATGAAGTGTTTAAATGGGACTGTTGACTTGACCTCCCGGAGCCATCTTGAGGGTACACTCATTATTCATTCATTCGTTCAATCATTTATTAAACATTTTCAGTATGCTTCCTGTATGACAGGCCCAGAGCCAAGTGCCAGGAGCTCAAAGTCAAATAAGACATAAGCCTTGACAGCCTTGACCTCAGTAAGCTTGGGTCCAGTATTTGAGACTGCCATGTGAAATAAGCAAGTGCGTAGACAGAGGGACATATGCTGTAATGAAGGTATGTACAAGACATAGTAGGACACAAAAGAGAAATTGGCCAGTTCTACCAGAAGAAGTCAGCACGTCTCTAGCTGAGGTTTTTTTCCTCCAAGTTCACATCATACGGGTAATGTGCCTGCGTCGTAACAAGGTTTAAGGGTGGCACATGTCACACAATGGTGTGAACACCCAATCATCATGCTTATGAACTACAAAAGGATCTCGAGCTGAGTTTTGAAGGGTAGGTATGAATTCCCTAGGCAGTCAAGAAGTAGGGACAGGGGAAAACATGAGCAAAGGGGAAGACATGTTAAAGAAATGACAAGTATGTTTGTAAAGCTGGATAGTGAAGAGCAATGATAGAGTATAGAGTGTATAGAGTACGAAGTGATAGATGTGAAGTGATGATAGTGGTTAGGGGCATAAAGAAGGCATGAGAAGAAATGATCAGAGGTATATTGTAGGATAGTCAGCAATCAGACCTTAGGAGACTAACATGCCATGATAGGGAGTTTGGAACTATCCTGCAGATCATGTGGAGTCACTGATATTTCTTAGATGAGGAAATGACATAATCATGTTTGTAGCTTATAAATGTTTTATAAGTCATAACATATTGTATAAAATTTCCTCTGGTAGCACCAAGAACAGGTTGAAGGAAGAGGACATGAGACTAGAAGAAATCATCTAGAGATGTTTGTCAATTTCTCAAGTTGACATTCACAAAGACCCAATTTAAGCTAGCTTAAGCTGAATGTATAGATAAAAAAAGAGAAACGCATACAACAGGCTTCAGGGACAGCTGTATCCAGGAGTGAAAACAGGGCCATCAGATCTCTCTTCATCTCTTGACTCTGCCAGTTTTCTCTTTTCTTGGTGTGTTACATTCTGTCACATTCCAGACAGACTATGTCCCTGCGGTGAGAATGATGATTGCTGGAAATCTGTATCTTGATGCAGAGGTGAAAGAGACTTGAGGAGCCTATGTGGCTCAGTCGGTTAAGCATCCGACTTCAGCTCAGGTCATGATCTCATGGTTCGTGGATTCGAGCCCCACATCAGGCTAGCTGCTGTTAGCATGGGGCCCGCTTCAGATCCTCTGAGAGCCCCGTGTTGGGCTCTGTGCTGACAGCTCAGAGCCTGGGGCCTGTTTCAGATTCTGTGTCTCCCTCTCTCTCTGCCCCTCCCCCACTCACAGTCTGTCTGTCTGTCTCTCTCTCTCAAAAATAAACATTAAAAAAAAAAAAAAAGAAGTGAAAGAGACTGTTTCTCCCAGAATCCTTACATCAGATTTCACAGAAGCACTTTGATTGGCTCTGCATGGGACATACTCTCCCTGTGGACAGGTACATTGGGCGCTATGATTGTCCACACCTTAGTGACATGCCCACCCCTGTGGATTGTGAGAAGGATACTTCCTTAAAAGGAAAGCTGGTGTAATTATCAAAAGAAGAAGAAACTGAGGATGAATAAAATAAGTTTCATTTAGGTAAAAACTAATGAAGAACTGAACTTGTGGAGAAAGGGACAGGTTCAATAACTTTTTTTTTTTTAAGTTTATTTATTTATTTTTGGGAGGAGGGTGGGACAGAGAGGAGAGAAAGAATCCCAACCAGGCTTCTCACTGTCAGCACAGAGCCTGATGAGGGGCTAGAACTCACAAACCGTGAGATCATGATCTGAGCCGAAGTCAAGAGTAAGATGCTTAACCACCCAGGTGCCTATACTTCTTCATCTTTTTTATTTTATTTTTGGTTTTGAGACAGAGAGAGCATGAGCAGGGGAGGGGCAGAGAGAGAGGGGGACAGAGATCGGAAGCGGGCTCCATGCTAACAGCAGGGAGCCCAACGCTAGGGAGATCATGACCTGAGCCAAAGTCAGGACGCTCAACCGACTGAGCCACCCAGGCGCCCCTACATTCAATAACGTCTTAAAAAACAGTTCATAAAGACCAATTTTCCCCATACATCACAGCGTCTGTGCAAAGGCGGCTACTGCTGGCCGCCAGAGCTCCAGGGGACGTGGTTCACCGGGACTACCAGCCCCCTGGCCGGTCAGGGCATCTGTGAGGTGAGGAGTCACGTCCCAGGAGGCTGCTGGGAGGTGCTGACTTCTGGAGAGCAGCTCTCCTGCCAGGCTTCTTGGCACAAGGATGGTGTCCGTCCCCTCCGGCCTGGGGGAAGGCTGGTTGGCAGGGCTACAGGAGGCTCCCAGCTGCTAAAACTCTCTCAACTGGCTTCATGGACTGAGAGTGAGGCAGTGGGGGCTGCCAAGGACTTGACATTTCTCAGGCTAATGAGGGCGGGAGGTGGCAGCGGGAGAGCCACTGATTTATGTTTCTATGCAGAACATCAAGCTTCACCTGAGGCTGGGTGAGAGCAAGGACCTCTGCTTTTGCTCTCAGAGCTTTCGTGGTGTTCTTCTGTCTTCCCCCAGACTCAGGATGCCTGACCGCATGCTCATGCCACCCCCAATGGGGTCTTCTGGCCCCTCCTTCCTCCTAGAGCAGACCAGAGCTGAGACTGGGAGCATCTCTGGGCGTCAGAGTAAAAGGTCATCCTGCTGCTCTCATTAGGTGGTTAAACTCACCCCGGATCCTGAACTTGAAATCTGTGGGCACTTTTGCAGAAGGACCACCTTCTACTTGCAAGCGATCCCAGTGCTGGACGCACAGGGGTGCAGAAGGGTTTATATGGCCTCGGAAAGATGTACTCAACATATTGTTAAATGAGAAATAAAGTTTTAAAACAGTACACAGCGTACCTGATGTCACAGAATATGAGTACTTACATACGGGATGTAGTTACATACAAATTGTACACTAAAATGTGGGTGAACTCAGTGAGTTAAGCATTGGACTTCACCTCGGGTCATGGTCTCGCAGTTTGTGCATTCCAGCTACACGTTGGACTCTGTGCTGACAGCTTGGAGCCTGCTTTTGATTCTATGTCTCCCTCTCTCTGCCCCTCCCCCACTCATGCTCTGCCTCTTTCTCTTTCTCTCTCTCTCTCTCTCTCAACAATAAATAATTATTAAAAAAATTTTTTGTATATGTTAGTAGTGCTTTTCTCTGTATTATAAGATTCTGTTTGTGTATGTATGTTTTGAATTTTGGCTTTTTTCATTTATTATTTTCTAATTTTTCTTTAATAAAGATATTAGTTATATGAAAATAACAATACTACAGTAGTAACAAACACAAGGTATACTACCCTGGTACCTTTTTAGCATAAGGCCCAAGAAGCAGTCAGAATGGAACTAAGAGAAATCAAGACCATCGCAGTGGACTGAACGCTTATTCATATGTTGAAAGCCTAACCCCCATTGTGAAAGTATTAGGAAGCGTGCCCTCTGTAAGTGATTCTGTTATGAGAGCAGGAGAGGTTTTTAAAATTTTTTCTAAATGTTTATTTACTTTTGAAAGACAGAGAGAGAGAGAGAGACAGAGTGCAAGTGGGGTAGGGGCCGAGAGAGAGGGAGACACAGAATCCAAGGCAGGTTCCAGGCTCCGAGCGGTCAGCACAGAGCCCAATGCGGGGCTTGAACTCATGAACCATCTATGAACCAGGAGGTAGGCTCTCACCAGACACCGAATCTGCTTTGACCTTGGACTTCCAGCCTCCAGAACTGTGAGAAATGAATTTCTGTTGTTTACAAGCCACTTTGTGGTATTCTATTCTAACAGCCTGAACAGACTGAGAGACCTCGAATCTAAAAAGATTCATAGGACTCTCTGGGGCTCAGTCCTATTCGGGCTCCTGTGTTTATATTTGTGTCTAACAGGCAAGGAATTCTCAGGGTGTGGACCCATCTTGCAGACCAGTGTTCCCTGAGTCTATCCATGCAGGGACTCAAAAGAGACAAGGGTAACGAATCTGACATGGAACTTGAGGTGAAGGTGGAGGGGGTGTAGGTAGATACAAATATGAGAAGAACTTTGGCTGGCTGTGTTGGCAAATTGGAAGGGCCCATGAACGATGTTCCCGTGATGGGCTATGCCACTGGAGTGAAGTAAGTGGAACTCATTCCATTAAAAAAAAAAAGTTTTGTCTTCTTAAGTTAGAAAAAACCCTTCCTATACTGTATTACCCATGCAGCACCCAACCCCCATTCCAGGATGATAAACCCCACCACAAAAATTTGAGTTGCTAAGTTTTTTGGAGTCTGACACAGTGGGAAGTGTGAAATGCAGGCATCTGGTAGGCCAGAAAGCAAGTGGTTTTGAAATATTTATTTCCATGAAGCATTAACTATGATTTTTAACCGTATACTGGAAGTTTTGAGTACACACAAAGCTCAGGGTTCTGGTCAGCCAGCCAGGAACCGTTGACTGAGCTATTTTTTTCCCGAAGAGAAAGTAGGTAATAGGCTTACAGGGAAAAATTAGGCACTCGCCTTCTGCTTTGTAAGCCTTTTTGTGTTTTTTGTAGGAATCTCAGTTGAGAGAAAAGGGTGCTGATGCTGAGATTAATAACCCAGGATACTCTTGGAGGCCCTGTGAGATTTTTTTTTTAATAGTTCATTGTCAAGTTGGTTTCCATATAACACCTCGTGCTCATCCCCACGGAGGCCATGTGAGATTTAAAAATGTTTTAGAGGGGCACCTGAGTGGCTCAGTTCGTGAAGCGTCTGACTTCGGCTCAGGTCATGATCTCACAGTTCATGAGTTCAAGCCCCACATCGGGTTCTGTGCTAACAGCTCAGAGCCTGGAGCCTGCTTCGGATTCTGTGTCTCTCTCTTGCTCTCTGCCCCTCCCTCAGTTGCATTCTGTCTCTCTCAGTCTCTCAAAAATGAATAAACATTTTTTAACCCTTCCCCCGCCTTTTTTTACTGTTCTACAGAGTTGGGTAATCAAGAGGAGGGGAGGGTAATCTTAATCAGTGGCATGAGTTTAAATATGGGGCGTCTTGGTAAATTATCTGCAAGGGCTATTACCTCTCATTAATTACACTATAAACAACTCTTCAGGAAAAGGGCCCACTGGTTGTGGGAGGCAGGGAAGGGAAGGCAATTCAGTGCCCTCCAGACAATAGTCACATCCTGGACCCCCAGAGACAGGCTTCCTTTGCACTTACTTACAGAGGTGTTCAGCCCTGAGCAGGCCAGCCCCTTTCCCAGGGTGGGAGGTGGGTCCCCTTATCCATATCTGGTAGAATCATTATGTGCTATTCCTCTATCTACTGTTGACCGGGGTGGGGGTGGGGGGGGGTGAACAGGAGCAACAAAGGCTGAAAGAACAAACAACAAAGATTTTTTCCCCCCACATTTCCAGCTGAAGTAGTGAATATTGGATCACTTACATGGGAGATGTTCTTGGAGTTTTTTCCAGATCATTTCAAGAAGGCAGGTGCTTTCTGAAAATGAGCATTCTGCTTCTGGGTTAATTTTTGAAGGCCATCTGTGATTGATTTACTAGAGTGCTAATAATATTTTATTTTCCTCTTTTTTTCTCCCCCAAGCATCCTAAACTTCTTCCCTAACCCCATATACCCAGCTCAGACGTAGAGAGGACAAAGTCCCACGCTGTGCGGTATTTACAGTTTTACAGGAAGGCTAACTTACAGGCTGGTGGTTTTCCCCTAACTCCAAAGTTAGTTGTTGGGGGGTGGGGTGGGGAACCTTCTGTTTAAAACAAAACTGCACCTGAGATTCACAATTTGTATTAGGGTTATCTTCTCCACTGTGGAAAATAAAATCACACAAGAAAAGAGTGCTAGGCTCTTTTCTTAGTAAAAGGTATTATGTCAAATATGGCTATAACGTGGGGCACCTGGGTGGCTCAGTCCGCTAAGCATCCAACTTCAACTCAGGTAATGATCTCAGGGTTCATGGGTTCAAGCCCTGCGTCAGGCTCTGTGATGACAGCTTGGAGCCTGGAGCCTGCTTGGGATTCTGTGTCTCCTTCTCTCTCTCTGCCCCTCCCCAGCTCATGCTCTGTCTCTCTCTCAAAAACAAAATAAACACTAAAAAGGATTTTTTAAAAATGGCTGTAACGTAATAGCTGACAAGGAGTAGTCAGATACCATGCTAAGCACTTGACGTGGGTGATCGCATTTATTTATTATAGCTCTGTGAGGAAGCTATACAACCTATGGTCTAGAAAGGTTAAGTAACCTGCTTGAGTCTTTTTCTTAATTTTTGTTTTTTAATTTGAGGTATGATTGACAAAATCGTATGTACTTAAACTATGCAACAAGATGATTTCACATACATATACATTGTGAAATGATTGCCACAATCAAGTTAATTAACACATCCATTGCGTCGCATAGTTATCTTTTTTTAGCAGGGGCAAGGGGATGAAATCTACTCTCTTCGTGGGGTGCCTGGGTGACTCAGTTTGTTAAGTGTCCAACTCCGGCTCAGGTCATGAGATCACCATTAATGAGTTCGAGCCTCAAGTCGGGCTCTGTGCTGACAGCTCTGAGCCTGGAGCCTGCTTCAGATTCTGGGTCTCTCTCTCTGTCTCTGCCCCTCCTCCACTCGCACTCAGTCTCTCAATCTGTCCCAAAAAATAAATAAACATTAATTAAAAAAAAAAAGATCTACTCTTTATAAATTTCAAGTATACAACATAGTATTACTACCTATGGTCACTATGTGTATGTAGATTTAAAGAACCTATTCACCTTATGACTAAAAGTTTGTACCCTTTAACCACTACCTCGCTAGAAAATCCCCCAGCCTCTGGCAACGGCCATTCTTCTCTTTTTCTGTAGGCTCTTTTTTTTTTTTTTAAGGTTCTGCATATAAGTGATAGCATACAGTGTTTGTCTTTGCCCAGGGCTAATGGTAATGTAGGGAAAGGATTTGAACCCAGATCATTCTATATAATACCTTGTGTCCCTACATCCAACACTGTATTCACTAGGAGGAAGTAGGGAGAAGGAATTTGGTAATTAACCAGTCCTCTTAAGAAAGTATCATCTAGGGATGCATGGGTGGCTAGGTCAGTTAGGTGTCCAACTTTGGCTCAGATCAGGATCTTGCAGTTTGTAGGTTTGAGCCCCGCGTCGGGCTCTGCTGACAGCTCAGAGCCTGGAGTCTGTTTCAGATTCTGTGTCTCCCTCTCTCTCTGCCCCTCCCCTGCTCATATTCTGTCTCTCCCTGTCTCAAAAATAAATAAACATTAAAAAAAAAAGAAAAAGAAAATATCTTCTAAAAGAACCATGCCCTGTCTTTAACCCAGCTCCTACCTCAGCTCTACATATAGAGCCCCTACTCCGTGGTCTAGATGAACTTTACTCTCTTTGTACTATGGCTTATTGGTGTACATATTTGCTTAATGGAGCTTCTTTGCTTAAAGGACTGAGGCATCTCTTGCCAGAGAATTTATACTAGGAGAAATAGCAGCCCGAGGAGGGGAAACAGTGTAGTGTCAATCACTGGGATTTGTCCCCTAATCCCATCTCTGAGTCCTACTGAGAACAAGGAAGGAGCTGATTATCTGGTCTATTTCCAGTCTTCTCTTGACATTACCACTGTGTCCATGTAGCTTGTTAGACAAACTTCTCAAAGCATCACAGGAGTCACCTTTAGGGTTGTTTGTCCAACTCGCTCATTTTCCCCGAGACTGACATTCACAGCCACGGGCTGGTTCTTGGCTGCCGTGTTCCAGCTTTGAATTGGTGTTCACTCCATGCCTGACCCCACCCCTACTGCCTCTGACCGGGCAGAAGCTCGGCCAGAACTCCTTCCAGGACCTAGGAATTGGGACTGAGAGAAGGTTAGTGGCTGGACCTGCACCGTGTAAACTTGAGAGTGATTTCCACCAAAAAAAAAAAAGAAAAGCCAAACAATTAGTTTCAGAGAGAACAGACACAAAGGTAGAGAGCGAACGCCATGGTTTTCCTGTCTCTGCTTCCAGTCCTCCTCCTCTGGCTCTTGGCTCTGGACACACCCAGTTTTTTGTGTTTTTTTAAGTGATGAAAGTATTTTTGTCTTAAAAAAATTTTTTTAATGTTTACTTATTTTTGAGAAAGAGAGAGAGAGAAAGAGAGAGAGAGAGACAGAGTGTGAGCAAGGGAGGGGCAGAGAGAGAAGGAGACACAGAATCCGAAGCAGGCTCCAGGCTCTGAGCTGTCAGTACAGAGCCCGATGTGGGGCTTGAAGTCACGAACCGTGAGATCATGACCTGAGCTGAAGTTGGCCACTTAACCGACTGAGCCACCCAAGTGCCCCAGAAGTATTTTTGTCTTAAATCAGCTTGAGATGGTTTCTAAACTTGCAACGGAGAATTCTAACTTTTCAGAGCTTCAGGAGTCAGGATGTAGTATAATCTATCTTTTTTTTTTAAGTTTATTTATTTTGACAGAGAGAGAGAGAGAGAGCGCACAAGCAGGCGAGGGGCAGAGAGAAGGAGAGACAGAATCCCAAACAGGCGCAGAGCCCAATGTAGGGCTTGAACTCATGAACCAAGAGATTGTGACATGACATCATGACCTGAGCCGAGATCAAGAATCAGACGCTTAACTACTGAGCCACTCAGGGGCCCGGGGCATAGTACAGTCTATTAATTGAAGCCGTGGTCATAGCGTCGCTTCCCCTGTAGATATTTTAATTATGCTCAGTCCTGAGGCCACAGTTTATCTTCTTATCTGTTTCACAAGGTGGGGAGGGACATATGAGTCAACACCAATGGTAGAGCAACAGCTTAACAGCAAGTGTATGTTTGATAGTGAACATGTCTGATCTTGGAATATGATGGACAGCACATTATCCCACTATTTGTTTTTTTCCCTTCATCTAGCCTTCACCTGCAAAGACAGTAGGAGACCAAATCTTGTCCACAAAAGCACTTGCTTTTCTTTACGTCCCTAAAATGGGAGCCAAGAAGACTGAAGGTCTTTGCTTTCATCACAAATCAAATAGATAAGCTGTGATGGGGACCGCAAGGGACCCACAAACAACCGGCTGTGGGAAAGGGAGTGAGCAAGAGTGAGGGACAGGTGGCTCTGGGGATAAATAACCCAGCTGTAGGGTCAACAGGTCTAAGTCTGATGCAAAGTTTCCGGACAGAGAGGTACTGTGGTTTCCCTTCTTCCTTCGGTGCCCAGAGGGACAGCCAAGAAGCATCCATATTTGTTTCCTGGAGCTGCCGTAGCAAAGTACCACAAACTGGGGGTTTACAGCAACAGACACATATGGTTTCACAGCCTTCTTCTGAGGTTAGAAGTACAAAATCAAAGTGCTGGCAGGGCCAGACTCCCTCTGAAGCCTCTCGTGGAGGATCCTTCCTTGCCTGTTCCAGAATCTGGTGGCCCCAAGTGTTCCTTAGCCTGTGGTTACACCCCGCTAATCGATCTGCCTTCGTTAGCATGTGGCATTCTCCCTGTGTGTCTTCACACTGCCTTATGAAAGGCCCACATTTGTATCCACTTTCCTTCTTTCTATGACGATACCAGTTATCGGACTGGCACCCACCCTGCTCCAATATGACTCCTCTTAATCAGTTAGGTCTGTGACAACCCTATTTCCAAATAAGATCACATTCTGAGGTACTGCGGATTGGGACTTCGACATCTCTTTCTCGGGTTGGGGGAACAATTCAAATCATGATATCATCTATGGGGGGTTGGCAACCTTGAGCTTGATTTGAGACATTATAAATGTCCTAAGGAGCCTGACATAGTTGGTCTTTTAAGCTAGCTGACGTACCTCAGCAGATTTGGTGAGCAGATTGGCCAGCTTGTAATGAGGACCCAAGAGGGAGAATTTATCCTAACAGACAAAATCACCAGGCATGGTGACTTATCTAGTACAGTTTTTTTTTTCCTTAGTGGAATAAAAAATAATACAGCATATACAATAGATGGTGATCTAGCTTCAGTGAGATCCCATCATATAAACTTGCTTTTCCTTTTTCTTTCTCAAAGTAGTTTATCCCAGTGACTTTAAGTCAATTTCCTTGGGAAATGGCTCTTCAACTGACTTTGAGTGTATTATATACAAATGACAACTTTTGTCAAATGCCTTGATGGAAGAAAAGATATAGCATTTCCAATATCTACCAATCTAGTGACTGTACGTTTTGAATTCATGCCTTTTTTTTGAGCACCTATTATATATTAGCTATGGTTCTAAATGTGGGTATGTATTTACGGTAAAAAGTACAGATTAGGTCTTTGTTCTTCAGGGGTTTTTTTCCCGAGGGCATTGCTGACCAATGTAAATATGTGATTTTATTTTATTTTATCTTATTTAAAATTTTTTATTGTTTATTTTTAAGAGGCAGAGAGACAGAACACTAGCAGGGGGGGAGCCAAGAGAGAGGGAGACACAGAATCTGAAGCAGGCTCCAGGCTCTGAGCTGTTAGCACAGAGCCTGACCTGGGGCTTGAACTAACGAACTGCAAGCTCATGACCTGAGACAAAGTTGGAAGCTCAACCAACTGAACCACCCAGGTGCCCCTGTAATTTTATTTTTTGAGTAGTCACATTCACATTACAAAACGTACCAGGAAACAGGTGAAATTAATCCTAATAGAATGTTGTATTTAACTCAATATATGCAAAGTATTTTATTAAGGAGGTGTTTTCTCTTTTTATGTTTATCCCTTTTTATGCCACATCTTCAAAATACAGTGTGTATTTTCACCTGTAGCACATCTCAGGACTAGCCACATTCAAGCTCTCGATAGCCACCGTGGCTAGTGGCTACTGTGTTGATCAGCACAAATGCTGATGAATGGAGAATGGGAATGGGAGAGAGATAATGAAGAAGTAAACAAAATCATTTTAGATGAAGAATATAAAATAGGAACATGGGATCAAGAGTGACTGGCTGGGATCAAGAGTGAAAGAGTGACTTTTCATAAAGTCTGTCTTTGAGAAGGTCACAGCAAAATGTGATCAAATGGATGAGAAGGACTCTGTTAGGCTAAATTGAGGGGCAAGAGGTCAGGAATAGTGAGAATAAAGTCTCTCCAGTAGGAAGGAATTTAGAACAGCCCAGGAACAGAGTCAATGTCTGTGTGGCCAGAGCAGACGTGCATTCGTGTGCAATGGGGGGAGGGGCTGGAGGGGGGAGGGTAGAGAAGTAAGAGGGGTGGAATGGTAAGGGACCAGGAAGGAGAGGTAAGCTGGCACCTTATAGGCATTGTAAGGACTTTGGAAATAGTGCTGGTTTAAATGCCTCATTTCTATGTGAAATCACACTTGCTTCTGGTGGCTACTATGTTCATTCATTATGTATTCACATCTATTTGTTTAATAATCACTTCTGGAATTCAGCTGGGGATCGATGTCTAGATTTTCCATGTGATGTCTTCAAAAGCCATCCCTTTTCCCTTGTAGAACATTGGGACATTGCCCTTTGTATCTCCTGTTTTCCATAGATCTCTTGAATGATATTGAAGCCACACCCATAAGTTTCTCCAATGCACAAGGATGTAATTCAGAGAGGTCTGAAGATATAAACACATTTTCACTGAGTAAATTCCTTTTTTTTTTTTTTTTTGAGAGAGGCAGAGGGCGAGTAGAGGAGAGGTACAGTGGGAGAGAGGGAGAATTACAAGCGGGCTCCACACTCAGCACAGAGCCTGATGCAGGGCTCGATCCTGTGACCCTGGGATCATGACCTGATCTGAAATCGGGAGTTGGATGCTCAACTGACTGAGCCACCCAGGTGCCCCAAATAAATTCTATTTTTTTTAGCAGATTGTCACACATCTTCACTTTCATTTACCTTTTATAGTATTTATACTCTTCAGTTCGAAGATACCACTTGATGGAGAAGACAGAAATATAATAGCAACTGAACTAATTCTGCTTCCTACGGGTTGTTAAAATTGTACTATTTTTCCTACTTTCTTTTTTTGCTCTGAATATAACAGTCTTTGCTGGATTTTTTTTTTTTTTGCATGAGTTTCAGCTCATACAGTGTATTGCTTTCTTAAAAAATTTTTTTCTTTGGTTTTATTTATTTTTGAGACAGAGAGAGACAGAGCACAAGTGGGGGAGGGGCAGAGAGAGAGGGAGACACAGAATCTGAAACAGGCTCCAGGCTCTGAGCTGTCAGCACAGAGCCCGACGTGGGGCTTGAACCCACAAACCGTGTAATCATGACCTGAGATGAAGTCAGATGCTCAACTGACTGAGCCACCCAGGCGCCCCTGTATTGCTTTCTAAATACCGGTGTTTTCATTATTTCTTTATCTTTGTATTTGCCACAACTGACAGCAGTACACCTTCCTCCTATACCCCCAAACACGAGGGCATTTTGACTCTTCGATTTTCCTTTTGTCCAATATTTGGCCAATCCTAATGTTAGTGAGGACCCTCCATTGAAAGCTATAGGAATACAGCTCAATTGATTGAAGCCATAAGAAAATGGACTAGTTCGGATGATTGAGAACTTCACCCATTTCAAGCACCACAGGATCTAAAGTCTCAAAGATTTTAACAGAACTCTGGGGTTTTCTTTGTTTTGTTTTGTTTTGTTTCTGTTTTGTTTTTTGTATTTGCTTTTATTCTCAGGGAGGCTTTTCAGTGCTCTACCCCAGCAGAAAAAAAAGTCTCATTACTGAAAGCACCATGAGAGGATATGATGTTCTCACCGGCCACATATAGGGTGCATGTCCCACTCGAGCCATCTGGCCTACAAATGGTAAAGATGGTTCCTCGGGGCAAGATCATTCCAGGCTGTGCTGTGTTATGAGAAGGGAGAATGGACATTACATAAGGGCAAAGAAAACAGCTCTTCCCTTCACAGTGTTGCTGGCATTTTTTCTCTTCTCCCCGTGTCCCCACCTCTGTTTAGCCGAGTGACATTAGATTTTTGCCTGGATTGTTGAAAACAAGGCTCTTCACTAGCCTCCCAGCTTTTGCTTCTCCCGCACAGCCATATCACACAATTCCATGGGGCACAATTTATATGAAAATCTACATGAACACACGGCAGCACCAGGGACCGGACTCTGCCCAACTCTCCCCGCCCATGTGATACCCGCCGGGAGATCTCAACGCTCTGGAATCTACAGAGGCCACCCTACCAGATATAAAGTCAGAAAGCTCACCATTTAGAAGGGGCAGAGAGATACCCTATTTCACAGGTGGGGACTGAAATCTGATAGAACAATGAGAAAGAGTTTCAGCATTCCATTGGACGAACTGACATAAGGAAGACAGAGCGACACAGGAAACATCGACTAACCATGAAGAACTTGCAATATGGTAAAGGGAGAGAAGCTCACCAATATTTGTGATTATTGCTAGAATGTAGGAAGGACCACATGAGGCATCCTGTTCATAGCTCATAGATGACTTGCAGCTGGAATGATGGAGGGCATCACAATAGAGATGACTGAGCTGGCCCTTGAAAGATAGGTAGGTTTTATTGACTAAGAGGAGGTGAGAAGGGGGGCACGCCTGGTAAAGTGAATGACTTAAGCAGAGGCATGGCGAGTTGATAGGAAGTCAGAGAATGGTGAGTTGCCCACATTGGCGGTATCCAGGGTAGCTAGAAACAGACTTTGAGACCATGTTGAGGCTAGCCTATGGAGGTTGCTGAGTGCGTTGGATCTGGGGGATTATGGAAACATGTCATGAGCTAAAAAAAAGAAGTTGAGCCCAAAAGACCAGCAGACATTTGTCTGGTGGTCTCTAGGGGCCATTTGCCCTTGCTATGCTTTTAAGAGAGCGAGAAGGAGAGTGGCCTGATTTGGCATGGGGAGCCCCCTTCCCCATGGCTGTGTGGCTGGTATTCCCCTGTTGTCTACGTGGGGGAGCCTGCCTGTGCCTTGGCAGTCAGGACCCGTGCCTTCAACACAGATATTAGCGTGTGGGCCCCAGAGCCAGCCTGATCTGGAATCCTTCTTCCTGACCCCATCTTTGCGCATCCGAGAGGCTATTTATTTGGGGTTTTATGGTGAAACTGAGGCTGCCTCAGGGACTAAGCAAGGTCCTGGGGCAGGCAGGAGAGAGACCGGCAGAGAGAGACAGCGTGGGCCCTATTTGCATGCTCAGTGTGTGGTAAAATGTCCCAGCTGGCCTGAGAGGTCAGCCAGGGAATTTGGTTGTGAGGATAGAAAGAAGCAGACTGTTGCTGACCATTTCTTTCTTAATCCGTTCTCTCCGCCAGCTACCCTGTGACTGGAAGCTGGGTTATGCCTCTCGCTAGGAGCGTTCCTTACTTGTCAATGGACTGCCTCTCTTTCTTCCCTTCTCAAAAGGAAGGATGGGTTTCTTGGCTGTGTTTCTGGTAGCTTCTAAAAGGCTTTCAATTCTCTGCTTGCAGAGGCTGGCTTCAGTGTGACTCATTCCATGTGACATGTTATGTGCGACAGGACTTTGCCACAAGGTGTCCCGGGAAACACTTCAGCAAGGCAGTCTCTGCTGTCCCCTCAGGGGCTGCTGAAATGGGAGAGCAAGGGGCAGCAGAGTTGAAATACATCTGTGGGGGGTGGACCGCGCAGCCAACGGGGGCGGCTTCTCATTCTCCATGATCCCAGGTCATTTGGACGAGGTCACAGATGTCTCCTCTCTGACCGGACTTGTTCAGAAAGTGCTGGGCAGTGAACAGATGCCCAGATGTCCTGTGGGGAGGAGTCATTGCTGTAAGACTTTCCAAGCCCTGGGCTGTGTTTCAAGATCCTCCCCTCCTGCCCTTCCTACCCAGGTTATATTGATGCGGTAGGATTAGGGGAAGACCTAAGAAAGCAAATGCAGATGCCTCTACCCCCCTGCCCACCAGAAGAACAGGTACAGGGAGCACCTGGGTGGTGCAGTCCGTTAAGCCTCTAACTCTTGATCTCAGCTCAGATCATGATCTCACAGTTCGTGAGTTCGAGCCCTGCGTAGGGGTGTGCGCTGAGGGTGCAGAGCCTGCTTGGGATTCTGTCTCTCCTTTCCTTTCTGCTCCTCCCCTGTTTGTGCATGCTCTCTCTCTCTCTCTCTCTGTCAATCTCTCGCTCTCAAAATAAACCTAAAAAAAAAAAAAGAAGAAGAATAGGTATCAATCTGTTGGCTGGAAATATTTCTGGACTTTGGTTGCAATATATTAGAGAAAGCCCCCTGGCCTGTGTGAAGGAAGCACACCACTGATGTTTGTAAGAAGGAAACCCACACTTCAGGTTAAGAGAGCATTTTAGAGGGGTGCCTAGGTGGCTTGGTTGGGCGTCCGACTTGGGCTCAGGTCATGATTTCATGGTCTGTGGATCTGTCCCTCTCTCTCTGCCCCTCCCCTGCTCACACTCTGTTTCTCACTCTCTTTCAAAAATAAATAAACATTAAAAAGGGGGGAGAGAGAGAGAGCATCTTAGAGTCAGAGAGACCCAGACAAAAAAAAAAAAAAAAAAAAACCAGCTCACCCACCTGCCTGTGAGACTAGGCAAGCCACGTTCAGAGCATCAGTCTCCAAATTTGTTAGGCTCCTGGCAGTGTCCACCTCACAATGATGTTAGAGGGAATAAACAAGATAATGAGTGAAAAGGGGTTAGCATAGCACTTGGTGCTTAGCGAGTGCTCAGTAAGTGGTAGGTACAGTTAACACTGAGGCAGTGGTTTCACCTTTTCTGTTTGGCGCTGATTAACCCAAGACAGGGGAACAGTCCCAAGGCAGGTGTCTGCAGGCTTGCAACTGCTGTTGTTCCCACTGTCCGGGCAGCTGTTACAAAATTGCATGAACATGGGAGTTAATTTAACACAGTATTAATTTTAAGATGCAGCTGGGTCATCCCTAGGCTCCAGTGCCTTCCGGCTCCTGCCTGGCACCCTGCCCTGGAGAGGCAATCGGCTTTGTGACTTCCAGATCAACCTCAGGAGGGTGTTTGTGGCTCAGTGATCAAAGGGTTGTTAATTTCATACGCATACCATATTAACACACATTTTAAATGGTTTGATTAGTTTTTCTGCTGATATCCAGCTTTGAAATTATTGCTTTGACTGCAGAGCCCCTGCGGACACGAGCTCTCATTATTTTTAGGGACAACACCCCCATACACCCATAAATCTAGGACAGCTGGCATTTGGGTTTTTCTCTGTGGTTCAAATGGTCTATTATATTGGAGAAGTGGTAAGTCAGTTCAGTTTGGGGTAAATGCTTTGATGTTCGGTTGGAATAAATGGAGGTAGGTCAAATCAACTGCACAAATGCAGGAAGTGGGCAGTGCATGTAGGTGAAAAGAATCAGGTGCTACAGTGGACCACAAGCTTGAGAGCAATCAGCAGTGTAACTCAGTTGTGACTCACACTGATTATGATAAGTGCGTGGATGTCTGTCCCTTATGCTCAGCCCAGTTAACCTGCCAAAGAAGCAGCACTACACAAAGTAGGAACCCAGTATGTCTTACAGAATTTCAAAGGAGATTTTATTTAAGGCCAGCCTCAGGGGAATACCTTTACTCTT
>NW_027527824.1:2781976-2799689 GCF_008692635.1 Crocuta crocuta
TTTTTTTTTTTTTTTTTTTTTTTTTTTTTTTTTAGTGTTTGTTTATTTTTGAGAGGAGAGAGAAACAGAGCACAAGCAGGGGAGGGGCACAGAGAGAAAGGGAGATACAAAATCTGAAGCCGGCTTCAGACTGTCAGCACAGAACCCAATGCAGGACTTGAACTCATGAGCTGTGAAATGATGACCTGAGCCGAAGTCAGACACTCAACCAACTGAGCCACCCAGGTGCCCTATTCTTTTAGCAGTGAGTGCCAGAAACTTAACTTTTTTCATTTAGTCTCTCTACAAGTCTCAGAACCATTACTTCTCAGGGATTTCTTTTAAAATAAAAGCTGGGGGTGCCTGGGTGGCTCAGTCGGTTAAGCATCCAACTCTTGATTTCTGCTCAGGTCATGATCTCATGGCTGGTGGTCTGAGCTCTGCAACGGGCTCTGCACTGACAGTGCAGAGCCTGTTTGGGATTCTCTCTTCCTCCCCCACTTGTGTCTTCTCTTTCTTTCAAGAGAAATAACTAAAAACTTAATAAGTTTTTTAAAATAAAAATTAAAAATAAAGCCTTGATTGTTGAAATACCTAGCTGTGTATGGTGCTGTGCAGAGCTCCTTTCAAAAAAAAAAAAGGGTGGGGGGGCGCAAAGCACACACCGGAGATCTCATGGTTCTCGGTGCTCTCCACTCTCTGCGGTGGGCGGTAGGCAGCACTGGTGGTTAGCACTTTCCCTGGGGCTTCCCCTCACCCCTGCCCCACAGGCATCCATTCATGCAGGGGCACCCCCAGACCCGGCGTTTACATCCCTCTGCCAGCCACGGGACAGCCTGACAAATGTTCACCTCCCTCGCTTTTGGACTGGTGCCTGGGACAGCGACCCAGTCCTTTGGAGGGCACTGGAGGGGGCACGAGTGAGGGGAGCTGAGGACACGGGGCTGTTTGTCAGAATCAGGCCTCCCATCAGAAATGGAGGAGATTGGGGGTGCCTGGGTGGCTCAGCCTATGTGGTTCAGCTGGTTAAGCGTCCAACTTTGGCTCAGGTCATGATCTCACCATTCATGGGTTCGAGACCCACTTGAGGCTCTGGGCTGATAGCTCAGAGCCTGGAGTCTGTGTGTGTCTCTCTCTCTACCCCTCCCCTGTGCAAATCTCCAGATTCTCTCTGGAGCAATTCCAAATTGTCTAGGGCAACCCATGTAGAGCAGTGGAGAAGTGGATCTGATACCACCCTACAAATTAGACATTTGTTGGGAAGTAGGGCCACTGGCAATTTTATTTATCTTTCTTTTCTTTTTTTTTAATATCTATTTTTTGAGAGAGAGTGAGCATGCAAGGGGAGAGCAGAGAGAAGGGGACAGATGATCTGAAGCAGGCTTCAGGCTCTGAGCTGTCAGCACAGAGCCTGATGTGGGGCCAGAACTCAGGAACTGTGAGATCATGACCTGAACCGAAGTTGGACTTCGGCTCAATGACTGAGCCACCCAGATGCCCCTATCATTGGCAGTTTTATTGACAGCCGTCTGATATCCTCTGGCATTTGATTTTTTTCCTAACCTATATGTAAGCATTTCATCAAAAGGAGTCACTAATAGCATCTGAATTGTGTTAAGATAATGTCTTCAAGTACATCAATGTGTTTGAGGTACTTTATCACAGAAAATTTAGAAATATAAAAAAGTAAGAGAAGAAGGGCGCTTGGGTGGCTGAGCCAGTTAAATGTCTGACTCTTGATTTTGGCTCAAGTCATGATCTTGCGGTTTGTGAGATCGAGCCCTGTGCTGGGCTCCATGTGCAGACAGTGTGGACCCTGCTTGGGATTCTCTCTCTCTCCCCTCTCTCTGTGTCCCTCCCTCACTTATGCTGCTGTCTCCTCTCTCAAAATGGTCATAAATAAATAAACTTAAAAAAAAGTAAGAGAAGAAATTACCAGTCACTTGTGATCTCACCATCATTAGCATTCCGTCTTTTCCATTGTATGTGCACATAAACACACAACACAATACATGTTAAACTATAAATAAAATCTTGATTCCCATTTTTCCTTTCAACTCTATATGACAAGCATTTTCCATATAATTAGGTATTTTTGAAGATAATATTTCAAAAGCTTTCAACAGGTTCTGGGACATAGTTAATGTTCAACATGTGGTAGCCATGATTATTTACGACAGCATTCCACTAAATGAGTAGACTGTAATTTATTTGCCTTTCTGATTTTGATGAACATTTAGGTTGCTACCTTTCCCCCACTATCATGAACAAACAGTATCAAGAACTTTTTGTATATAAAGTTGTGCTTGTTACTATGCTCTATGCCTGAAATGAATGTAACTCTATCGACTATACTCAAATACAAATACAATACAATACAATACAATACAATAAGAG
This sequence comes from Crocuta crocuta, assembly GCF_008692635.1. Lineage (NCBI taxonomy): Eukaryota > Metazoa > Chordata > Mammalia > Carnivora > Hyaenidae > Crocuta > Crocuta crocuta. The sequence goes on from NW_027527824.1 coordinate 2,784,353, forward strand.
TGTAAGTTTCTCAGCAATTTCTTAGGCTAGACTCCTGGTAAAGAATTACTGGGTCAAAGCTTAGGCATTTCTTAACTTTTTATTTGGATCTATATTGCCAAAGTGTTTTCCTAGAAGGAGTATACCTGGTTAAATTGTAATAGCGGTGTGGGAGAGGGTCCATTTCCTTTAACACTGAACTTGGGTGACAGTGTGACTTTGGTGACAGCCTGGGGAGGGCCCTGGGGGGCTCCGTTGGTTGAGTATCTGACTTCGGCTCAGGTCATGATCTCACAATTCTTGAGTTCGAGACCCGCATCAGGCTCCGTGCTGACAGTGCAGAGCCTGTTTGGGATTCTCTCTTCTCTCTCTCTGCCCTTCCCCAACTAGTGCTTTCTCTCTCTCTGAAAATAAACAAATAAACTTAAACACAATAATAATAAATAAATACATGCATACATGCAGCCTGATTGGCCATGTGCTTCTCACCCATCAGTGGAGGGATTAGCAAGGTGAATTGGCTCTGAGACAATACCAGCGAGACCTAGGGGTTTCCTTTTCAGGTAAACAGTTCTGAGCTATCAGTTTTCTGCCCTAACCTGGCCCTTGTTATGTATCCCCACGAACCCTTATGTTTCTTTTTATGTAGTGTTCTCCCTACTGGTAATTAATTACTTGTTTATCATTCATCCCCCCCTGTTGGACTACAAGCTCCCAAGACAGGGCCTCTTTCATCACATGAAAGCCCAGCACAGAGCCTGGTACTGGCACTGGGTACTGGTAATGGACACCCAGCGAGTGTTTGTGAATGAAAAGAACCACAGCTATACATAAACATGCCCTCGGCTAAGAGCCTGGAGCTGAATCATCCTCTCATGGCGGTGTGGGTTTAAAAATGGAAGAAGCATTTCTTATATATGATTAAGCAAAATAAGCCAGTTACAGAACATTCTGTACTTTCTGATGCCAGTTTTGCATGAGAGAGGGAGCAAGACAGACACAGAAGCAAGACAGACACAGAGGTAAGGAAGGATTGGGGAGAGACCCAAAAACCATCACAGAGGTGAGGAGACCCAGGGAAAGACTGAACACTGAAGTATGAATAGTGGTCATCACAGGGAGGGTTTCCTTTTTTGAGTCTGTCTGTGTTTTGCAAACACTTTATTATTATTTTTAAATAGTTTATTGTCAAGTTGGTTTCCATATAACACCCAGTGCTCATCCCCACAAGTTGCAAACACTTTATAATGTGCATGAGTGGGAAATATTTTTTCTTAAAATTATTACCAGATCTCAAATACTTTGAAATCTGGTATCCCAGGAATTTGGCCAATGTTACCTTATTTCCAGAGCCCTTTTCATCAGCGGGAGACATCTTATTTCTGTGGCCCCCTTTCTTCCCAGAGCTGTAATTTTTTTTTAATGTTTTATTTATTTTTGAGAGAGAGAGAGGCAGCATGAGCAGGGGAGGGTCAGAGAGAGAGGGAGACGCAGAATCCGAAGACAGTCTCCAGGCTTTGAGCTGGCTGTCAGCACGGAGCCCGATGCAGGGCTCGAACCCATGAACCGTGAGATCATGACCTGAGCTGAAGTCGGAGGCTCAACCGACTAAGCCACCCAGGCGCCCCCCAGAGCTGTAATTTTTATTTTTTACTTGAAGGACCAGAGTGGAGAGGATACAGAAAACCTCACAAAGTCCCTAAACCGTCTTAGAGGCTTAGTGATCTTAGAGGTCTTCCCCAAGCCAGCCCATCTCTCTGGGAAGGTGAGGAATGATCTTACTGAATGAAGAGGTGATCTGAGGTCAGCATTAAATAGATGTGTTGCTTTTCCCAGAGTTGGCTGAAAAGATCAAGTGACTTCCTCTACCGAGAAGTTATAATTCAGTGATTAACAGAATTTCCTCACAGATTTACAGGCTTCAGTTCTTATTCCCCAAAGCGCTGGCCTCATTACCATCTCTCCTCTCCAGGGAACAGCAGAGCCCAGTCCTCAGGGAGGAACAGCAGAGTTGCAGTTTATATGGAGAGACAGATACAAAGCAGAGCACAGGAGGGAAGGAGGGGGCGAGGGAGATAGGTAAGGACAGGAGGGGCCTCTAGAAAACGGAGAAACTAGAGCCTCTATCTCTGAGGGGCTCATAACCTGTCCAGTATTTCTTTTACTGCTTGAAAATTTCCTACCTCCTACCTTCCTCCCACCCCACACCCCAGTAATGGTATGATCCCATGGGGGATAAATCCATCGTCCCTGGAAATACAGAATGGCAGAACTTTCTGGGATCAAATATAGAAGAAAATGTGTAATTCTTTTCATCAGACACGGTTTTGGACATGTGTTTCTCCTTTTTCCTTAATTTCCAGGCATTTGTGAATTAAACTCATCACACACTGTTTCGATGCTATGACTCTTTGATCCTGGACCTTTTGCACACTATCCTTGCTCCTGGTATACAATGTTTAATTCACTCAATCCGTCTTTATGTGATTTTGTATTGTAATTCACCTCACAAATGATGGTAATTCACCTTTGATGCTAAAGTGTGGTATATATTCGGCTGTTCATTCGTTTATTCTGTGCGTTAGGGAAAGAGTAAGCTGCCGTGACAAAAGCAGCTTAGATGCTTCTTCTTAGATGCCTCCCCCCATGTGAGTGGTGCAGGCTGGCAGGTGAGCAGGGGGCTCTGCCCCAGGAGATCCTTTGGGAAGCCAGTTTCTGGAATGTTCTTGACCTGCCACCTAATGAGATGATGTCATTGTGCGATCAACAGAGGGCCGTAAGTATATCTGCATCTCCGCTTGGGGCAGAGTGAAAGAGTGGAACTCCAGAGCAAACTGGTTATCTTTTTATCTTTTTAAAGAACTAAAAACTTTATCTTTTAGAGCAATTTTAAGTTCACGCAAAATTGAGCCTAGAGTACAGGAAGTTTCCATACACCCCCTGCCCCTACACATGCATAGACTTCCCCGCTCTCAACATTTGTTACAACCCATGAATCTATATCGACACCGTCGCTATTATCCAAATGCTGTAACTTACACTACAGTTCACCCTTACTGTTGCACACTCTATGGGGGTGGATGAATGTATAATGACACGTATTCACCATTGTAGTGTCAATAATAGTGCCACTGTCCTTACAATGCTCTGTGCTCCTCCTCGTCATCCCACCCTCCGGTCTCATCCTGGGCAACTGCTGCTTCCATAGTTTTGTCTTTTCCAGAATGTAATAAACGGGGAATCCTACAGGATGGAGCTTTGTCAGATTGGCTTCTTTCACTTAGCAAGATGCATTTAAGTTTCTCCATGTCTCTGTTGGTCTCCACCTTGCAGACAGCACATCATGAGACTTCTCAGCTTCTATAATTTTGTGGGCCAATCTTGCATAATAAATCTTATTATGTGTGTGTGTGTGTGAATATGTATGTATGTGTGTGTGTATATATATATATTCTGTTTCTCTAAAGATCCCTGACTAGTAAATCTCGAAATACACCATCCTCTGTTTACTCTTGGAAATACAGAATCCCCATTTTGAGCTCCTTCTCAGGACTCGAAGTTCCGTGAAGGTTGGAATTATACCTTTATTTATTGCTGAATTTATTCCAACTACACATTTTCAAGTAAAATATAATTTGCTAACAAAATAGCAATAGAATGATAGTTCTCATTTATTCAGTGTGTATGCCAAGCACTAGTGAGCTGGGCGATCTATTTATTTTATCTTATTTAATCATCATACCAAACTGGTGAGAAAGGTAATATTATCCTCATTCTGTAGATGAGGAAGCTGGGATTTAACAAAGGACAAATCATTTGAGTAAAGTCACATGCTTAATAATTGGTAGATCTAGAATCAGAAATCAAATCTGCCTGACTCCAAATCTTACTCTGTTTTTGCCAATACCCTCAATATACAAAATGGAGCTTTTTTTAAAAAAAGTTTATTTATTCATCTCTGAGATACAGAGAGAGAGAGTGAGCACGCATGCACAAGCAGGGGAGTGGTGAGGGGGTGGAGACACAGAATCTGAAGCAGGCTCCAGGCTCTGAGCTGTCAGCACAAAGCCCGATGTGGGGCTCAAACCCATGAACAGCGAGGTCACGACCTGAGCCAAAGTCAGATGCTTAACCGGCTGAGCCACCCGGGCTGAGCCACCCAGGCACCCCCAATCTCCTCCATTTCTGATGGGAGGCCTGATTCTGACAAACAGCCCCGTGTCCTCAGCTCCCCTCACTCGTGCCCCCTCCAGTGCCCTCCAAAGGACTGGGTCGCTGTCCCAGGCACCAGTCCAAAAGCGAGGGAGGTGAACATTTGTCAGGCTGTCCCGTGGCTGGCAGAGGGATGTAAACGCCGGGTCTGGGGGTGCCCCTGCATGAATGGATGCCTGTGGGGCAGGGGTGAGGGGAAGCCCCAGGGAAAGTGCTAACCACCAGTGCTGCCTACCGCCCACCGCAGAGAGTGGAGAGCGCCCAGAACCATGGGATCTCGGGTGTGTGCTTTGTGCTCCCCCCGACCACCTTTTTTTTTTTTTTGAAAGGGACTCCGTACAGCATCATACACAGCTAGGAATTTCAACAATCAAGGCTTTATAAAGTAATTTTTAACTTTTATTTAAAAAATTTTTATTAAGATTTTAGTTATTTCTTTTAAGAGAGAGAGAACACAAGTGGGGGAAGAAGAGAAAGAGAATTCCAAGCAGGCTCCACAGTGTTAGTGTAGAGCCCGATGTGGGGCTCGAACCCACCAACTGTGAGATCATGACCTGGGCTGAAGTCAGACGCTCAACCTACGGAGCCACCCAGGCACCCCTACAAAGTAGAAATTTTAAAGTTCATTTATGAAATGAAGAGGCTTTGTTTACATGGTCTCAGCCCAGTCCATCAAGCTTTTGTTAAGTACCTACTATGTATGAGCCAGGCACTGGGACCACGAGGTTGAATGGCATGATATTTCCCTTAAGGGGCACATGCCAATTAATAGGCATTAACTGCTCTGGGAGAGATATAGGAGCAGAGAGGAAGGGCACAGCCTGGCAATTCATAGAGAGTTTCTGAAGGAGGTCCAATTTGACCTGAGTCTTGGAGGATGAGTAGAAGTTAGGCAGGTGAAAAATGTGGGGAGAACATGCTAGGAGTCAAAGCAGCATGAGAAAGGGCACACGACATGAGGTGACATGGAGGTGATGTGCCTTCTCCATTCCAGTGGCTTATCTCCATCAGGAGGAAGCTCCACTATCAATTCCTGCCTCTCTCTCCCTTTACTAAGCAGAGTGGCTTCTGATTAGTAAATCTGAGAAGAATAATTTCAATGTGCCTGATTCAGCTCTCTTATCTTCCTAATGGGAGTGAGCTATTTACAGGGAGCTCATGTTTGTTCCCTTCTGGGGTCTACAAGAAGGAAGCCCCCACCGCGGCAAATAAGAGCCACTTTCTCCAGTGTGGACGTTATCTGTGATAAAGGGGTTATGTTGGTCTTTCATATGTGGTCTCCTTGTCATATTACCTAATTGATTCAGAACTCCATCAGGGAAGAGGGATGTTAGATGGGCCTTCTAGAACATACATAATGGGGTGTAAGGTGTGAAGCACGAAGGGCAGGAGATGAGTTTCAACAGATTTGGAAGAGCCAGGTCATTTGTCTTAAAGGCCATGGGTTGGATCCCTCTGATTGATTTTAAGGTGGGTACTAACTCACTCAGAACTAAATTCCACTGTTGTTCTCTCCAGCAACAGTGTACAACATAGATTTTGGGGGAAATTACAGAAACAAAATCAAAGACAGGAAGACTAATCTGTAAGTGACCACAGCTATGTGTATTGAGGAAGGTGAGAGCCGAGCTGGCCACTTGTGGTGGAATGGATTAGAATAGTCTGGGATGAGTCCCTGTTTCCTGACTTCAGTAACTGAGTAGATTATAATGTCAGTTACCAAGNGCATCTGACTTCAGCTCAAGTCATGACAGCTCAAGTCATGATCTCACAGTTCATGAGTTTGAGCCCTGCATCAGGCTCTGTGTTGACAGCTTAGAGCCTGGAGCCTGCTTCGGATTCTGTGGCTCCTTCTCTCTCTGCCCCTCCTATGTTCACACTGTGTCTCTCCCTCTCTCTCAAATATAAATAAATGTTAAAAAAATTATAATGTCAGTTACCAAGAGAGGAAACAGGAAAACAGCCTTGTTGGGGGGGGAGTGAGGCAATGATGCATGTAGTTTGGGCCATGTTGATTTTTATATTTGGGATCTCCAAGTGAGATGTCTTGAAGCCTGCCATCAGGAAGGGATCTCAAGTCCAGCAGTGATGTATGTCAGTAAGGAAGATTTAAATTTGGAAGCCATAAGCCTCCCCTTCCAGGGAAGGGAGCATTATAATCATGACTGTATGGGATAGTGTAGGAAAATAGAATATGGGGCCAGACGGGAGCTGTTTGGGGGATGCAAACATTTAAGAAGTTGGCACAGGAGGAAGACCCCATATAGGACAGAAAGGAATGATCAGACATGCAGGGGGAGAATCATGAGAGATGTCAAAGAAGTGGAGAATTTCAGGAAGAACTGAAGAAGAAATAGAATCAAACGCAGCAGAAAGGCCCAGTTAGACCAAGACCGGGGGTGTCCAGTGGCAATTTGGAGGTGATGCCTTTGGAAGCAGTTAGATTTGAGTGGTATGGTCAGAAGCCAGGTGCAGTGGGAAGTGAAGACCCCATTTATTTATTTATTTATTTATTTANCCTGAAGACCCCATTTAGAGGGCCTATTTTCAAGATGCTTGTCTGAGAAGCCAAGGGGATGTCAAGAGAGACTCTCTCCTCTAAAAGTGAATCTTGAAGTAGGGCAGAGGGCAAGAATGTGAATTTATAGAAGAAAGGGGATTATGGATGGAGCACATGTCCCAAAGAGGACAGGAGATTATGAATTAAAAGCTGGCATGGGGGTAGGGAGTAGAGGGCAGGGGGTGGGGAGGCTGGGGTGACAGTTATCTTGAACAGAAGAGGTGTCTTCTTCCCAAAGACACTGAAGAAGAAGGAAGGGTGTTTACAAATGAAATAGGCACTGTTTGGTTGTTGAAGTCATTTTTGGTGAAGGCTGGAGGGAAGGACAGCAGTAGAAGTTCATGCCAGTAGCCTCATGAAAACAATGTAAACAGAGGAGGTCCTCAGTAGGTGATGGTTTTGTTCAGTTACAAGATTCTAAACCCGTAACTAATATTTGAACAGCTCTTTACATTTGGGGAAATGTTTTTGCAGACATGTTTCATTCGGCTTTCATAGCAGCGCTACGAGGCATTGTTATCATGTTCCTGTTTCGTAGAGAAAAAGTGAGACTCACGGGAGTGACTCAAGATCATACAAGCAGCAAAGGCACGATTCAAACTATATTTTTGGTCTCCAGGCTTCATAATATACAATCTGATACTTGAAAACATTGAGTCATGAATAAAAACGTATACCTTGGGTTGGTTTTTCTAAGAGTGAGGATGAACCTTTTCTTCTCTACTTGTGACCCCCTAAGTATTGGTACAGCCAAATGGCTCACTGATGTGATGTTTACATTGAGGTGAGTCTTGGGTTTACCTGGCTAATCAGCCCACACAGTCTACATAGGTCTATGTACACCCTGTGCTAGTTCTCACCTCTGTGCTTCTGAACCTGCCATTCTTCTGCCTACAAGATTCCTCCCACCGTTGTCTCCTGGCTAATTCTTATGTGTTTCACAGCCCCTCAAATGCCTACCTTTCCAGAAACTGACCTAAAACAGGATTAGATGCTCCTAATAGTACCCTGGGCTCTTCCCTTCTCTATCTCATTGAATTTGTGGCCTATACACCTGTCTCTCTCACTAGACTAAGAGCTCTTTGAGATCAGGAACTCTGGTCTCCATGCAAAGTGCCTAGCACAGTGCTTGGTACAATTATGGGTCCATCACCTGCAAATATGGAAAATATGACCTTTGGCATGACTCTCCGCGGAAACCAACTAAAACCATAAGTGAGATCATCACACGACCTCACTGTTCTTTTGCCGAGAAGAAGAGTTGTGGCAGAAGTATTGAGGTACAGAGATAATCAGTAAAAGCTTTCCTTCCCTCCCCCAAGACTTGTCTTCCTTTTCATTTTTTAAGTTCTAGTATTTACATCTATCTGGAAACTACTTCTCCCCACCTGTACTACTGCTATGGGTCCTTCTCTGGCCTGGATTGTTGTAACAGCTTCCTCACTGTTCTCTCTGCTTTATCCTTCCCAGGGGACAGCCTGCTCCCCACACCACACCAGAGTCATCCAATTACAGTGCAGGTCAGATGAAGTCCCTCAGTGACTCAACAGCCCCAATGGCTGCTATCTCATGCTGGTAAAAACCAAAATCCTTTCAAATGCTCTACATGAGCTGGCCCTTGCAAACTCTATGACTCCAGCTCCTCCTCAGCCACACTGATGTCCTCACTATTTTTTAAGGCGCCAAGGACACTCCTACCTCAGGACCTTGCATTGACCTTCCTTGCATGGAATTCTCCTCCTCCAGATTTTATTCTCTCTCCCTCCTTTGCTCCCTCAGCTTTTTTGACTCAGGCATGTCCTTCTCAGTGAAGCATCACCCCTGCCCCCCACCCCCATCAAACATTACAACTTCTGACTCCTCCCCCTGACACTGNCCCCCCCCCTTATTTCTCTACTTAGCACTCAATGCTAACTAGAATACTACATGTTTCACTTTCTTACCCTGTTTATTTTCTGCCTCCCCCAGTAGGGGATGATTTAGAACCATCTGGTTGATTTCTGTATTCCATCCCTCACACCCAGAACGGCGTCTGGCACAGAGCGGGTTCTCAATGAATATTAAGTTGAGTGAATGACTTCTGATTCAAGTCTGACCTCTTATCTCCTGGTTAAAAATGGATGGTTCTCAAATTGTTTCCTATCCATCAATTCGTTTTGTGTAATTAGAGTATATGCTTTTCAGAAGCCGAGACTGGTTTACACTTCATGCCGGTTTATTAATGTGGAGTGACAGCCATCATAGCTCAGCCCCATCTGTCCCTTGTCCCATCCACCCACTCTGCCTGGCTCGGCTGTCCCTGCCGGACCACAACGTTTCCCTTTGCCTCCTTCTACCTGTCTTGTTGCCTTGTCTCAGGAAAAGCTCATCATTCCTGGAGAAATTCTTCCTTTCCACAGCTTCTGCTGATTTAATCTTTGCTTTTTAATCAGATAAAAGGAGGTGGGGGTGGGAGTGGAGAATGTACTCAGACCATCATACATCATTTTCTGGAAGAAAAAGCCTGACATTTTCATTGGCAAATAAATCCTGGAGCTCTGGGCCTGGAAGGAACCTAAGAGGTTAGCCCATCCATCTTCATACCTGTGGGCAGTTCTGTGTTGAAAAACCATCCCCCAAATGCAACTGTCTAATCTTTTCTCTGGCTATTCTCTAAAGAAGTTATTTCCCTGACCTCCTTGGATAAGATCTTTTAGTAGAAAATATAAAATTATTATTGAAGCACTCACAATGCATAGAGTTAAGGAAGAAGAAGACAGATGTACAGGCTGGAGCCCAAGGTGGGAGGCTGGGCTCTGAGGCGAGGCCAATGTGAGCTTGAATTTTGAATCAACCAGCAATGAACTGGATGACCTTGTGCAAGTTAACCTCCAAAAGAGATACTTATAAAGTCCTAAGGACTTGATAAGCTTACGTGTGCGTAGAAGTAATAAGTGTATGTGCTCAGTAAATGCTTCTTCTCTTCTTTCTTCTATTTCTCTCCTGTAGCCCACCCAAATGCATTTCATGTTTAAGAATGCATCTAAATCTTCATTAGAGAATTTTCAAGTACAAGAGAATCTTCCACCTTGGTGATACTTCCAAATATTTGCAAAGGACTGTCCCTAAATCATTCCAATTTGAACATAAATACAGTTGATTTAGAGGACAGATGATGCAGGCTAGGGAGACTGTATTTGAATCCCAGCTCCAAAATGTATAGCTGTGGGACTTGGGGCACTCAGCTTCTTACGCTCTTCATTTTCCTCATCTGTAAAATGGGGGTAAATTATCTGCTACCCTATGGAGTTCTTGGAATGATTAAATGAGATTATGTATGGAAGGATTCAGCATAGTGCCTTGAAACCTAGTATGTGCTTAATAGATGATAATGGTGATTCTAACAGTAGCTAACATTTAATATGTGTGAGGCATCAGGAAGAACTTTCCAGATACTATTTCACTTAATAGGAAATAGTCTTGAGAGACCTTGGTATTTTCATTATCATTATGGTGATCATGTTTTAAAGCCCCGTGAAGAAAAGTGATTGAGTTCTCTCCCCCTCAAGGGATCTGTTAAAGTCAGTGAGATGCTTCGAAGGTCAGTGTGAGTGGTTGATGTTTATTCTGCTAAAGAGAAGGGGTGAAATGGGCTCGAAGAGAAATGGGTTAAAAGAGCAGTCTGTAGTAGAAGCTGGCCCTTGACCCTGGGTGTGGGAGTGGGTCCTTACCACGTAAACAAGGCTGTGGACTGTTCATTTCTGCAGCCTGAAGCAGCAGGCTGCCCCTCTCCAGGACAGTCATGCACTGAGTGGAAGGAGGGTGACAAGGGGGATCCACAGACCTTTGGGAGCAATGTCACTCAATTTCTATGGGTTGTGAGTACACATCTCTGCAGAAGTGCAAGTGACCTGGAGGGAGAGGTGTAGGATTTTAATGGGCAAAAAAGCCAATAGCAGGAGGTCATCTTTACCTAACCAAATAAGAAGCTTGATTTGAGCCTAACAATGGCATTAATAGTGTTGTCCAAGTGCTCCGCAAACATTTTCATTTAGCCCGCTGTTTTGTAAATCATAAATAAATAAATATATATATATGATTATTTTCAAAAACGCTAAAGAAGACAGAGCAAGAGAAAATGTTGGAGACTACGACTGTATTACAATCCATCACAAAAGAGAAAGCCTGCTACATATTAAAGGTGCCTGTGGCTGCCGCACATCCAGATGGTGACTGACACAGAGAGATCTTAGGTGTAATCGTTTTCTACACTAAAAGGTGGAGATGGGCCATTTGAAAATAATATTGCAATTCCTGTTACCAATTCAGGTTATGGAGCCTGAAATGTCCTGCTGTGAATCATTATGCTCTATTGAAACTCCCAATTTGCTTTAATAACATATCAACTTATAGACTGTGAAATATGAAGGTAGCTGCTTTCTGAGAGCATGTTTGAGTGGGTTTCTGGAACACTCAGGGAGATAACCGGAGGAACAGGATCACGTTTATTAGAAAGTGTCACTCCCACTCACCGCCCAGGCTCCTGACCCAGCAGCCCTCTTTCATTCAGATCCTACAGCCACGCCCAGGACCTTCTAAACTCAACCCCTCACTCCCGTAGTTTCCTCTTGATTTAACAAGACAGTGTCTTCTCCTCTTCTCTTGGTGGTTGGCTTCTTATCCATTAAGTTCAGGATTAAATATCATTCCTTAAGAGACCTTTACTGACTATGCCATCTAAAGCAGATCCCCTCACGACTCCAGCTTGCAGTGTGCTGGCAGTGTTCCAAAGCACACATCAGCGTATTTCATTTGTTTGTTTTGTTGTCAATGGGATCTCCCTCCTAGACTCTAAGGTCCGTGAGGGCCGATGGACAGGGTCCACACCTGCTTCGTTTCTCATTATGGCCTTAGCATCTAGCACAGAGGGTGTCATCTAGTGGAAACCCAATAAATATTGGTTACATGAGAGACACAAATGTTTAATATTTCCTTTTAGTTTATCACGTACTTATAGAAAATATACTAGAGCATGAGTCCTTTCTCAGCTCTGTTCTTAGATCTATGTAGGAAATTCATGCAACTTATTTAGCTGAAGATAGGTGGCATTTGACCTTGGGTTATTTAAGACCCAGAATAAGATTGTCATTGTCAATGCATTACTCAATGACATAGGTCATATATATATATATATGCAATGGAATATATATATATGTATATTTGCAATGGAAGTAAAAATAAACAGGACTGCATCAAACTAAAAAGATTTTGCACAGTGAAGAAAGCCATCAACAAAAACAGAAAGGCAACCTACTGAATGGGTGAAGATACTTGCAAACAATATATCTAATAAGGGGTTGATATCTAAAACATAAAACCTCGTACAAGTTAATAATAACAACAACCAAAAAAACCCCACCAAAAAACCTAATTAAAAAATGGGCAGAGGATCAGAAGAGACATTTTTCCTAAGAAGACATACAGATGGCCAACTGGCACATGAAAAGATGTTCAGCATCAGGGAAATGCAAATCAAAACCACAGTGAGATACCACCCACTTCTGTCAGAATGACTAGTATCAAAAAGACAAGAAATAACTAGTGTTGGTGAAGATGTGGGAAAAAAAGGGAACCCCCTTTTCGTTGATGCGAATGTAAATTGGTGCATCCACTGTGGAAAACAGTATGGAGGGTCTCCTCAAAAAATTAAAAATAGAGCTACCACATGATCCAGCAATTCCACTTCTAGGTATTTATCCAAAGAAAATGAAAACATTAATTTGAAAAGATACACACACCCTTATGTTCATGGCAGCCTTGTTTACAATAGCCAAGATATGGGAGCAACCTAACTGTCCACCGATAGATGAATGGATAAGGAAGATATGATATACATATACGCACACACAGCCATTTAATAAAAAAATCTTGTCATTTGTGGCAATAATGGGTGAACCTAGAGTGTATTATGCTGAGTGAGATAAGTCAGATCAGAGAAAGACACATGCTGTATGATTTCATTTATATGTGGAATCTTTAAAAAAAAAAAAAGAAACAAACAGAACAGAAACACACTCATAGATACAGAGAACAAACTGGTGCTTGTCAGAGAGGAAGTGAGTAGAGGGATGACTAAAATAGGTGAAGGTGATTAGGAGGTAAAAAGCAGCAGTTATAAAACAAGTCGCAGGGATGTAATGTACAGTGTAAGAAAACAGGCACTAATATCATAATAACTTTGTATGGTGACAGATGATAACTGGACCTATCATGGTGGTCATTACATAATGTATAAAAATATCAAATCACTACTAATATTATATTCAATGTCAATTATAATTCAATAAAAATGTCTTAATAAATACAGTTTGATTTCAGGCTCATTTCCATTTGAGTCACTGAGACAGTGTCTTCTTACCGTTTAAAAGAAATAAAGATGCTCTCACTTTGGGCCCTTCATATATACAGAGCCAATATCTTACACAACATGAGCACAAAAAATCGTCCCTTTCCTTTCCTTATAAAACTGTGAAAGGTAGAGATCACATCTCAGACTCTTAATAGCAGCTGGATTGAGAATCCACTGTGTTCCAGGTATTGAAATAACACTACAGAGTCCTTGGCATACCAATTCTCATTTTACTCATGATGAAAATGAGGCTAATAGAAATTCACTAATTTTCCCCAATCTCCAAACTTGGCAAGTGGCAAGGAGCAAGATTGAAAACCAGATCTGTCCGATGCCCGAACTCATATGCTTAGTCCTCTAACAAATGACCAGTCCAGCTTTGCACAGAGTTGTCTGAGCTTCTACTACATGGAACCAGTAATGAGCATCCTAGGACACAAGCTGAAGAAAAAGAGAGCTGTCTATGTTAATTCCTTGGACTATATATATCATCACAACATATACAAAACATCCCAAAACTGCACCAAGCAAAGGCAAGCCTGACATTTCTGAGTAAGTAAATGTATGCAGGACAAGAAAATGAGACACTAGGGTTAGGTAGGGTGATTGGGAAGCCTTTCAAAAGGTGAATGTAGTTCATTAGATTTTAACGAGGAGAAAGAGGAATGGAGGAAGGGGGCATGAGAGTGGCTTCTGTGGTGTTCACTTTTGGCCCCTTCATCACCATAAGCTGTATGCCTTTTTGGTCATGGCCTGATATAGAGCCAGGAAGGATGAGAAGGATGGTCAGGATATCGCATGTCCTGGTATAGCCAACACTGGCTGCGAGATTCTTGGGGGAGCAGGACAATGACCTTCAGGAAAAGAGAAAGCCTTCTTTCCTCTTTGCTGTTATGAATGACTTGCTCCAATGTGTCAAAAGGACACATGGCTGATGTCAGTAGTGGCTGGCATTATCACTGGAGTAAGACCGATGTGAGTATGGCTTCCAAGACTGTGCCACCAAAGTCAAAGTCATTAGAGTTCATATTCAGAATGAGGTGAAAGAGCTTCTGTGCCCTGTGGGTTAACTGTGGGTTCCATGTTAATCTCCCAAGCTTGCTATAGAGAACAATTAATATGGAGGACTTTGTGCAGAGAAGACTTCCAAAGAGCTAAGATCTGAAGGACTATCATAATGATTACTTGGAGAATGTTCCCGCCTAGGGACCTGGGTCGAAAATAGGGAAAATTGTAGCTTTTGGTCTAACAAAGAGAACTTTGGTTCCTGCTACTGAGGAGACCTCCTAATGCTTTATAGGTCCTTTCTAGAGGATAAGTGCGTCTTCCTCTCAAAAAATGATTCTATGTTAAAGATCTCAGCTTCAGCTCGGAGGATGAACTCTTTATGGTCTGGAACATTGGATTCTGCATGATCTTAAGCCAAAGAAACAACCAGTGTGTGCTAACTCCCTGTGCTCTCCTTCCCGCCCTCCCTCAGGCTGGGCTCCATATGAATAAAAGTGTGATTCGTTTATTCTGTCTAATTCCTTCAAACTTCGTTGACTCTGTTTGTGTATGTCCTTATTGGACCATGCTGTGATATTTAGTAGTCACTGAAGGTGGGTATCAAAGAAAGCACGTGCTTATTGCCAGCATTTACTACAAGTATCTAATCAAGTTCAGGTTACCGTGTTAATTATCATCCAGTTCCATACAGTTTAATATAATTCTACTGCAATTAGTGATTATGTATTCATCCAACTGCTCAGAGGGAAAAAAAACATTACATCTGGACATGCAAGGTAAATTGTTTTAATTCAGCTAACCATTAGATTTGTTCATAAAATGTTCATTAGAGCAAGATATACTTTAGTTTGAATTAATATCTTTAGTGAGCCCACCATCAACTGTTTAAGAACAGATTTTTCACGAGTCTCTTATCTTCATACTCTGTCTAGACCATGAATTACATTTATCTAAATATGTTTATTTTATTTTTTAATGTTTATTTGTTTTTGAAAGAGAGAGACAGAGACAGAGAGACAGAGTGGGGGCGGGGCAGAGAGAGAGGGAGACACAGAATCTGAAGCAGGCTCCAGGCTCTGAGCTGTCAGCACAGAGCCCGACCCAGGGCTTTAACCTACGAACTGTGAGATCATGACCTGAGCCAACCGACTGAGCCACCTTGGCACCCCTATCTAAATCTGTTTTTTTTT
>NW_027527824.1:2799874-2944174 GCF_008692635.1 Crocuta crocuta
CAACAATATTATTTTATTTATTTATTTATTTATTTATTTATTTATTTATAATTTGCATCCAAGTTAGCATATAGTACAATAATGATTTCAGGAGTAGATTCAATGAATCATCCTCTATGTATAACACCCCGTGCTCATCCCAACAAGTGTCTTACTTGATGCCCCTTATCCATTTAGCCAATCCCCCCACCCCCCACCCCTCCAGCAACCCTAAGTTTGTTTTCTGTATTTAAGAATCTTTTATGTTTTGTCCCCCTCCTTGTTTTTATATTGTTTTTGGTTCCCTTCCCTTAGTTTCGTCTGTTTTGTATCTTAAATTCGACCTATGAGTTAAGTCATATATTTGTCTTTCTTCGACTCATTTTGCTTAGTATAATATCCTCTAGTTCCATCCATGTAGTTGCAAATGGCAAAATTTCATTCTTTTTGATTGCCAAATAATACTCCATTGTATATGTATACCACATCTTCTTTATCCATTCATCTGTCGATGGACATTTGGGCTCTTTCTATAGTTTGGCTATTGTTGATAGTGCTGCTATAAACATTGGGGTACATGTGCTCCTTCAAAACAGCACACCTGTATCCCTTGGATAAATACCTTGTAGTGCCATTGCTGGGTCGTAGGGTAGTTCTATTTTTAACTTTTTTAGGAACCTCCATACTGTTTTCCAGAGTGGCTGCGCCAGTTTGCATTCCCACCAGCAGTGCAAAAGAGATCCTCTTTCTCTGCATCCTTGCCAGCATCTGTTGTTGCCTGAGTTGTTAATTTTAGCCATTCTGACTGGTGTGAGATGGCATCTCATTGTGGTTTTTATTTGTATTTCCCTGATGATGAGTGATGTTGAGCATTTTTTTCATGTGTCTGTTAGCCATCTGGAAGTCTTCTTTGGAAAAGCATCTATTCATGTCTTTTTTCCATTTCTTCACTGGCTTATTTGTTTTTCGGGTATTGAGTTTGATTAAGTTCTTCATAGATTTTGGATACTAACCCTTTATCTGATATGTCATTTGCAAATATCTTCTCCAATTCTGTTTGTTGTCTTTTAGTTTTGCTGGTTGTTTCCTTCACTGTGGAGAAGCTTTTTACCTTGATGAGTTCCCAATAGTTCATTTTTGCTTTTGTTTCTCTTGCCTCAACAGATGTGTTGAGTAAGAAGTTGCTGCAGCTGAGGTCAAAGAGGTTTTTGCCTGCTTTCTCTTTGAGGATTTTGACAGCTTCCTGTTTTATGTTTAGGTCTTTCATCCATTTTGAGTTTATTTTTGTGTGTGGTGTAAGAAAGTGGTCCGGGTTCATTTTTCTGTATGTCGCTGTCCAGTTTTCCCAGCACCGTTTGCCAAGGAGACTGTCTTTATTCCATTGGATATTCTTTCCTGCTTTGTCAAAGATTAGTTGACCATATTTCTGGATTCTCTATTCTGTTCCATTGATCAACAAGAATTTTAAAACTTCTCAATGGGTATGTTGAAAAAGGTACCCCTTAGAAACTTTCTCCCTCACAGAGAACATGAGAGTCACCAGATAGGAACAATTTCAAATACTTGCCAGTAACTCACAAACGTCCCAATACCCACACCCAATCTCTCCTCCTTCCCTCCCTTGACAGCAGAAGCACATTCCTCCTTCCATCCAAAGTGACTGCTCTTCCTGTATCCTGAATCTCAGCCTCTCCACCCTCCAGGGACCTCCTCCCAGATTTTCTTCAACTCTCTCCACTCAATCTGTCCCTTCTTTCAGTACAAATATGCTCTAAATTTCTTGTATTTATAAAACATCTCCCACCTTGAGCCAATGCCCAACCACCCACCCCTGGTGCCATCTTTGCTCCACATTTGCTGCTGGACTTCTTTCTTTCTTTCTTTCTTTTTTTT
Source organism: Crocuta crocuta (assembly GCF_008692635.1). NCBI lineage: Eukaryota > Metazoa > Chordata > Mammalia > Carnivora > Hyaenidae > Crocuta > Crocuta crocuta. Next base: position 2,801,747 of record NW_027527824.1, read on the forward strand.
TTTTAATATTATTTATTTATTTATTTATTTATTTATGTATTTATTTCTAGGAGAGAGAGAGAGAGAGTGTGAGCAGGGGAGGGTCAGAGAGAGAGGGAGTCACAGACTGAAACAGGCTCCAGGCTCTGAGCTGGCAGTCAGCACAGAGCCCGACGCGGGGCTCGAACCCACGAACCGCGAGATCATGACCTAAGCGAAAGTCGGACGCTTAACTGACTAAGCCACCCAGGCGCCCCAACTGCTGGACTTCTTGAAGAGCCATCTATCGCCATATCCTCACTAACCAGTCACTGCTCACCCCACCACAGGCTAGTTCTGCTCCTCTCACCCTACTGAGATGGCTTGTGCCAAGCTCACCCTAGACCTCCCTGTGTTAAACACACTAGATGCTCCTTGGTCCTGAGTTTGCTTGGCTACTTGGCTCCATTTGTTACCACTGACAATTTTGAAGGAATCTCTTATCTTGGTTCCTGCAAAGCAACATTCTCCTGGTTAACCTCATTGTGTGGGCTCCTTCAAAATTTTTTTATTGGCTTCTCTTCAGGTTTCTGTCCTTGGCCCTTTTTTCACTCAACACATACTCCCTGGGCCCTTTCTCAGGGCTATTGTTAACATCTATATGCTGCTAACTTCCAAATCTATAGTCCTCTGCCACCCATCCATTCACACAGCAAGCAGTGTGATATTTCTCAAGCACAGATCTCAACCTGTCACTTCCCTGAATACACTCTTCAGTGTCTTCCCATTGCTCTTAGGATAAAGCCAAACATCCTCACCTTGCATTCCAGCCTCAGTATCTTTCCAGGATTCCATATTCCCACTGTGCTAGACCTCTTTCCTGGTCTTTAATGGTACATGCTCTTCCAACTCTCAAATTCCTTTCCATCCAGTTCTTTCTACCTAGAATCTTCTTCTACTGGCTCTCCCACCTGTCACCTTCAGATCTGTGAGTAATGGTGCATCCTTTTTGGCCCCCCAGGCTAAGTTAGGTCTTACTGCCTTGTGACCCCATAGCTCTTCTGTATATTTCCTATGAAAATATTCACTATTTTTTATTTGTTGATATTCTCGTTTAACTGTTCACGGCTCTATCCCACTTCCTATCTAATGCCCAATATACACTAGAGTCTCACAGCTACTAGTTGAATGAACACATTTACCTAAATGATAGTAACAACATTATCTGAACATTCATATCTGAGAATTTTCCCCTTCCTTCCAGAAGGTGGCCCTTGTGCATTTTCCCAATTGCTAATCAACTGCTAATTCCAAACCAACCTGTTCATTTGAAAACAACTAGGCTCTTTTATAAAATTGTGGAGGAAAAGGTTGCAACACAAAAAGACCACTGTGTTCCTCTCCTGTTGTAGAAAATTGGGTGTGAATTTAATTGAAAAGGTATCTAACATCTGATTTAAATACCTCATGGCTTTTGTTCCTTTGGACTTGCTTGCTAATTTGCACATATACTCTGCAACCTGTTTTGAGTAGTATGATTAATGGCTGACCATGAAATGTCCTCTAAACAGTTAAAAAGTACTATACCCCTAAATGTGGCTTTATTAACTATTATACTTAGGTTTTTCCAAAGAAGGAGAAAACACTGTGATTTCCTTTCTTTCTTTCTTTTTTTGGGGGGAGTATTTATTTATTTTGAAGGAGGTCATCAGAGAGAGAGGGAGAGAGAATCTCAAGGAGGCTCTGTATTGTCAGCACGGAGCCCGATGACGGGTTGGAACCCATGAAGCACGAGATCATGACCTGAGCCTAAATCGAGTCAGACACTTAACCAACTGAGCCCCAAAGCTGTGATTTCTAATGGAAAAACAGGATTAAATATGCTGACAGTATAGTTTCATAGAAAAAATTTCAAGAGCATACTAGTTGCATATAGTTGAAAAAAAAGTTTCTTTAAAAAAATTTTTTTAACGTTTATTTTTGAGAAAGAGAGAGAGAGAGAGACAGCGTGAGCCGGGGAAGGGCAGAGAGAGGAAGGCACAGAATGCAAAGCAGGCTCCAGACTTTGAGCTGTCAGCACCGAGCTGACGTGGGGCTCAAACTCATGAACTGTGAGATCATGACCTGAGCNCTCCTGGGGGCCAGTAGAGATGTTCATCTGTCTAAATCTTGCTCTGCTGATTTTTAGTCCTGCCATTTTGTAAATACCCTTGCCTGGTGTTTTCTATCAGGACCCAAAATACTGGGAAATAACTTAAGACAACCACGATGCTTTGTGAGAGCCTGCAGATGACGTTTACGAAGCCATCAGAATGAGGAAAACCACTCTGAGAGCCTGCCGCAATGAGTGCTATGCTGCCCCATGGGGAAGGGATGTGGGCTCCGGCACAGACTGGATTTTATTTGGTTTTCGTATCTTGTTGTTGTTGAGCCTAAAATAAACGGCCAGGCCTGGAACAGCGGAGATTTAAACTCAGCCGAAAGGAACCTAGCAGGGAGGATGCATCACCTCCAGGCTGGTTGAGGGGCGAGATTTTCTAAAGACAAAGGAGGGAGCAGATGACCTTTCCAGAGCCCTCCGGTCTGCGGATTTTATGATTCTGCGCACGTCCTCTGTCTAGACAAGAAGTGTCGCTGCTCTTGCTTTCATCGCTAGCACATGGGGAAAAGTGTAACTGCCCCACCTACAGTCTGATCCTGGAAAGTACTCAGCCTCAGCCAGGAAAACATAACAAAACAAACAAAACTGGGGAGGAAAAAAAAAACCCACTGGAAAGAATCTAACGTCAGTCTATAACAAAGAGTATTCCCCACCCAATTACATGTACTTTTATTTTGGCCTTTGCCCGTGATCATAGTTTTAATGCCTGTGTTTTGTACAGTTATCAGTATTCATTCATCTATTTAATGTCTAATATAGAAGGCAGTTGTCTAAGAAAAGGAAGAGATAGGAAATTTGGCTCTTCTTTGACAAGGGGGCAACAGAGACCTGGAGAGGTAAGTTAGCTACCCCAAGTCAAGACCCCGGTGTCTGACTACCAACAAGTCAGGTTGTGCAAATTTATTTCTATGCTTTTGAGACCGACGCAACGCTGCAGCACTTTCCTCAAACGTTGGACCTCAAATCCTTTCTCCTTGGACTCACAGTTCTGGGCCCTCACTGCTCTAGGCTCCAGGCAACCTGAGCTTACCTTGTCCCTCTTCTGGCCTCCTCACTTTCCTTACCTCTGCCTATAACTTCTAAACTTCCTCACAGTTCCATGACTTTCCAGATCTTACCAGGCCCAGGTCACAGTGGCCTCATTATTCTTTCTCAAACACACCAAAGACCTGCCCCGAATGCTCCTCTCATGAGTGCGCACATGGCTTGTTCTCTTTTCATTCGGGCGGGTCTCTGCTCAAATGTTACTCCCTTACAAAGCAGCACCCTTGGAGTTCTTCACATAAAAACATGTTTTTTAATGTTTATTTATTTTTGAGAGATGGAGAGGGACAGAGCATGAGCAGACAGGGGCAGAGAAAGAGAAAGAGGCGGGGGGGAGAGACACAGAATCTGAAGCAGGCTCCAGGTTCTGAGCAGTCGGCACAGAGCCCGATGCAGGGCTGGAACTCACGAACCATGAGATCATGACCTGAGCCAAAGTGGGACCCTTAACCGACAGAGCCACCCAGGCGCCCCTCTTCATTTTTTAAAAAACATCAATTAAATGTCTTTTAAAGCTTTTATTTATTCTGAAAGGTAATGCATATACCGAAAGTCGCATGAAGCACAAACTTTCCTCAGCCGGCAAGGGGTTCTAGCTCCTACATCAAACTGTCACTGACAAACTGTCTTCCTTGTTTGACACCACCTAGTGGCTTCAAGTTTGAATTACCGAACAAAAGGAGGAAGACAGGAAGAGGAAGGGAGGAAACATTCCCCTATCACTTTGAGCCCTCATTCTGGGTGCTAATTAAATTCTAAGATTGAGTCTAACATAAGCCTTTCTCTATCAATAGTCACTGAATTTCTATTACTCAAGTAGCTGGAAACTTGGCATCCTAAAGGGAGTGGGAACTTCCCACACCAGCTCTTAATCCAGAAGTCTGATAAACAAATTCCTTAATTTCCTACAGGATGGTTGGTACTTTAAACACAGGATTTCTAAGGATTACCCATAACTACCCAATAAGTGATTTTGCACTCATCAAGAGAGACTACTTTTTCTGCAACTCCAGCACCGCACAAAAGTTTACAGTGGGAGCTGCCCTACATGATATCATTAGCATAGTTGCTGTAGAGGAACTTTGAACACCTGCTGCAGTCTGTCTTTCTCTTAACCTTCTCAACAGAGTTACCATCCCGCCTACGAACTCACAGTGTGACGTTGAATAATTCCGCGTATCTCTTTGGACTTGTTCCTTCTGCAAATAAAGGGTTGAACTCATGATCCTTAGTGTCCTCCACAGGCCTGACATTTTTTGATTGTATGAAAGGTCCTAGAAGAAGGGTTACGATGTTAATCATTCACCCCTGCAAATGAATTAATCATAGGGCTTTAACCTAGAGAAAGAGACTGATAGGAGGAAGAGTTGAGGGAAGTAAAAGAACTGGTAAAAGGGCTTTGGATACAGATTTAGAATGAATAGTAACAATTACTGAGTGCTAACCATGAGGCATTTTGATCTAGGTACTCTGTAAGGGTTACGTCAGTTTATCTTTATGTTATAGCAGTGTTATCTTAGTGCATAACCAAAGGCTGTAAATTGAAACAGATCTCCGTTTAAATCCAGAGTTCAAATCCTGACTTCACCATAGGTTTGCTCTGTGATTTTGCACAGATTCACCCTCCCAGTCTCAAATTTCTTCATATGTAAAGTATGTGACTCATAGGCTTTTGGAAAAGATTAAATAAGATAATGCATGTAACGGGGTCCGCACAAGGTATTACACAAAATATTATTTGGGGCACCTGGGTGGCTCAGTCAGGTAAGCGACCGACTTCAGCTTAGGTCACAGTCTCGTGGTTCGTGAGTTTGAGCCCCGTGTCGGGCTCTGTGTGGATAGTTCGGAGCTTGGACCCTGCTTCAGATTCTGTGTCTCCCTCTCTCTCCACCCCTCCCCTGCTCAAGCTCTGTTTCTCTCTCACAAAAATAAATAAGCATTAAAAAAATACATTATTCAGTCATGGTAGCTATTTACAATACTGGAAATGTTTTAATCCCTTAATTATAGAAGAACATGCATAAGCTCAGAACCAGTATCTGAACCCTAATTACTTTTATGCCATATATCTTTCTGCGAAATAGTGCTGTCACAATACTTTGCCTACTACACAATTTTCTACTGGCAGAGGAGGCTCAGTAGAATTATGGGCTCAAGGCCCCTTTTTGCATCAGATCTTCCTATATACCTGTGATATTGTGATTTGTAAAAAAATATATATAGTTGGCATACATAGCTCCTAAAACTCTTGGAATTTCTTAAGTGAGGAGAGTAATAAAAGTGTCATTTGTTATGGTAATGACCTCACTTTTGGACCACACCTAAGGATGGGGGCTGATTGCTAGGAGAGCCAACCATTTGATTAGAGGGATAGAATTGTCAGTTTCACTCTTATTTCCTGGAACAGGTGACGAACTGGAGGTTGAATCAATCACAAATGGCCAATGTTTTCATCAATCACACCTCGGCAATGAAGCCTCCAAAAAAAAAAAAGGGGGGGGAGGGTTTGGAGAGCTTATAGATTTGGGAACCAGACCAGGCAAGCCCTGGATGCCACAAGGACTTAAGCTCCTTTGTTTGGGACCCCACCCTAAGTAAATCTCCACTGCCTGCTGATTCGCATCCTTTACTATCCGCTGTAATAAGCCAATAATCTAGTGAGTAAACAGGTTTTCTGAGTTCTGTGAGGCACTCCATCAAATTATTCAAACTCAAGAAGGAGGTTGTGGAAAACCTCTGAGTTATAGCCTGGGGGTCAGAAGTATAGGTATCAAACAACTGGTATCTGAAGTGGCCAATCTTGTGGGATGTAGCCTTGCCGTGTGAAATCTGATGCTATCTCTGAGTAGATAGAGTTAGGATTGAGTTGAAACGTAGTTCAACCAGCTGGGGTTAGAGAGTTGCTTGGTGGTGTGAACCTCCCCCGCCCCCAACACACACATTGGAGTTGGGGGTGCAGAACCCTTTTAATACCTTTATCTCATTTTCAGAGTCCTACTCTTTCCCCAACAATGCCATACCTTTAACATACAGAAGTCAGTAAGATTAGGAATTTAACTGGCTCCCAGCACAATTAAACTTTGATGTGGCTTTCAGAAAGTTGGCTCTACAACTACAGAGATAAGAGATTTTTTTTAAGGCAATCATATTCTCATTTACGGCAATTCTCATTTAGGGCAATTCTCATTTAGGGCATTTGGGTTCCTTAACTGGACTCTGAACTGGGAATTTAAAGTCATAAACTCATCATCGTATTTGTCTAAGTTCCTCAGCACACTTGGAAGCTCTGTACAAGTTTCTTATACTTCGTTTCCATTCACATGTTCCACGCCTCACGTACTTGGTCCTCCCAAGCCTTGCTTTCCACATGCATTTGATTACAGGTGTCTCCAAGTGACTATTTAAGTAAGTATTTTGCTACTGATTATCGTGGACTTCCAATATCCCCTTTAATTTTGGAAGTAGGGTCATTAATGACTTTAAAGCTAATCAAATCAGAGAACCATTAGCAGATAACACAGACCAACTCAGAGAACTGATTCTTTTTTTTTCTTTGTTTATGTTTTATTTATTTCTGAGAGAGAGAGAGAATGAGCAGGGGAGGGGCAGAGAGAGGGAGATACAGAATCTGAAACAGGCTCCAGGCTCTGAGCTAGCTGTCAGCATAGAGCCCAATGCGCGGCTCGAACCCAAGAACCGTAAGATCATGACCTGAGCCGAAGTTGGACACTTAACCAACTGAGCCACCCAGGCGCCCCAAAGAACTGATTCTTTAAATTTTTTAATTGAAATATAGTTGACACACAATGTTACCTTAGTTTCGGATATCCAAACATAGTGATTTGAAAAGACTGCAGAGATCTGATTCTTTTTTCTTTTAATGTTTGTTTATTTTTTNCCCAACAAAGGTTTGATTCTTAAGATTCTGAACTCTGGAACCATTTTCAGTGGCAGATTCTTTTTCAGTGGTCCATCAGAGAAGTGAGGATTTACCACAGGTGACTGTGAAAGCTGGTTACTGTTCACAGAAAGTGATTGATTGTTTCTGTCTGATGTTGGGATCTGAAGTCTGCAGAGGAAGAAGTCAGGAAGGAAAGACAAATGTGAGGTGGGCATGAGCGGGCAACAAGGACTAGCATTGGGAGGCTGTGTGGGAACTCATGACGGTACTCATGATGGTGGACTGGTGCCAACCCCTCACCACCACTTTGAGAAGGAGGGCAGCAGAGGCTTAAACACACATCAGACCCAGAATTGGGAGAAGCTGAAGGGGAATAGAGGGGAGCTGCGGCTGCCGGGGGCCCAGATGTTGCCTTGGGTCGACGGGTGAGCCAGCAGAGAAGTTACAACATGACTGAGTCGGCAACAGTGCTTCATAGACCGCTTCGTCTTTCCAAGCGTGAAAAGTAAGATGGCTGCTGCTCCATTTCCACCTTCTAAATCTGACACAAAACGACTTGGGTAGCCATGCAAACCCACAACTATGTCGGAAAGTAATTCTGGGAAACACGGCTCTGGCTCGGCAAAGCTGACACAGTATAGGCCATCATACCACTGGGCCCAGAAGAAATCACTCTGAAAATAGAAAATATTTGGAACTAAAGAATAATGAAGATACAGCTTATGGCCATGTGTGGCATGCAGTGACAGCAGACCTTACAGGGAATTCTGTGGCTTTAAATGTTTATATTTATACAGGGAAGAAACTACATCAATGATCTGAGCTGCTATTTTGAAAATTTAGAGAAAGAGAAAAGAGAAAGGGAGAAAGGGAGGGAGACAGAGAGACAGGGAGATCAATGTAAACCCAAAACAAACAGAAGGAAAAAGAGGCAGAAATGAACAAAATTGAAGACAAAAATGGAGAAAAATCAAGAGCCAAAAGTTGATTCTTTAAAAAAGATCAGTTAAATGTATATTCTCTCAGCTATACTGATCAAGGAAGAAAACAAATGATCAGTATCAGGAATTTTAAAAAGGAAACATCAAAAAAATCTAAGAAAAAAGGAAACATCACTACAGATCCTGTGTAATATTGTTAAAATGTCATTACTCCCAAAGCAATCTACACATTCAATGCAATCCCAAACAACATTGCACCAGCATTCTTCTCAAAACTAGAACAAACTATCCTAAAATTTGTATGGAGCCACAAAAGACTCCGAATAGCCAAAGTAATATTGAAGAAGAAAAGCAAAACGGGAGGCTTCACCATCCCAGACTTTAGCCTCTACTACAAAGCTGTCATCATCAAGACAGTATGGTATTGGCACAAAAACAGACACATAGACCAATGGAATAGAATTGAGAACTCAGAATTGGACCTACAAATGTATGGCCAACTAATCTTTGACAAAGCGGGAAAGAGAATCCAATGGAAAAAAGACAGCCTCCTTAAAAGATGGTGCTGAGAGAACTGGACAGCAACATACAAGAATGAAACTGGACCGTTTTCGCACACCAAATACAAAAGTAAACTCAAAATGAATAAAGGACCTGAATGTGAGACAGGAAACCATCAAAACCCTAGAGGAGAGAGCAGGAAACAACCTCCTTGACCTCAACCGCAGCAATTTCTTACTTGACACATCTCCAAAGGCAACAGTGTCAAGAACAAAAATGAACTATTGGGACCTCATCAAGATGAAAAGCTTCTACATGGCAAAGGAAACAATCCATAAAACTAATAGGCAACCAACGGAATGGGAAAAGATAGTTGCAAATGACCTATCAGATAAGGGGCTAATATCCAAAATGTATAAGGAACTCACCAAACTCCATGCCTGAAAAACAAACAATCCAGTGAAGAAATGGGCAGAAGACATGAACAGACACTTCTCCAAAGAGGACATCCAGATGGCCAATAGACACATGAAAGGATGCTCAGCATCCCTCCTGATCAGGGAAATACAAATCAAAACCACACTGAGATACCACCTCCCACCGGTCAGAGTGGCTAAAATGAGCAAATCAGGAGACTATAGATGCTGGCGAGGATGTGGAGAGACGGGCACCCTCCTACACTGTTGGTGGGAATATAAACGGGTGCAGCCCCTCTGGAAAACAGTGTGGAGGTTCCTAAAAAATTTAACAAGAGAACTCCCCTATGACCCAGCAATAGCACTGCTGGGAATTTACCCAAGGGCTACAACAGTGCTGATGCACAGGGGCACATGTACCCCAATGTTCACTGCAGCACTCTCCACAATTGCCAAAACATGGAAAGAGCCTAAATGTCCATCAACTGATGAATATATCAAGATGTGGTTTAGCTATATAATGGAATACTACATGGCAGTAAGAATGAAATCTGGCCATTTGTAGTAATGTGGATGGAATTCGAGGGTGTTATGCTGAACGAAATAAATCAGGCAGAGAAAGACAGAAACCATGTTTTCACCTACAGGTGGATCAGGAAAAACTTAATGGAGGGCCATGGGGGAGAAGAAGGGAAAAAACAGTGGGGGAGAAGGAGGAAGGCAAACCATGAGAGACTCTTGAATGCTGAGAACAAACTGAAGACTGATGGGGGTCAGGGGTCGGGCGGGGGGGAGATGGGCATGGAGGAGGGCACTTGTTGGGATGAGCACTGGGTGTTATATGGAAACCAACTTGACAATACACTGAAAGAAAGCGTAATAGGAGAATGTTACAATTTTACGGCAACAAATTTGAAAACTTAAATGAAATAAACAGATTTCTTGAAAACCAGTGTACCAAAACTGACAAATGGAGAAATAAAAATATGAAAAGCCTTATATCTATTAAGAATGTGAATGCATTATGAAAAATCTTCACACAAAAAGAAGTCTGAGCTTGTTTTGAGATAGGCAAAGACTTCTGAGATGGGACATAAAATGCAATCATTAGGAAAGATGTAAATTGATAAATTGGTCTTAATCAAAATTAAATCACTTTCTTGTTTCCGATTTAAAAAACACAATTAAGGAAATGAAAAGGCAAGCTGCAGATAAAAGTATATATAAATATATGTATTTGCAATATATGTATACATAAGTATATGTATTTGCAATAAATATATCTGACAAACGACTTGTGCCTTTGAATATATAAGAATTCTTATAAATCAATAATAGAAAGAAAAGCAACTTCATCAAAAATGTGGCCAAATGACTTGAATAGTGTAAAACAGCCAAAAAGCATGAAAAAGGTGTTTAACATAATTAGTCATAGGAAAATGAAAATCATGTACAATGAGACACTACTCCACACCCACTCGCATAGCTAAAAATAAGGATTGACAATACTGAGAGTTAGTGAGGATGTGGAGAAAATGGAATTCTCCTCACCTGTAGTTGGAATGTAAAATAGTACAATCACTTCAGAGAAGAGTTTGATGGTTTCTTTTAAAATTAAACATATATCTATCCTGTTACTGAGCAATTATACTAACAGGTATTTACCAGAAAGAAATGGAAGCAGAAATCCATGCACAGACTTGTACATTGGTTTGTAGCAGCTTTATTCATAATAACCTCACCTAGAAATGACCCAAATATCCATCAGTAGACACAGAGATAACCAAATTATAATAAATGCAATGGAACAGCGATAAAAAGGAACAAATTACAGACGTACACAATAGCCTGAATTTCAAAACATGTAAGCTAAAAAAACTAAACACAAGAGTACATACTATCTGATTCCATTTATAAGGAATTGTAGAACAAGCAAAATTAATCTCCAGTAACAGAAAGTGGATTAGTGGTTACCTAGGGCTGTGGAGAGATCGCAAAGGAAGATAAAATTTTTTCTGGTAAAGAAAATATTCTGGATCTTTTTTTTAAATGTTTTTAAGTTTACTTGAGAGAGAGAGAGAGAGAGAACACAAGCCAAGGCAGGGCAGAGAGGAGAGACAGGCTTCACACCATCAGTGCACAACCTGATCCAGGAATCGAACTCACGAACTTGTGAGATCATGACTTGAGCTGAGATCAAGAGTTGGAGGCTTAACGGACTACGCTACCCAGGCTCCCTGAAAATGTTTTATATCTAAACTGGGGTGTTGCTTAGATGGTGTACACCTGTTTAAAAGCTCATTGAACCCATACAATGAGTACATTTTACTGTATTTAAATTATATCTACATTAAAGAAAAAATCCCAATGAAGCAGTCAGTGGACAAAAGTCACCATGGCGATTACTCTCAAATATTGGAATGTGCACTAAGTTCCAGGTGACATGTTTGGTGGAACATGTCAGGGGGCCACGTTTTCATCTAAGGAAATGGCTTAGTGTGTAAAAAGTATAATTTTATTTTATTTTATTTATTTATTTTTGCCTTTCTGGATCTTTTATTTTCATTGTGGAATACTGTTAACATGGTCAGATTCAACCTTTTCATTTACTGTATGTAACATTCAGGATTCTGTATCTTTATAGATGATAGGTTATCCTAGATTCAACATTATTAGAGTATTTTAATTGGAATTTGCTAAAATGGTTAGGACTGCTTTGTCCATGGAAGCTATAAGGACCAAACATGTAAGAGGAAATTCAGAATTTTTCCTTTTAACTAATGAAATGCTTTAGTTATTAAAAAAGACAATTTTTATATTTTCCTTGCTAAGATCTCATATATTGATTTGTACATTTGTACAGATTCATTTAGACATTTTCTCCCTTTTTTTAGTAACGTTTTTAGTTTGATTTTTAAACTCATGATCATGGTTATGTATTAATCAAAATCAAATTTTGCATTTTTACAAATAGTTTATTGTCAAATTAGTTTCCACATAACACCCAGTGCTCATCCCCACAAGTGTCCTCCTCCATGCCCAAAAAATATGGAACGCTTCACGAATTTGCGTGTCATCCTTGCGCAGGGGCCATGCTAATCTTTTCTGTATTGTTCCAATTTTAGTATATGTGCTACCAAAGCGAGCACTATAATTTTAAAATCAATAACAAAATGATACAAGAAGTGGATGAAAGTCGATAGCACAAATATTTTACCTTTTTAAAGTTTACTTACTTGTTTGGGGCAGAGGGAAGGGCTGAGAGAGAGAGAGACATAGAATGCCAAGCAGGCTCTGCACTGTCAGCTCAGAGCCTGATGCAGGGCTCAATCCCACGAACCGTGAGATCATGACCTGAGCCAAACCAGGATTTGGATGCTTCACCGACTGAGTCACCCAGGCGCCCCGACAATGCATTTTTAAAAGAAAATTACTTAGCAACAAATAATTTAGAGATCTTAACAATTCTTACAAAGAAAATTTACAGTAGATAGATGTGTCAATTTTGGATTTTCTTAGGATTTTTCCTCTGTGCTCCCTATTTCTCGTTCAACCCATGTCTCTCACTCTCCCATGTTAAGGTGAAATTACCCAAGGGCATTTTTTTCTCCCAGTAAGTGATTTCCATTGAGAGGCTATCCTAGGTGTAATGATAATAATCGCTGAACCTAGAAAGCAGAGGCCCACAATTTACATGAATAATAGCCTCTGTTGACATTTAATTGTTTCTAATGCATTTAATCTTATCAGATAGAGAGTATTTTCATCAGTTTACAGATAAACTAAGGTCATATAGTCTGCAAGTGGCAGAGCCAGGACTCAACACTGTTTTAACTCCAAAGCAATTAGTGTCTGTTAATTCCCTGGAGATGAATTACATTCTAGCTGAAGTTACAGATTGTCTTCCTAGGTTCAGTATTTCTTGGTGTAATCAGCCAGTAATTTTGAAGATCTTATTTTTTTCTTTTTGTATCCAGTGCACTGTTCTGTAGTAACTCCACACAGATGCATTCAACTCTGTGATCGATACTCATACTACTGATTCCTATATGGTCAGAATCCAGGGTACTGGCCAGTGTTGTTTGTTCATTCCCAGTGGGGGTGTGACTTTGAGTGAGAAAAAAAAGACAGTCCATCTTTGATTAGAACCCATCCAAATCCTCTTTACTTTCTCTTTGACTCCTCCCAGGCACTTAGCAAATGTCAGCTAATGAGTAAGACGTGAATTATTGGCTAAAAAGACAGTGTTTAAGAATCTACAGAATAAATATCTGCAGCATCTGGTGCAGTGTGTGACACCTGTTGAGGGTTCATTAAATGCTTACTGATGAGAACGGCATTTCCATCACTTCATTAATTTATTCAGCAAAGTATTTAGCAACCTTCAACCATGTTTTTTTTGGGGGGGGGAGGGGTTGGCACAATGCCTAACACAGGGCTCAAACTCACAGACTATGAGATCATGACCTGAGCCCAAGTCGGACGTTTAATGGACTGAGCCACCCAGGCGCCCCGCATCTCAACCATGTCTTTTAAGGACACATAGTTTTAATACAATAATGATTCACACACGGTCTCTCCTTTGAAGGATTCTGGTGTCTAGAATAAATTGGGTACAGTTAACAATGAGAGAGGACAAAAAGCAGTAACTGCTGATAGGAGACTGCCAGTCAAGGTGTTTGACTTTGAAGAAGTAGGGAAGACAAGGAAAGGAAGTTCTTTACCCCTTAAGTTGGTTTGTTTCTTTGGGTCTCTTTCTTCATGCTCCCTTGGCACTCTCATGGCCTCACACTTTGCTTCTCCGAGTCGATCTCAAATCTTTGTTCTGATTTGTCTTCCTTCTTTCCATCTTCCTCCCAGACATCATCTCTATTTAAATAATCTGCTAGCACTGCAGACTTCATGTATCAAAACCTAAACTCATAATTCTCTGCCGGATCTGTCCCTGACTTAAGATGGGAAGAGGAAGAAACATGGGGCAGAAAAATGAGAAGTAGGAAATTCACAGCATAAAGAGACAGAGAGACAAAGAAACAGAGACAAAATGTGTTTTCAAAATGTGTTCTTGTACCACCTCCATCCATTTCCCAATTTCTACCATAAAAGTGGAAAAAGCTGACTGTCCCTATCTGTTCTTTAACTATAAAAGGTTTCAAAGTCAAGGGGGAAAGCCTTGCACTTGATGTTCCTGTGAGAAGGAATTTAGATCCTCACTTCCATGAATATTGTCTGAATTCCTCTAAAGGAGCCTTGGACAATGCACTAGTAGTATAGAAAATAATGTGGGACTACTTAATGTAATACTGCTTAATGAGATTAGAATTAAAGAAAAAAGGTGGACAAAAAAAGGGAAAAAGGCAAGAGGATACAGATTAGTCTGATTATTATTAACATCTTTAGGAAGCTTTCCTCTCCCGATAAATTCTGTCCTTTCTTTTCTATTAGCGACACAGAAGTAAGAATCTAGAGGAAACTAACACTCACAATGGGAATTGGGGAATTAAGGATACAAAGATACCTTGAAATACTCTGGGGTCTCATTCACCACTTCAATGCCTTTACTGGGACCCCCAAAAAGAGGAATAAATTATGTGAGCATGGCAAACTGGCTAGCTGTTCCAGAAAGCAGTTGCCCCAGGCTCCCAGGCACAATTGGACACATTTTCCAGAATCAAAGTCTTTCGGTGTGATTGGCCATACAACTAAGTTTTGTCCAAAGGAACATGGCAAGGGATATGCAAGACTCTCAGGCCTGACCCACAGAGGGTACTTCTCCCTCTTCCTCTATGGGCTCCTTCAGTGAGGAAGGTTCTGTAAATTAGAGACAGGCAGCCCTAAGATGGAAGGAGCCTGGGTCTCAGAATGGCTGTGGAAAGCTGTCCACCGACCAGAAACATCCACACTTGGCTTTACAATGAGAGAGAAATAACCTTGGAAAAGTCAGACAAGTGCATCCCCATTTCCTCATGTCAAGGACTTGTAATAGTGCCTGATCAAGAGCACAAGCTCAATAAATATTAGCTGTCATTCAAAACAGTCCAAAACCTTTGGGACACAGCAAAAGCAGTCCTAAGAGGGAAGTACACAGCAATACAGGCCTACCCAACGAAGCAAGAAAAGTCCCAAACAACTTAATCTTACATCTAAAGGAACTAGAAAAAGAACAACAAAGCCTAACACCAGCAGAAAGAAGGAAATAGTAAAGATTAGTGCAGACATAAATGATATAGAAACTAAAAAACCAAAAGAAAAAACAGATCAGTGAAACCAGGAGCACATTCTCAGAAAAACATTAATAAAACTAATAAACCTCTATCCAGGCTTATCCAAAAGAAAAGAGGAAGGACCCAAATAAATAAAATCACAAATGAGAGGAGAGACAACCAATAGCACAAAAATACAAACTATTATAAGAGAATATTATGAAAAACGATATGCCAACAAATTGGACAACCTGGAAGAAATGGATAAATTCCTAGAAACATATAAACTACCAAAGCCAAAACAGCAAATAGAAAACTTGAATATTAGCCGTCATTATCACCAGAAACAAGGTTTACTTCTTAATTTCCTAATTTTGGGGGGCAAAATGGAGCACTGGAGCCGGGGAGGGGGGGGGTTAGTGAAAATCACTTGTCTGCATTTATCAGTCACAAAACACCAGGTGCACCTAGTATGTTTAAGTAGTAGGACACCATTAACAGTAACTCAGAAAAAAAAGATTTTCTTCAGGATACCAAGCATTAAGCTTTATGACTGGTCTCTTGCTAAAACACTCAAACCTAATAAAAATGTGAAATATGAAAATAATGTGATATGCCCTCTTTCTCTCCTGAACTTGAGCGTTTGGGAACATTTAAAAGTTCTGACAATGCACATCATTTCTGTGGTTTCAAATTCACACAGAATTTGTACAAAGAATCCTTTGTGCTGTTACAATATTTAACTGATACAGTTCAATAATAATCAACTTTTATTGATTTTACATAAATAGCTTATAAGAATGCCTTTCCAAACCATGTTTTTCCAATATATTTGTTACAACACACAACATTTCTTTATGAAAGTATTTGTTAAATCTTTTTGCACAGAATATGGGGAAAAGTGAAGGGAGAGGACAGAAAGAAAATAAGTTTTCAAAGCTAATCTTCAGTGATAGGCCTAAATATTTGGTAATTACTTCCTTTCATAGGAACTTACAGGATTGTAACTTTGAAACATATCAAAAGTGCGGTGCATCCATTTAATTAAAAAAGCAGTAGTGTCAAATATATTACTTGGGTATCAAATTTCCCTTTCTAACTATATTCAGGTTCACATAATTTTACACTTATTAAACAATGGTTTAAAACAATAACCATCAAAATCTTAAAATAATCCCAAGTTTGGATTAAATCATGGTGGTATCGGTATTTTTTAAAATTCTAATTTATATTTTTCACCAGTAAAATGTAATAGTTGACAATGTCCGCAGAGAATAAGCTTCCCACATGTAGGAAGATGATAATCTTATTATACCTGCTATTAATCAGGTCATTTACTTGACTGCTAATATATTTTATCAGAGTTTTGTTTTCACACTGATGTTTCCACATGAACAAAATACTGTAGGTAGTTGTTATCATACTGACGTCAAAGACTTAACCATTCCTGAAATAAGTAACCATATTTCTTTCTATTAGTATTTCTTTTTTATGATGCTTAGTCTGGTATTATCAAGCACAACATATTTTTCTTAATCAGTATGGGTGGCTTAAGGCAAAAGGACATAACCTAGTCCCCTCAATAATTTCTCTATCCTTATAAAAACAGTTGAGGCTATACAAGTTATAGATATGCTGGCTAGACTATAGCTAGACCAACAACACCTTTAGAGCAACACCTAGTATGGTAAGCATGAAGTTAAAGATCTTGGTGTTCACAGCATCTTTCCTTATCTACCATCATGATCAGCAGTACCCACAATGCGGACTTTCAAATACCATTTATTTGCTAAGTCTCTTCGTTGTGTGTATGTAGATTATTTTTCTTTACTAAACATATTTCATCATATTCAGTAACAGGGCAACACTCTACTACTCGGTCTTTGTAAGCTCTCCACTGAATAATTTTTCATTTTTACAACCGTTTTCTGCATGACTGTTCCACTTTTCTTCTGACATCTTCTTCACATAACTAAGTGGTCCCTTTCCTTCAAAGGAGGACGGATTTTTGAATGAGCCTCCAATTCTATCCCATAAGGTGAAATATTGTCCATAGTTATAGTCAAAGAACATGTGGTGATCTGTATGATGAGCTGAGCCATTAATAAATGGCCGTAAGATCTGGGGAACACGGAAATCACCATCATGAATGGAAATTGTCCAGATGTTGACCAAGATGTACAAACCTAAATAAACCACCTTGTGTAATGGAAAGACAAAAGGGTATATATGGTAAGGTAGACTCTGAAGGAAGCCATCCACAGGGTGAAAAGCATGACTTGCAAATGGAGTAGGAATCTTCCAGAGATGGTGAGGTTTGTGAATGCGCTACAGAAGGAAAGAACACAGTTAATAACCACCTTTAATTTCCAACTTAGCTTCTCATGCTCATGTTGTGGAAATGACCTAACTAAAGAATCAATGTAAATTCGGCAAAATCACTTTATAAAATGCCCTCCTTTACCTGAACATGGTAAAATTTTAACATAGCCCCTCCAGACCCATGAAGGACCCAAACAAAATAAACCTGGTATTTGTCATGCTATGGCTACTTAGGTATTAGTAAGTTACAGGAGACTCTGGGAAACAGAAATCAGAATTTGTAACCATACACCACTGAAATGGATGTATTTTTTCACTTTCCTCTAAAAATCACTCTACCTTATACACAAGTCTATGATGAAGGCCTCTGTGAATCCAGTAGATCAGCATGTCAGTGAAAAAGAGGAAGGACAGGATACTAACAAGGAGCCGAAACCAGCCTAGAAGAAACAACAGGGTGGGTCAGAAGCAAGATCTGCTTCCAGAATCAGAGTTTACTTTGTACTTGTCCATCTGAGTGGGCAAAATACGATCCTAGACTCAACACTATGCACCGCTTTGGCTAATTCAATACCTTATAAATTAATCTCCCTAATCTCTCTGGTATCTGCTCATTTCCTCATTCGCCTCTTATAGTGCCCCACCTAAAATGTCAAACTATGAAGACACTTATGAGACAGAGAAAAACCTATGCTTCGAGACTTCTTTATACTTTAAATCTCTGGGCATAAATAACACAGTTAATGTTTCCTTCACATTGATCCTAATCCTAATAAGACATATCTTCACATACTGTCTTCCTGCTTAGAACTTTATTTCCCACTAAATATATTAAACCTAGGAGTTACTCCATAACCCAACTCTTTCTGCTCTTCCCTGCCTCATCTGTTCCTATACTAACCAGGCCGGTTTACTCAATGTCCTCCCCACCTCTCGCAAGTTTCACCTCTGTACCTTTACTCATTCTCTTCCATATATCTAGAATGCCCTTTCTCCTTTTACTTGTTACTCATAGTCCTGCACTTTTCAAGGCCTAGTCAATTCATCATCCTACTGTATAATTCTGATTCCTTCTTTTAAATATCTAACCTCTTACTTGGATGGCAGGTGCTGGTAGCAGCGAGCCTGGGGGCCAGTCCCAGACAGACCACTTATTTGCTGAATGACCTGCGCAAGTTACTGGCACTCTCTGTACATTAATTTACTCACCTAAAAGGAACGTAATAATAGGACCTATGTCCTAGACCTGATGTAGAATAAAATGGACATGCGAAAAGCTTAGAACTGTAGCTGGTACATATTACCACTTAATAAATGCTCACTACTATTCTTGCTTTCTAATGCTAGACACTAGAAATGTTATTTTCATTAAATAATTTCAGAATTTCACAAAAATTAAGTTTAGTCACTGCAGGGCTGGCTACAAAAGAAAAAAAGGAATAATCTAAAAGTCTAAAATTTGGGGATCATTTAAATAAACTATGGATAGCTACATAATGTGATACTGTAACTAATATACTATATAAGTCAATATTTACTGACATGAAAAGATGGCCATATATACACTAAGAAAAAAAAATCGAAGTCCCAACCAGTATGTGTAGCAGGGCTTCATTTTTGTAACATAAATGATGAAGTATCCATGCACAGAAAAGTGGAAGGATGTATGTCCAAAGAGGTAGTTTCTAGGTAGCAGGGCAGTGGATTTAAAATCTGTATTTTCTGATTTTCTATAGTTATCATGTACTATCTGAGCTTTGTGGGTGTATGAATTCAATAAAAAGAATGCCAAATAAATGCAAAGCTCTATCTCTGATCACATCCATCTTCTCCTAAGCACAATTCCATCCACAACCAAGACTTTAACATTGATAGATTAGAAAATGTACATATGTGCCAACCATGAATGCATAAAAACAAAGCATTAAAAAACAATTAAACAGGGGAACCTGGGTAGCTCAGCCGGTTGCGCATCCAGCTCTTGATTTTGGCTCAGATCATGATCCCAGGGTCATGAAATCGAGCCCCACATTGGGCTCTGGGCTGAGCGTAGAGTCTGCTTGAGATTCTCTCTCTCCACTGCCTACCCTCCACCCCTCACCCCTGCTCTCTCTCTCTGAAATAAAAATTAATAAAAAATTTTTTAAATAAACTAAGGGGTGCCCGGGCGGCTCAGTTGGCTGAGTGACGAACTTCAGCTCAGGTCATGATCTCATGGTTTGTGAGTTCAAGTCCCACATCAGGCTCTGTGCTGACAGTTCAGAGCCTGGTGCCTGCATCAGATTCTGTGTCTCCCTCTCTCTCTGCCCCTCCCCCGCTCGTGCTCTGTCTCTCTCTGTCAAAATAAATAAACATTAAAAAATTTTAAATAGGGGCACCTGGGTGGCTCAGTCAGTTAAGCATCCAACTTCGGCTCAGGTCAGATCTCACGGTTCGTGGGTTCGAGCCCCGCATCAGGCTCTGTGCTAACAGCTCAGAGCCTAGAGCCCATTTCGGATTCTGTGTCTACCTCTCTCTCTGCCCGCCCCCCCCCCCACTCATGCTCTGTCTCTCTCTGTCTCAAAAATAAATAAACTATTAAAAAAATTAAGTAAAATAAAAAAATTTTTAAATGAAAAAAATCCCACAAACAATCTGTAATTATTTTTAAAGAAAAAGAAAAAAGGCAGGTTTGGTTCTGGAGAGAAACTACTCTGTGCCTCATGTTGATATTATTTACTTACCACTTGGAAACTCTCCTATGTCATCATATAATTTGCTGTACCCTCTCAACTCCAGCAGGAACAATGAAACAGTGGGAATACTAATCCATGGCAGTGACTGGACAGTAAACATAATCTCTCTGTAGACTTGATTCTGAAAATGAAATTTCCAATACTTAAAAATGACACAATCTGTGTTAAACAAAACCAGCATGAAATAGTCTTGGAATGGACTTTTCAAATCTCTTTTATGTGAAGGAGCTTGCTGCCAAAGTGTTCTGTTAAAATGTTAATATGTGGAGTGGCGCCTGGGTGGCTTAGTCGGTTAAGCGTCCGACTTTCGCGTAGGTCATGATCTCGCGGTTCGTGGGTTCGGGCCCTGCGTCAGGCCCTGTGCTGACTGCCAGCTCAGAGCCTGGAGCCTGTATCAGTCTGTGACTCCCTCTCTCTCTGACCCTCCCCTGCTCACGCTGTCTCTCTCTCTCTCTCCTAGAAATAAATAAAACATTAAAAAAAAAAAAAGTTAATATGTGGAAATGCGTGTGTAAGGAAAGTACTTCTTTTTTAAAGAGCAAATGCAAAAAGTACCATAAATTCTTAATCTTTCTTTCTCACAGAATCTGCATTCTAGATTTCTATTTATAAAATGATTCTTTCTTTCATAAATTTCCAAACCTCTCTTTTTTCAGTCCTTGGAGGAACTGATAAATATAAATAACTGAAATAGAAAATGACTGCAAATAAATCCACAATCTCCTATATGGTCAAAAGATATATATGTAGTAAAAACATATTTCAGTTTGTGAAAGTCAACAATTACATAAATGTGTGCATTTATTCATCATTGTTAACAAAGAAATTCTATGTATCTAGCAAGACACCAGGCTTATAATTAAAAAAAAAAAAAAAGAAGTTGGGTTCATTTATTTGTTTCAATTAAGAGGAGAGAGGGGATCAGCCCTACCAAAACCATCTAACCCAGCCTTGGATAGGCTGGTTGCAAAAATTTTACTTAATGGTTATAACCAGTTTGATCTGAAAATCTCACACACAAATATTATTATTTTTACAGTAAAAACAGGTAAAGGTAGGTAAGAAAATCACTTACCTTTAAAAACTGTGGATGCTTCATTAACGAATGATCAAAGACAAAATAATAGCTCAGTGTGGCAAAGAAGAAATAAAGGATATAAGCGCCGAGATTTGTTACAATTAGGAGACTAATGGTTTGCCGGAAGATGTTGTCCTCAGGCCACCAGGCTGGGTAGATGTACGGCGTAAAAAAATAATAATCTGCAGCACTGAGTACAAGATCCATCTTGGCCCCTAAAGGATAAGCACGTGCAACGATTATTTACCCATTTGATATTTCTCAGTGAGAAACATTTTCAGAAAAACCATGTATGAAAAATGCCACCCTAAGAGCCAGAAGGGACCTTAAATATCACCTCGGGTCCAATCTTCGTGTTATACAAGGGGACGTCAAAGCTCTGAGAAACTGACACCCAGAAGGTTTTTTCCGGGACATCAAGCTGGTAAGTGGCATCAGTCCAGATCTACTTTCATCTCGGGGTTCTTTCCCAACATATATCCTATGGCAGCATGAGAAGTAGTGAAGATGTGCAATGCATAAAGGTGTAAGGACTCAGGTGTTTACTCCTTCAGCTACGAGCTTTAGAGGCACATCTCTCCTAAAAGGACTCCAATTTCAGGGCGTTTTCTTTCAGCATGGAGAGTTACGATAAATTTGCTAGATGGTATCTGTGCTGCTATCTCAACTGCAGAAGTCAGGGACTATCTGTTCTTGTGACAGATGGAAAAGCCACTCCTCCCACTGACAGGACAAAGGGAGACATTCCTTTTTGTTTGTTTGTTTGTTTGTTTTTGATAGAGGCAGTATGTGAGCAGGGGAGGGGCAGAGAGAGGGAGACACAGAATCCAAAGCAGGCTCCAGGCTCTGAGCTGTCAGCACAGAGCCTGATGCAGAGCTTGAACCCACGGACCACGAAGATCATGACCTGAGCTGAAGTTGGACGCCCAACCGACTGAGCCCCCCAGGCGCCCCAGGGAGACATGTTCTTGGCATGAAGAACTAGAACACACTTCTCCCCCTCCATCAATTCTCAGGATCAGGGGCTGGCAACTGCAAACTTTTTGAGGAGGAGAATGCACAACAGAGTGGTCGGTGAATAACTTAAAAATTTCCATGGTCTTCAGTCCGGCTTGCCTAGAGCTTGGATCCCTCAGGTGTTTAGTGAGCCAGTCTGGAGATTTCTGCCCAGGTGTTTTGTGAGGCTTGTTCAAATGCCATACATGTAAATATATACTGAGATACCATTTCTTTGCTGTCAGATGAACAAATATCCTGAAGTCTGAGGATATTCTCTGGTGGTAAGGCTGCAGGAAAGCAGGCACTATTCTACACTGCTACGGCCTTGCAAAGTGGCATAGTTTCTGTGCAAAGCAATTAACAATATGCCACCACGACATCCCACCACCATTGCAAACGTATTCAGCACTCAGGGCTCCATCGGGTATTACCCTGGCCAATTCATCAGGGTTATATTTAGCTGTTTCATGACCACCAGAGTAATTTTCACCATATTTTCAGATATTTTTCATTATGCTGCTTCCTAAATTTCTGACTCCTCCCTTCTTAATCCTGACATTCATCTCCAGCAGTAATGCTTCATGATGTATTCTAGCTTGTTTCAAGATCAACAAAGCTATTGGTGGCATTTATTTATGTTCTTGTTGTCACATCCACTTAATCAGAACGTGGTTAAGGATCTTCATTTTCTGTCCTGGGCAATGGTTTCCCCTTTTCATTAGTTCTTTCTGGTCCTCATCACCAGTGTAAAACTTGGGCAAACTGTTTTTCTAGTCTTTAAGTCACATATGGTGGCAATGCCCACACCATCTTTTTCAGCAGGAGGCCTCACAGACACACTGTGCACAAGTTCCTACAATACATAACTCCGTGTTCCATGTATTACTAATGACAGATGCTTCCATTAATTCTGTTACTCACATGGGCTACCTTTCACTACCTTTTTTTTTTTTTTAATGTTTCCCTATGCAATTAAAATCAAAGTAACCAAAACAGTCCCAGCAAATTGCAAGGGGTGGGGGTTCTTGACAGGGGCACCAACACAAAATGGGCATGTCGGTCAGCTGGAGTCAGCCCATGCCATCAAATGAGATTGAGTGCCAATCTTTAAAAAACAAAACAAAACCCTTCTGGTTTTTCAGGGCTTTTCAGGCTTTGAAAGTGTGGCTATGGGACTATGGTCGTATGTTCCTTTGTGTGACTTCACTGCTATTTATTTAACTCATGTACATGGATTTGGATAGACTCTAATCTTAGGCGATTTAAAGCAATGTTACAACGATTAACCCTACAGTGTATAAATTTCTACAAGCAGAAGAGCTAGGGCAGAGATGAACTGCATTGGTAACTCTGGTAGACACTGTCCAATTGCTCTGCCAGGAACTGTACCCCTTTGCAAGGCCATAGTATCTGTTTCCCTGTAACCTTAACAGAGAATAGCATCAAACTTTAAGATGCTCGCTAATCTGATAGCAAAGAAATGATATCTCAGTATATATTTATCTTTTTCTTATTATCAGTGAGGTTGAGCATGAGTACACCTATTTAGAATAGTTTATATGTTTTCTGTGAAGTTATGTTTTTATCCCTTGCCCATTTTCTCACTGGGTTTTCAGTTTCTTAAAATCAAATTCTAGAAGTCCTTATTTATGAAGAGTGTTTAGCTCCTTTTTTGCGATAGGCATTGTAAGCATTTTTTTTTCTCACTTTAGTATGGAAAGTTTTAACTAATGCCACACGCCAGATAACTGACATATATCCTTCACCATATATTGTTAATTCATTCAAATAACAATTAAGCATCAAGCTCTAAACTCGATAATGAGCTTATAAAGACTGAAAAGATACAGTCGAAATCCATGTGCAAGATAAGGCAATTACAGAAATAATTACATCAATGCAAATGCTATCATAAAGGTATACACACATCTGATTCATGTGTTCAAGGACATTATCAGAAAGAAAAGGTTAGAGATAGGCATTTCAAATAAAAATAGCAACTTGCAAAGGCATGGAAAAAGTCATGCTACATTCGTGGCTCAACGGGTGTCACTGGTGGGTGCCAAACAGTGTGATGGGTAAAACAGAGGGGAAGAAAATTTTTGGGGGCAAACCTTATAAAAGCAAAGTGGTATCAGACTGTGAAGGGCTTTGCTGCCCTGCCAGGAAATCGAACTTTCCCTTATACAACGACGGAGAGATACTAAAAGGTTTCTGGGCAGGAAGAGGTTATAATTAGACTTGTACTTCATAGAAACCATTCCATTAGGAATACAAGTATTGAAGAGAAGCAGGGAAAGAGAGAGAGAGAGAGAGAGAGAGACTGACTAATTTGGTTGCTCTTGCGGTAGTCTAGCCCAGCTCTAAGAACATACATATTCATCAGAGATTGAGCAAGTAAAAAACCCATAGGGCTTGGGACGCCTGGGTGCCTCAGTTGGTTAAGCGTCTGACTCTTGATCTCAGCTCAGGTCTTGACCCAGGGTCATGAGTTCAAGCCCCCTGTTGGGCTTAGCAGTGGGTGTGGCGCCTGCTTAAAAAAAAAAACACCCATAAAACCACAGGGCTTGACAACCAATTAAATACTGGAATCTGAAAGAGGGAGAAATCTAGGATGACTGTGAGATTTTAGCTGGCCCAAATGGACAGTGATGTCATCATGATCAAAAGAGGGACTATTGGCAGAGCTGTATATTCGGTGCCACAGGGACTGGGATGTATACAGAATGATGGCTTCAGTTTGAGTCTTACATCTAATTAGCATAGACTAATAAGCTTCAACTCTATGTTTACTCTTAGACATAAAGCAGTAGACTACATGCAAATATGAATCTGAAGTTCAAAAGTGAGATTGTGGTAGTTGAAATTGAAGCCAAAAGGGGCAGAAACTGACAAGGGAAATAACGTAGCGAAGGGAGTACTCTAAGTAATGCTGGGAAACACAAACCTTTAAAAACAAGCCAACAACTGAGAAAGATATTGTGACACCACTACAGGTTGCTTAAGAGTTTATGGACTAATCTGCATGTTAGGTACACTGTCCCATAGCCCTAAGTAAATACAGTACAGTGCAGCCAAAAACAACTCAAACATTAACCAAGAATCTACTTTAGTCAACCTTCAATAGCAGATGTAAGTAATAACTTTCCTAAGATCTCAGTCCTTAACTTCAGTTTTGCTTTTATCTGAGGACCATGCTAGCTGTGTTAATTTGTATATTCCCTTTACATAATCACCGTGACAAAAAATCAGTGCCTGGAAGGGAGGAGGGAATGTACCTCGGTCAATCTCCAGGAAGTTTAGATACTGTGAAATAAAACCTGTTTTAAGTGTTTTTAGAATTTTGACTTCAATTAATTCTCCTTGTCAAAGGTAGATATTAAGTATTCCTATATATATTGCTATGCTTTATGACATCTAGCCAAAAAATCTTTTGAAGTCAGGAACAATACACTCTCAAAACTGCAATTCAAATTTGAAGTTTATATTCAAATCCACATCTGTAAAATGAGATAACATATCTTCATGACAGAATTGTTCTTAAGGTTTAAGGACATTTCTAGTTTCTAATAACTGGAGATATTAGAACTGCTGTTATGGGAGCCAAAGCTGAGTCAAAATTACTTTAACCTAAGGGAGAAAGAGGTCATTTGGTTTTTCTTTGAAAAATAATTGATAATATTTAGTATCAGTATTTACTGTATACTAGGCACCGTAAATATTAGCTCATTTAACCCTTTCAAGAAGTCCTATGAGTTAGGTGCTAGTATTACCTTATGGATCAAGAAGTTGGGCACAGGAAATTCAAGTAATGTTTGGGATTATCAAGTAACAAATGCTGGAGCGGGAATTCAAACACATGCGGTCTGGTTACAAAGTCCAAGGTCTATCTTTTTTTTAATTTATGTTTTATTGTTTAGAGAGAGAGACAGACAGAAAGAGCAGGTGAGAGTAGGGGAGGGGCAGAGGCAGAGAATCCCAAGCAGGCTCCATAATGGCAGTGTAGAACCTGATACAGGGCTCGAACCCATGAATGGTGAGATCATGATCTGATCCCAAATCAAGAGCTGGACGCTCAACTGACTGAGCCACCCAGGTGCCCCACAGAGTCCAAGTTCATAAACTTGCACTAAGTTCCAGGGCCTCTTCATCACTATCTCAACTCTTCAGCGCCTTAATTGTTAACATTCTCAGTGACTGCAAATTCAAATAATTTTGCATATAATTTTAAGGGGTTTATACCCCCCTTAGAATCTTCACAGATTCCAAGTTAACGACCCATTACTGAAACAAAGCTGGCATTATTTTACACTTACAGAAACAAAGAAACTTTTTAAAAATAAAAGTTATTAATAAAACGCAATAAGGCTTAGAATGACTGAGTCTACTATTACTTTTGCTTTATTTTAAAAGTATAGACAATAACAGCTAACATTTGTTGAGAACCAGGTATTGTTTAAAAACGCTTTTTATGTATTGCTTTGTTTAATTCTCACAATCCTAGGAGGTAGGTTATTCTGTAACCCTGACTTTAGAGAAAGGAAAACTGAGGGCAGGAGTGTTTAAATAACTTAAGTACAAGTAACAACTGGGATGTATATTCCAGAGTCTGTTCTCCCAGCTTCTACATTATATTCTCGCTCATTCTCTCTCGAACTGTATAAACACCGATGGGGAATTCTCAGTATTCCATGCTAATTACATTACATAATGAATGGACAAGCATTTCTGTAAGTGATCAAGGATCATGTACTTATTTTTTTAGATGTTTATCATTAGAAACCTAAACACACACGCACACACTGAAGGTGATATAAAGACAGGTAACCTGACGGAAGGTTTTGGTTAAAAATATCTGTCTAGGGGTGCCTGACTTTGGCTCTGGTCTGGATCTTCAGGTTCGTGGGTTCAAGCTCCCGAGTCAGGCTCTGTGTTGACAGCTCGGAGCCTGGAGCCTGCTTGGGATTCAGTGTCTCCCTCTCTCTCTGCCCCTCCCCTGCTTACACTGTCTCTCTCTCTCTCTCTCGAAAATAAACAAACATATTTAAAAAAGTCAAAAGAAAATATCTGTCTGCCACAGCTTTCCAGTTTGGAAACTTTATGTACTGACGTTTGAAACTTTACACAACCTCCAAATTTACTCTGCTATAACACAGGGATGCCAAAAGACATGATTTTCTCCTTTTTCGATGCTAAATGGATACAGTATTTCCCTTCTCTTCTAGTCTTTACAAACCGTGGACTGTTGTCCCTCCATTCGAATTACGTTGCAGTAACTGGGGTTTGCACTGCAATGGTCAGGAGGTCACAGCCTAATATCTTTGCCCCTTTAAAAAAGTGGGGGGAGGGGAACCCTCCAAAACACAGGGAAATCTGTCTCAAAGCAAAGCATGAGCGATCGCTGGACAGACTTCCCTGGGATGAGCGATTCGCAGAGACCAACATCACACAGCTCGTTTTCTTCACGTCCCTCGCTGTGTCTGTTGCTTTCACGTGCGTGCCTCCTCCGCGCCCCGAAACCTCCGGCCGGGCTACAGCCCCCCACACCCCAGGTCTCCGGCCGCCCCTCTCCCCACCCCCGCCAGCCCGGGACAGCGAGCGCCCTCTGCGCCCCGCACTCGACCCATCACAGCCTGCGCACACTGCCAGGACGCCCGGCTGCCTGCCAATCCCGGCCACGGGTCACCGCCGGAGCCCCAGCGCCCGCCAGGAGCTTGACACCCTCAGCCAGTGGTGAAAGAAAGCGTCCGGCGCGCGCCCATCTTCCTCACCTGAGACCCAGCCTGCCGATTTCTCTCCCTCCGCTTTCCTTCCTCTCCTCGCCCATCCCGCTCCGGCGGTATTCCGCCGCCTCCTCCACGCCCTCCTGTCACCCCTACCTCCCGAGGGTTCCGCCGCCGCCGATCCACCTCCTTCGGGTCGTAGGCTGCCGGCGGCCACAGTGAGCCCAACGGCGGTCAGCCAGCGGGCCGGGCCCGGAGGGGCGTGGCCACACCCACGCTCCTAGCAGCAGGAGCCGCCAGCCAATCAGGGGCCGGCGGCATAAGCTGATATGACGGCAGATCGCGCGACTTAGCTGTGCGCGGCTCTCGGCGGTCACGTGGGCGCCGCGCGCTCGGCCAAGCCCCTTTCGTCCTCCAGGTGGAAGAGAGGGTGGTTCCAGCACCGTAGCGGCGGCGGGAGTTTAGCGTTTCGGTTTTTTGTTCTTTTAACTGTCACTGACGTGTGTAGCTCCGGTCCTGCCCGAAGCAGGTTTACTGTATTCATGCAAACATTCCTAAAACCGATGCTCTCTACCTTGAGAGAAGTAGATAGCCCCTTTGAGGTCAATGTCAAGTCGGGTCGGGGAGGTGGGGAGCGGGCGGTGCATTTTTCCACGCAGGTGAAGGAGGCTCAATGTCCGTAAGACGACTGCTGCTATGTCTTAGGCAGGAGCCTGACCTTTAGTATGGCCTTGAATGGCGGGAATTTGGCGGAACCGGTTTAGGTAGGTATTTAAATGACACGAACCTTTTCATAGAACCGATAAAGCAAATTGTGCAGACTAAGCGGGAGTATGTGTGGCTTCCTAGAGGTTTGCTTTTGTCTGGGAGTGTGTCGGGGTTTTTGCTTGTTTGGTCGATTGGTTGCTTTGTTTTGTTTTTTGCGAAGTTTGCCTTTCTAAACGTAAATTGCGATGGTCACACTTCTACATCGAATTCCCGCGAGCCTCAGTGTAGTGCTTCCCACAGTCCAACCAGCAGTATCAGCATCACTTGGGAGTTGCTTGGAAATACAAATTTGGGGGAGCGACTTCAGAGTTAATGGACCNCTAATGTTTGTTAACGTTAGAGAACCACTGCTCTAATGAGTTTGAGCATTAACTCGAACTCTGAGACCAAAATCTGACTGGTCTTTCAATTTTGCTCCCTCCAGGGGAACAAATAGGAAAAAAAAAATGCTGGAAAGCCGGAGATTGGACAAAGTTTGGGAAATCATTTGTTTCCTTATAGGACCGTCAGAAATGCTACAATGTAAGGGGAGAAATTATTAAACTCCAGATCATAAAAACCTTTTGTATGAATATTGTTTTAAACATCTGTGGCTTGCCTATTTTCTTTTTTTAATTAGCCTGTAGCTAGATAGTGGTTGCAGGTGTTCAACATGATGACTTGATAACAGTATATTTTTCAGGCATGATGACTGTGCAGTTGCCTCCTACTTGTTTTTTTAAGTTTGTTTATTTTTAAGAGAGAGAGAGAGAGGGAGTGGAGCAGAGGGAAAGGAGTACAGAGGATCCCAAGCAGGCTCTGTGCTGACAACAGAGAGCTGGCTGTGGGTCTCCAACTCACACAACTGAGCCAAAGGCAAATGCTCTCATGAGCCACCCTGCCTGCCTCTTACTTTCTAAATCACATTTCTTCTCCTTTGTTTCCTTTGTTATTGGTCTCACCTCATCTCTTAACTTTGGGGATTAAGCTTTTTTGGTTTCATTTCTGGGGAACATGAAAATGCAATTTGTTAACCTTAAAAATACAACCAGTTATTTTGCCAGCAAAAAAAAAAAAAGGAGGGGGTTTATTTGAGAATAGCAGAGAATTGCAGCTGGGGACAAGCAAGCTATGGGAAAATCACAGGGAAATCCACAGAGCAAAAGAAGATTGCCAGTTTACAGAGGAAAAGGGGAACTTGGGAAGGCTTTTATAAATTAAAAGTCCATTGGAATGCCCTGGGAGTTGGAGCCATAGTGGTTTTCATTGGCTGAGTTGTTGCCTGGGCAGAGGAAAGCCTTTCTCCTACTGGGGTAGTAAAGTAATAGCAAAAGTAAATAGACTCGCAGGGCAGGCTCTTCCTGCTGTGTTTGCAATGGACTAGGAGCGGTGGGGTGTAAGAGCTCCAGCTGCTGACATCTCAGCTTCATTCTAGTGAGATTTCCTTGTATTGATACAGATTTAAAAGGCATCTCCCTAGTACAAAGTTTCCAAATTTGTGGCTGCTGTAGGCTCCCTTAGTGGTTTGTTTAGTCCATAAGTGTATTTTTCTTCTTCACTTAAGTAATTTCCCATAAAAAACACACCTGTCTTGAAAAACTGGGAAATCTGATATTAACATTATAAACACATGTGAAATATATCCTGAACGCTAGAATTTTTATCATTGAGTATGTACTAGATAATACAACAAACAGTGATACATGTTATGAAGAACACAAAAAGGTTAAGGGATCAAAATTGATAAGGGCTTTTCCTTTAGACGGCATGGTCAGAGTCAGTTTCTCAGTGCTGGGAACATTTGACCTCAGCAGAGTTGGGGGGCTTCATTTACTTGGAAAATTCTCAACTGACCTTTAGAGTCTGATTTTTTTTTTTTTTAAGTTTGTTTTGAGAGAGCACACACCTGCTAGCCAGCTAGGGGGAGGGAGGGGGAGAGAGAGAGAGAGAGAGAGAGAGAATCCCAAGCAGGCTCCACACTGTCAGCACAGAGCCTGCTGGGGGGCTCAAACAAACTGTGAGTCAGACACTTGAGCCACCCAGGTGCCCCTGTATGAATTTAGTTTTTAGAGGAAAAGGAGTACTCAAGAAAAAGGTAAACGCACAAATACCCAAAAANCAGAGGAAAGCCTTTCTCCTACTGGGGTAGTAAAGTAATAGCAAAAGTAAATAGACTCGCAGGGCAGGCTCTTCCTGCTGTGTTTGCAATGGACTAGGAGCGGTGGGGTGTAAGAGCTCCAGCTGCTGACATCTCAGCTTCATTCTAGTGAGATTTCCTTGTATTGATACAGATTTAAAAGGCATCTCCCTAGTACAAAGTTTCCAAATTTGTGGCTGCTGTAGGCTCCCTTAGTGGTTTGTTTAGTCCATAAGTGTATTTTTCTTCTTCAGTTAAGTAATTTCCCATAAAAAACACACCTGTCTTAAGACTGGGAAATCTGATATTGACATTATAAACACATGTGAAATATATCCTGAACGCTAGAATTTTTATCATTGAGTATGTACTAGATAATACAACAAACAGTGATACATGCTATGAAGAACACAAAAAGGTTAAGGGATCAAAATTGATAAGGGCTTTTCCTTTAGACGGCATGGTCAGAGTCAGTTTCTCAGTGCTGGGAACATTTGACCTCAGCAGAGTTGGGGGGCTTCATTTACTTGGAAAATTCTCAACTGACCTTTAGAGTCTGATTTTTTTTTTTTTTAAGTTTGTTTTGAGAGAGCACACACCTGCTAGCCAGCTAGGGGGAGGGAGGGGGAGAGAGAGAGAGAGAGGGAGAGAGAATCCCAAGCAGGCTCCACACTGTCAGCACAGAGCCTGCTGGGGGGCTCAAACTCACAAACTGTGAGTCAGACACTTGAGCCACCCAGGTGCCCCTGTATGAATTTAGTTTTTAGAGGAAAAGGAGTACTCAAGAAAAAGGTAAACGCACAAATACCCAAAAACAGATAAAGGAAGAGAAGCTGTTGAGTGCTCAGCTTGGTGTCGTGGATTAGTTTTTAATTTTTAGGATGGTATTTAATATTTTAGAGATCAGAGCTCTCTCTGAAAAGTAGATGAAATCTATGGTCTCTGTTTTCCTAAACGTACACATCACATAGAGTAGAAGCTCTTCCTAAACACTGTCCACTTAACTAATGTTTTTAATACTCTTTCTGAAATATGCCAGCTGATCCCTGGGAAGTACTAAAGAAAGTACTACACAGCTAGTAGCCTTCACTTTGGTTCACACCTGTGTAAACCAAACTGCTCCCTCCCAACAGCTGAGAGGAATGCTTAGTAAGAGTT
Source organism: Crocuta crocuta (assembly GCF_008692635.1). NCBI lineage: Eukaryota > Metazoa > Chordata > Mammalia > Carnivora > Hyaenidae > Crocuta > Crocuta crocuta. The sequence continues at coordinate 2,833,771 of NW_027527824.1, forward strand.
AGTTGTGTTTGTTACCCATCTATTTCTGTCATACTCATAATTATGTAAATTACACAAATTGATAAAAGTTGAGTCTGCAAAGAAAAGGAATTGTTTCTAAGAAAACCAAAAATGCTCTGGAAAGACTGGATAAAGATGAATGCTAATAAAAAAAATTATTGAATTGGGTGTAGGCAAGGTGGTTATGAGAGACTAGAAAGACTTTTTTTTAAATGTTTATTTTGAGAGCGAGACCATGAGTAGAGGAGGGGCAGAAAGGGAGAGACAGAGAATCCCAAGTAAGCTCCACACTGTCCGTGCAGAGCCCAACACGTGGCTCGAACTCACAGACTGTGAGATCATGACCTGAGCCGAAACCAAGGAACCAAACACTCTACTGACTGAGCCACCAACGAGCCCCTAGAAAGACTTTGTAAAGCCCCAGGTCTAGTAGGAGTCTGCATTTGATTTGATTCACAAGTCTTTGACTTGTCTCTGCTTTGAACATAATGAAACTGAAAATCAAATGCAAGAACTAGGCATATAGTTTGTGTAAGAAAGAGGACCCAGAATTCCAATCAGACAGACTGTACTCAAGAGAAAGGCCTTGGAGAATGACAAGGGAATATGTATCTAGGTAAAGATAAAATTCTTAAGGCATATATATTGACAAGGATACAGGTTAGGCTTCTTGTGACCGGTACCCAAAATCATAGTGGTTTACTCCAGAGAAAAGTTGTTCTTTCTTTCCCATAAAAGTCTTAATTAGCATGGTTGTCTGTGGCCACAAACCCCCAAATTATAATGACTCCAACACAGAAATTCATTTATCACAAACAGTTCAAATGGATGATCCTGGTCATTGAGTAGCCTTCCTCTGTATGGTGATTCAGGGATCCAGGTTTTTCCGTCTTGAAGCTCTGCCGTTTTCATAACTTCCTGTGTTTTGTCTAGAGGAATGGGAAAGGGAATGGAACCTGCATAGCCACATGTTAAAAGCCTTGGTCTGAAAGTTCCATACGTCATCGCTCACGTTCTGTTGACTATAACTCTATTACCTGGCCACATCTAACTGTTAGGGAGGCTGAGAAACAGCATGGTAAAAAATAGACTGGAAGTTTATCTGTTCAGTTAAAATCAGAGTTTCTATAGCTGTACTAGTTAACTATTGCTTTGTAACAAATCCCCCCAAAATGTAATGGCCTAAAGCGGGAAACATTTGCCTCACAGTTTTTGTGGATCAGGAAGCTGGATGCAGCTTAGTCAAGGTGTTGGCCAAGGCTCTGTTTAGAGAGGATTGCTTCTGGGCTCACTCCATTGGCTGTCAGCATCCTCAGAAGATCCACTTCCAAGCTCAGTCACAAGGCCATTGGCAGCCATCAAGGCCTTGTTGGCTGTTGCCAGAGAAATCGATTTCTTGTCCTTTGAGGCCCTGCAGGGGGCAGCTCATAATACACAAGGTGGAACAGAGCAGGAAGGGGAAAAAGCAAGGGAAAGAGCAAGACAGAAGCCAGAATCTTTTGGTAACTTAATCTCAGAAGTGATATTCTTTCTATCACTTTTGCCATATAATTTTTGTTAGAAGCAAATCACGGGCCCAGCCTACACTCAAGGAGTGGGATTTCACAAGACATGGATACCGGAAAGCAGGGAGTCCTAGGAAGTATTTTAGATGCCCTCATTAATTACTCAGAGAGAAGGGAAAACAGATCTTGAGATGCAAGCAGCCTATTCCACTGTATTTATCTTTCTCTTTTGTGACTCCACACTTCAGTAAGCTTTTTCAATTAACCAACCAATCCCAAATATGTTGGATAATAATAAAAACTAACACTTTAACAAGCATCAGCCACTATGTTTAGTCCTTTATTTGTATTATCTCCTTAAAATGGTGACACCAACCCTTTGAGGTAAATACATTTATTTTTGAGCAATTTATGGACCAAGAAATTGAAAGCGCAGAGAATTAAAAACAGCTTTTTAAAAAACTTTTATTTATTGTTAGAGACACAGAGAGACAGAGCACGACCAGATGAGGGGCAGAGAGAGAGACACACACAGAACTCGAAGCAGGCTGCAGGATCTGAGCTGTCAGCACAGAGCCCGACGTGGGGCCAAACCCGCAAACTGAGGTCGTGACCTTACCCGAGGCCAGCAGCTTAACCGACTGAACCACCCAGGTGCCCTGAAAGCACAGAGAATTTAAATAACTTGGCCAAGGACACACAACTTACAAGAATTAGAGGAAAAATTAGGAGTTTTTCTGAGCTGGCAGGTAAGTAGATTCACCTGTGTGACTGTTGGGCCCTTTCTGTCTGACCCTCTTGGATGGATTTTCTCCCAGGCCTTAGGTCTTGGGTAGCTTCCTTGAAGGTAGGTGCTGATCAGAGCTCACCAAGGACCCTCGGCAGCTCTCTCCTCTCTGGCATTCTGCCCGTGAACTTGAGCTGCCTTGCTTTCTCCACACTCTGTGCTCTGTCTCCTCAGCTCAGGCAGTCCATTGGACCTTACCATGGTTCTATCCCTGCACCACAGCCTAGACACTTTCTCAGGTCAGAAAACTGGGGCGGTCATTGGGCTGATTCATTCGTTTGCCATTTCTCAGGCAACACTATCCTTCATTACTTGACTTCCTCACAGGTGACCTCACTGATGCTGACCAGGGCGTCCCAGGCTGATTGGTTTAAAATTCCACTCCTGGCGGAGGCTGAAACTGCAGCTCACTTGAGTATGAAGCCGTGGTGGGGACTGCTGTTTCTTTTTAGCTCTCCCTTAGATGGATTCCACAGCAGAACAGAACATAGGACCATTCACAGGCGTCCCTGAGGCACACCCGTAAGTTTTCAGAAATAACACAGGAAGAGACTTTGCTCAAGACAGTATGTGAAGGACCAGTCAGTCCGTGACATTTGAACTGTTAATGTTGAGGTGTTGTCATTCTGAACCATAGGCTGGCAGTGCCTGAGGAAATTTGAGTTCTAAATAAAAGATATGTTCTGGAATAGAAGTGTGCACAGAGAGGGTTTTGACTTTCTCTGAGGAACTCCACGCAGCTTCACAGACTTGAAGGAGAAATAGAAGTTCACCAGTGTCCGGTGACCGGTGTAGGACTAGACGGGGAACGGAATTGTCTGTGCTGTGGGGGACAGCATAAAAGACCACAGCATGTTCTGGAATGTGAACATGGAACTATACAGCTTGAGTTGAGGGGCGCCTGGGTGGCTCAGTCATTTGAGCATCTGACTCTTGATTTTTGGAACGATCTCATGGTTCATGGGATCAGGCTCTGTGTTGGCTCTGGGCTGACAGCACAGAGCCTGCTTGGGATTCTCTCTCTGCCCCTCTCCCACTCTCTTTCTCTCTCAAAATAAATAAACATTAAAAAAAACCCCACTCAAGTTGAGAATTATCTTATAAACTGGTGTCTAAATGGAGTGTCTCTCAATCAGATGGGGGCCCCCGAATGTGGGGCAATGATCAGGTGGAAGCAGGTAGCACAGGAGGTGAAAGGATTCACCTGAGGCAAGACAAAGGTGGCGGAAGTTTATTGAATACCTGGGAAGGGAGCAGTGGGCAGCAGAGGAGGGGCTGTCTGAAACAAGTGAGTGGGAGGGGGCTGTTTTTAAGGGGGGGGAAGTGAGGAGGTAGGGCGAGGTACCCTTTGTGGTAACTATGCCTGGTTGTAAGTAGTCCATTGGCCAGTTAGGGCCAATGGTATTTTGAGGTGAGTCTCTTGATGGGCCTGTCTGTATCACGTCTGGTGGCTGCTGTGGGCCCTTTCTACATTCCGTCGCTCAAGCCTGCTTGCCTCAAAGTGGCCCCTGCGTACATCTAGAAACTTGGAAGGAGGGGCTGATGATTGGGTTCTATTTGTTGGCATTCTTTGAAGCATGGGATGAATTTCTCCTTGGGAGGATTTAATTTGCATCTGCTGAGTTTCTGAGGAGTCAGCTAATCCAAGATCGCTCTAAAATTCTCAATTTGAGGTTGTTAATACTACCAAAACAGTAAGAATATGGCCTGTGGTCTGGCTTTCAGTTCTAAAGTTTTGTTGTTGTTTTTTTAAGATTCTATTTTTAAGTTATCTGTACATCCAACATGGGACTCAAACCCACAACCCTGAGATTGGGAGTCCCATGCTCCATTGACTGAGCCAGCCAGGTGACCCTCAGCTCTAAATTCTTGTCCGTGATTTCCTCCCTTTGCTCAGCACCAACATTTGAATTTATTTACTTCTGTAGTCTCCTGGAGCCAAGGGTGGAAATTTTTTAGTGAAGAAGTTTAACCAGATACTAGGTCACCAAATAATCAGAAACAGAATGAAAACCACCCTTTGAAGGGGCTAGCATTTTATTTACTGGCACCTTATCTGTTAAGAAAACTATTTCCAAATTTCTTTGCTTTATAAAATTTGGGTAAAGGAAAGAACATGGAAATGGCTAGTCCAATGACAGAGAGCGGGACTTTACAAACATTTTTTATCTACGTACGGCTTTACTAACCAGTGGACTTTGAATCCCAGAGCGAATTTAGTCTGGTCCCTAGGTTAGTGACAAGAACAGTAATTTTGAAGACTTGCATCCAATGCCAGCATCGTTACACATCAAGTTTGTAACTTTGGGGATTCATTCCTCCTCCATAAAACACAGAATACAACTACATACTGTACCAATTACTTTCTAGGGCTACCGTATCAAAATTCCACAATCTGGGTGGCTTAAAACAACAAATTTATTATCTGACAGCTCTGGAGGACGAAAGTGCAAAAGTTAAGGTGCGAGCAGGGTCATGCTGTCTCTGAAAAATTTATGAAAGAATCCTTCCTTGCCTCTTCATGGTTGGAGGTGGTGGCCCTCAGAAACCTTTACTGAAGGATCCTTCCTTGCCTCTTCCTGATTTGAGGTAATGGCTCTCAGTTCCTTGGCAGTAACCTCACGTCAGTCTCTGCCTCTGTCAGTTATGTGGTGTTCTCCATGTACGTAGGTCCAAATTTCCCAGCTTAGTAAGGACACCAGTTACTAAGAATTAAGAGTTCATACTACTCCAGTAGGACCTCATTTTCATTAACTGATTATTTCTATAACAATTCTATTTCCAAATAAGATTACATCCAGAAACACTGGGAGCTAGGACTCCGTTACTTTTTGTGGAATTCAAACCATCTCATAACTACTATCTTCTAGGTCATTCCCTCCTCTATTCCTTACAACACATCATGGGTACTGTATATACCTTAGTTATAGCACTTCTGGTTGGTTTTTTTTGTTTGTTTTTTTTTAAGGCTGCCAACCTTTTTAAAAAATACCAGTATAATTAACGCACAATGTTATATTGGTTTCAGGTGTACAGTATAGTGATTCAACAATTCTAAATGTAGGGGTGCCTGAGTGACTCAGTCGGCTAAGTGTCCAACTTCTGCTCAGGTCATGATCTCATGGTTTGTGAGTTCAACCCCACATCAAGCTCTGTGCTAAGAGCTCAGAGAGACACTCTGTGACTCTCTCACGAAAATAAACAAACATTAAAAAAACAAAAAACAACAATTCTAAACATTACTCAGCGCTCACTAACATAAGTGTACTCCGAATCCACTTTTCCTGTGTTACCCATCCTCCCACACACCTTCCTTCTGGTAACTATCTGTTTGTTCTCTGTAGTTAAGACCCTGATTTTTGGTTTGTCTCTTTTTAAATTTTTTTGTTTTGTTAAATTTCACATATGAGTGGAATTATATGGTATTTGTCTTTCTCTGACTTACTCTACTTAGCATTATACCCTCTATATCCATCCATGTTGCAAATGGCAGTATTTCGTTCCTTTTTTATGGCTGATGGCTGAATAATACCCCACTCTGTGTGTGTGTGTGTGTGTGTGTGTGTGTGTGTGTGTACACCACATCTTTGTTATCCACTCCTCTATCAGTGGATACTTGGGCTACTTTCATAGTTTGCCTATAGTAAATAATGCAGTAAACATAGGGATGCCTATATCTTTTTGATTTGGTGTATTCATATTTTTTGGATAAATACCACTAGTGGAATTACTGGATCATACGGTAATTCTGTTTTTCACTTTTATTATTTAAAATTTTTTTAAATATTTTATTTATTTCTGAGAGAGAGAGAGAAACAGCATGAGCATGGGAGGGTCAGAGAGAGAGGGAGACAAAGAATCTGAAACAGGCTTCAGGCTCTGAGCTGACTGTCAGCAGAGAGCCTGACGTGGGGCTTGCACTTACGAGCTGTGAGATCATGACCTGAGCCAAAGTCGGACACTTAACTGACTAAGCCACCCAGGCACCCCTGTTTTTCATTTTTTTTTTAAAGAACTGCCGCCATACTGCCTCCCACAGTGACTGCACCATTTTGCATTCCCACCAGCAATATACGAGGGTTCCCTTTTTTCTACATTCTTGCCAATTCTTGTTGTTTCTTATGGTTTAGATTTTAGCCATTCTGACAGGTGTGAGGCAACACCTCATTGTATTTCTGATTTGTATTTTCCTAATGATGAGTGATGTTGAACATCTTCCCACGTGTCTGTTGGCCATCTGGATGTCTTCTTTGGAGAAGTGTCTGTTCGTACCTTCTCATTTTTTAACTGGATCATTTTTTTTAGTATTGAGTTGTATCTGTTCTTTGTATATTTTGAATACTGATCCTTTATCAGCTATGTCATTGGCAAATATCTTCTGCCATTAGTAGGTTGTCTTTTTGTTTTGTTGATTGTTTCCTTTGCTGTGCAGAAAACAGCATTTATTTTGATGTAGCCCCAGTACTTTATTTTTCCTTTTATTTCCCTTGCCTCAAGAGATATATCTAGAAAGAAGTTGCTATGGCCAATGTCAGAGAAATTACTGCCTATGTTCTCTTCCAGGCTTTTTATGATTTCAGGTCTTATGTCTATTAGGTCTTTAATCCATCTTGAGCTTATTTATTTATTTATTTATTTTTGGTGTAAAAAAGTGGTCCAGTTTCATTCTTTGCATGTAGCTGTCCAGTTTTCCCAACAATATTTGTTGAAGAGACCATGTTTTTCCCATTATTTCTTGCCTCCTTTGTCGAAGATTAATTGACCATATAGTTATGGGTTCTCTATTCTTTTAATCTGTATGTTTTTGTGCCAATACCATACTGTTTTGATTACCACAGTTTTGGATTATATGTTGATACCTGGGATTGTGATAACTCCAGTTTTGTTCTTCTTTTGCAAGATTGCTTTGGCTATTTGGGGGTCTTTTGTGATTCTGTACACATTTTAGGATTATTCTAGTTCTGTGAAAAATGATGTTGATATTTTGATAAGAATTGCATTAAGCCTATATATTGCTTTGGGTAGTATGGACATTTTAACAATACTCTCCCAATCTATGACCATGTAATATCTTACCACTTATTTGTGTCCAGTTTCTTTCATCAGTGTTTTATAGTTTACATAGTACAGGTCTTTCACCTCCTTAATTAAGTATAACTCAAGCTATTTTATTAGTTTTGGTGCAGTTGTGAATGGGATTGTTTTCTTCACTTCTTCTACTTCATCATTAATGTATAGAAATGCAGCAGATTTCTGTATATTGATTTTGTATCCTGCAAATTTCCTGATTGATCAGTGTTAGTAGTTTTTGGGTGGGGTCTTCAGAATTTTCTATATATGGTATCATGTCATCTGCAAATAGTAAGATTTTTACTATCTCCTTACAAATTTGGATGACTTTTCTTTCTTTATGTTGTCTAATTGCTGTGACTTGGACTTTCAGTCCTATGTTGACTAGAAGTGGTAAGAAGTGGACATCTGTGTCTTGTTCTTGACCTTAGGGGAAGAGCTCTCAGTTTTCCCCAATGGAGTCAGATGTTAGCTGTCAGGTTTTCATATGTGGCCTTTATGATGTTGAGGTATGCTCCCTCTAAACCTACTTTGTTAAGGTTTTGTTTTGTTTTTTTTTTCCATCAGGAATGGATATTGTACCTTGACAAATTGTTATTCTACAGCTACTGAAATGATCATGTTTTTTGTCCTTTTTCTTGTTGATGTGATGTATTGTGTTGATTGATATGTAAATATTGATCCATCCTTGTATACCTGGAATAAATCCCACTTGATTGTGGTGAATGATTTTTGTAATGTGTTGGTGGATTTGGTTTGTTAATATTTGGCTGTGGATTTTGCATTTATGTTCGTCAGAGATTGTTGGCCTGTAGTTCTCTTTTTTTGTAGTGTCTTTATCTGGTTTTGGTATCAGGATTAATACTGACCTCATAAAATGAATTTGGAAGGTTTCCTTCCTTTTCTATTTTTTGGAATAGTTTGAGAAGAATAGGTATTAACTCTTCTTTAAATGTTTGGTAGAATTCAGGGTGTGTGAGTGGCTCAGTTGGTTAAATGTTCGACTATGGCTCAGGTCATGATCTGAATTCATGAGTTCGAGCCCCACATCAGGCTCTGTGCTGACAGCTCAGAGCCTGGAGCCTGCTTCGGATTCTGTGCTTCCCTCTCTCTTCCCCTTCACCACTCGCTCTTTGTCTCTCTCTGTCTCTCAAAAATGAATAAACATTAAAAAAAATTTTTTTTAAATGTTTGGTAGAATTCACCTATGAAGCCATCTGGTCCTGGACTTTTGTTTGTTGAGTTTTTTGATTACTGATTCAGTTTCATTGCTAGTAATTGATCTGTTCAAATTTTCTCTTTCTTACTGATCCAGTTTGGGAAGTTATATGTTTCTAGAAATCCACTTTTTTTGGGTTGTTCAGTTTGTTGACATATAATTTTTCATAATACAGTACTCTCTTACGTTCCTTTGTATTTCTGTGATGTGATTTCTCCTCTTTCATTTCTGATTTTGTTTATTTAGGTCCTCTTTCTTCTCCATTTTTTGATGAGAGTGGTTAGAGGTTTATCATTTTTGTTGACCTTTTCAAAAACCATCTTATGGCTTCATTGATTTATTCTATATTTTTTAAGTTTCTATTTTGTTTATTTCTGCTCTAATCTTAATATTTCTTTCTACTGGTTTGGGGCTTTGTTTATTCTTATTTTTTCTAGCTCCTTTAGGTGTACGTTTAGGTTGTTTATTTGAAGTTTGTTGGTTTGTTTTGGCTTCTTGAAGTAAGCCTGTATTGCTAAAACTTCCCTCTTAGAATAGCTGTTGCTGCATCCCAAAGATTTTGGACCATCGTGTTTTCATTTTCATTTATCTCCATGTTTCATTAATTTCCATGTATTCATTTTCATTTATCTCCCTGTATTTAAATATAATTTAATGTCAAGCTAGCTAACATACAGTGTGTACAGTGTGCTCTTGGCTTCGAGAGTAGGTTCCCATGATTCATTTTTTACATGCAGTACTCAGTGCTTATTCTAACAAGTGCCCTCCTCAATGCCCGTCACCCATTTTCCCCTCTTCTCCTGCCCCCTCCATCAACCCTCAGTTTGTTCTCTGTGTTTAAGAGTCTCTTATGGTTTACCTTCCTCTCTGTTTGAAACTATTTCCCTTCCTCTCCCCCATGGTGTTCTGTTAAGTTTAACAAATTCCACATATGAGTGAAAACATATGATATCTCTCTTTCTCTGACTGACTTATTTCACTTAGCATAACACCTTCCAGTTCCACCCACATTATTGCAAATGGCAAGATTTCATTCCTTCTCATTCCGTTATATATATAAACCACATCTTCTTTATCCATTCATCAGTTGATGGACATTTGGACTCTTTCAATAATTTGGCTATTGTTGAAAGTGCTGCTGTAAACATTGGGGTACCTATTCCCCTATGAATCAGCACTCCTGTATCCTTTGGATAAATTCCTAGTAGTGCTATTGTTGGGTCGTTGGATAATTCTATTTTTCATTTGTTGGGGACCCTCCTCACTGTTTTCCAGAATGGCTGCACCAGTTTGCATTTCCACCAACAGCACAAGAGGATTCCCATTTACCCACATCCTCGCCAACATCTCTTGTTTCCTTTATTGTTAGTTTTAGTCACTCTGATTGGTGTGAGGTGATATCTCAATGTGGTTTTGATTTGTATTTCCCTGATGATGAGTGATGTTGAGCATTTTTTCATATGTCTTTTGGCCATCTGGATGTCTTCTTTGGAAAAGTGTCTATTCATGTCTTCTGTCCATTTCTTCACTGGATTATTTGTTTTTGGGAGTGTTGAGTTTGGTAAGTTCTTTATAGATTTTGGATACTAACTCTTTATCTGGTATGTCATTTGAAAATATCTTCTCCCATCCCATTGGTTGCCTTTAGTTTTGCTGATTGTTTCCTTCACTGTGGAGAAGACTTTTATCTTGATGAAGTCCCAGTAGTTCATCTTTGCTTTTATTTCCATTGCCTTCGGAGACATGTCAAGTAAGAAGTTGCTGCTGCCAAGGTCAAAGAGGTTTTTGCTTGTTTTCTCCTCTAGGGTTTTGATGGTTTTTTCTGACATTTAGGTCTTTCGTCCATTTCGAGTTTATTGTTGTATTTGGTATAAGAAAATGATCCAATTTCATTCTTCTGCTTGTTTCTGTCCAGTTCTCCCAGAATCATTTGCTAAAGAGGCTGTCTTTTTTCCATTTGATACTCTTCCCTGCTTTGTGAAAGATTAGTTGGCCATACATTTGTGGGTCCAATTCTGGGTTCTTCTATTCCATTCTATTCTATTCTATGGGTCTATGGGTCTGTTTTTGTGCCAATACCACACTGTCTTGACGGTTACACCTTTGTAGTTGAGGCTAAAGTCTGTGATTGTGATGCCTTCCGCTTTGGTTTTCTTTTTCAACATTACTTTGGCTATTGGGGGTCTTTTCTGGTTCCATACAAATTTTAGGATCGTTTGTTCTAGCTCTGAGAAGAATGCTAGTGCAATTTTGATTGGGATTGCATTGAATGTATAGATTGCTTTGGGTAGTATTAACATTTTAAGAATATTTGTTCTTCCAGTCAATGAGCATGGGATGTTTTGACATTCCTTATCTTTTTCAATTTCTTTTGCAAGTTTTCTATAGTCTTCAGCATACAGATCTTTTACATCTTTGGTTAGGTTTATTCCTAGGTATTTTATGGTTCTTGGTGCAGTTACAAATGAGATCGATTTCTTGATTTCTCTTTCTGTTGATTTCTCTTTCTGTTGTTTCATTATTGATGTATAGAAATGCAACCAGTTTCTGTACATTGATTTTGTATCCTACAGCTTTGCTGAATTCATGTATCAGTTCTAGCAGCTTTTGGTGGAGTCTTTCAGGCTTTCCATGTAGAGTACCATGTCCTTTGTGAGAAATGAAGGTTTGACTACTTCTTTGCCAATTTGCATGCCTTTTATTTCATTTTGTTGTCTGATTGCTGAGGCTGGGATTTCCAATACTATGTTAAACAGTAGTAGTGAGAGTAGACATCCCTGATCTCAGGAGGAAAGCTCTCTGTTTTTCTCCACTGAGGATGAGACTATTGTGGGCTTTTCGTATGTGGCTTTTATGATGTTAAGGTGTGTTCTTTCTATCCCAGCTTTCTTGAGGGTTTTTATTAAGAATGGATGCTGTATTTTGTCAAATGCTTTTTCTACATCTGTGTCCCAGACTACAAGTCTGGAGTTCCCTCTTGTCCAGCAAGAGAGTAGATGCAGAATTGAATACAAGAGAGGCTAATGTCCAGAAGGAGACAAGAGCCCTAAGCAGGGGTTTTGTGTCCATATTTATTGAGCACTCAAAATCTTATACATATGGTGAACATGAAGAAAACAATCAGTTGGTAATCATTAACTGGTGTGTGTATGAAGCAAAGGCTCCGGGGGGTGGGGGTGGGGGGCAAGTGGAGTTTGTGATCAAAGTATAATAGTATATTGATGTCAGATGGAAAGTAATTTCCTGCAGGTGATATTACAAGTTACTCGTCATCTCATTACAGTATCTCACTAGCTAATCTCGGGTGCTCTCTACCCATGGTGGTGGATTTTTGCCCTAAGTGTTTTTCTAGCCCATTAAGTAGAACTTATTTCCCCACACATCTATTGACAGGATCATATCGTTCATATCCTTTCTTCTATTAATGTGATGTATCACATTGATTGATTTGTGAATGTTGAACCAGCCTTGCAGCCTAGGAATGAATCCCACTTGATCATGGTGAATAATTCTTTTAATGTACTGTTGAATTCTATTTGCAAGTTTCTTGTTGAGAATTTTTGCATCCATGTTCATCAGGAATATTTGCCTGTACCTTTCTTTTTTAGTGGGGTCTCTGTCTGGTTTGGGAATCAAGGTAATGCTAGCTTCATAGAATGAGTCTGGAAACTTTTCTTCTTTTTTATTATTTTTTGGAACAGCTTGAGAAGGATAGTTATTAACTGTGTTTAAAATGTTTGTTAGAATTCCCCTGGGAAACTATCTGGTCCAGTACTCTCATTTGTTGGGAGATTTTTAATAATTGATTTAATTTCTTCACTGGTTATGGGTCTATTTAAATCTTCAGTTTCTTCCCATTTGAGCTTTGGTAGTGTGTGGTGTCTAGGAATTTGTCCATTTCTTCCAGGTTGTCCAGTTTGTTGGCATATAAATTTTCATAGTATTCTTTAATAATTGTTTGTATTTTGGTGGTGTTGGTTGTGATCTCTCCTCTTTCATTTGTGATTTTATCTTTGGACCCTCTCTTTTTTCTTTTTGAGAAGTCTGGCTAGGAGTTTATCAATTTTATTATTTTTTTTTAAAAACAATCTCTTAGATTCACTTTTTTTTTTTAATTCAGTATTGTTTGTTTCTGCTCTGATATTTATTATTTTTTTCTGCTGCTGGCTTTGAGGATTCTTTGCTGTTCTGCTTCTAGTTCCTTTAGGTGTGTGGTTAGGTTTTTTAACTGGGATTTTTCTTGTTTCTTGAAACAAGCCTGGGTTGCAAGGTTATTTTCCTCTTTTGTTGTATCCCAAAGGGTTTGGACTGTCATGTTTTCATTTTCATTTGCTTCCGTATATTTTTAAATTTCTTCTTCAATAGTCTGGTTAACCCATTCGTTCTTTAGTAGGATGCTCTTTAACCACCATGCATTTGGAGGTTTTCCAAATTCTTCCTTTTGGTTGATTTCAAGTTTCATAGTCTTGTCATCTGAAAGTATGCATGTTATGATGTCAGTCCTTTTATTGGGGGCTTTTTTGTGACCTAGTATGTGATCTATCTTGGAGAATGTTCCATGTGCACTTGAGAAGGATATGTATTCTGCTTTTGGATGAAAAGTTCTGAATATCTCTGTCAAGTCCATCTGGTCCAGTGTAACATTCAAAGTCATTGTTTCTCTATTGATTTTGTGTCTAAATGATCTGTCCATTGCTGTAAGTGGAGTATTAAAGTCCCCTGCAAGATTGCTTATGTTTGTGATTAATTGATTTATTTATTTGGGTTCCTCCAAGTTCGGGGCATCTACATTTTTCTATTGTTAGCTCTTCTTAATGGATAGACCCCATAATTATGATATAATGCCTTTCTTCATCTCTTGTTACAGCTTTTAGTTTAAAATGTCTTTTTAATGTTTATTTTTGAGAGAGACAGTGTGAGTGGGGGAGGGGCTGGAGAGAGAGAGTGACAGAGAGAGAGAGAGAATCTGAAGCAAGCTTCAGGCTCTGAGCTGTGAGCACAGAGTCTGATTTGGGACTTAAACCCATGAGTCACAAGATCATGAGCTGAAGTCGGAAGTTTGACTGAGCCACCAGGGCACCCCTACAGCCTTTAGTTTAAAATCTAGTTTGTCTGATATAAGAATGGCTACCCCAGCTTTCTTTTGACTTCTGGTAGCATGATAGATGGTTCTCCATCCCCTCACTTTCAATCTGAAGGTGACCTCGAGTCTAAAATGCATATAGCATATAGATGGATCTTGTTTTTTTATCCATTCTGATACCCTGTGCCTTTTGGGGCATTTAGTCCATTTACATTCAGAGTTACTATTGAAGGATATGGATTTAGTGTCATTGTGTTATCTGTAGGTTTCTTGCTTGTGGTGATGTTTCTGATCCTTTGTAGTCTTTGCAGCATTCCACTCAGAGTCCCCCGTAGGATCTCTTGCAGGCCTAATTTAGTGGTCATGAACTCCTCCAGTTTTTGTTTGTCTGGGAAAGCATTTATCTCTTCTATTCTGAAAGACAGCCTTGCTGGATTCTTGGCTGCATATTTTTCCTATTTAGCACATTCAGTATTTCCTGCCACTCCCTTCTGGCCTGCAGTGGACAGGTCTGCTACTACCTTTATATGTCTACTCTTGGAGGTTAAGGCCTGTTTGTCCCTAGCTGCTTTCAGAATTCTCTCTTTATCTTTGTATTTTGCCAGTTTCACTATGATATGCCATGGAGAAGGCCTATTCTTACTGAATCTGAAGGGATTTCTCTGTGTCTCTTAGATTTGGATGTCTGCTTCCTTCACCAGATTAGGGAAGTTCTCAACTATATTTTGTTCAAGTAAACCTTCTGCTCCTTTCTCTCTCTTCTTCTTATTCTGGAACTCCTATGATATGTATATAATTATGTTTCATTGAATCACTTAGTTCTATAATTCTCCCCTCATGGTCTAGTATTTTCTTATCTCTCTTTTTCTCAGCTTCATCATTTTCATAATTTTATCTTCTTTTTCACTTACTCTCCCCTCTGCTTCCTCCATCCTTGCTGTCACTGCATCTAGTTTATTTTGTACCTCATTTACAGGATTTCTTAATTTGTCACGGCTATTAGTTCCTTGATCTCTGCAGCAATAGATTCTCTGCTGTCTTCTATGCTTTTTTCAAGCCCAGCTATTAATCTTATGATTACTTTTCTAAATTCTTGATCACATATATTGTTTATATGTGATATATCTGTTTTGAGCAGTTCTCTAGCTGTCATTTCTTTCTGTACCTTCTTTTGAGGAAAATTCTTCCGTTTTGTCATTTTGTCTAATTTTCTGTCCTTTATGTGTTTTAATGGCTTGTTATGTGTCCTGCCTCTGCAAGCACTACCACATTAAAAGGGAGTGTGTAACATGCTGTCTGTTGTTACTCTGGTTGCTTTACCTCCCTACTCGTGGTGATTTGGACCTTCCACCAGGTGTGCTTTGATTTGTTCATTGAAGTAACCATGGAAAAAATTTAGAAGGGGGTGGTGGTAGAAAAAGCCTTATCTTATACAAAGAGAGAAATGACAGGGGCAGAGAAAAAGAAAAAGAAAAAAGAAAAAAAATTGACCAGTCAGAGAATCAGAGAAACTATATGGCTTAATCCAGAGACAGAGACAGAGACAGAAACAGAGAGAGAGAGAGAGAAGGCGATACAGAAGAGGTGTGAAAAGAATAGATTAAAAATGTCTGTCAAATAAAATAACAACCAGAATAGAGAAGGGAAGAAATAAGAGGAAAAGAAAGACAGAAAAAATATATATGTATAAAATAAGAATCAACCAAGAATTGAATCCAAAACTGCAAAGCCACTGGACTGATACCTGACAGTCCCTTGGAACCAGTGTGTGCTGGTCTGGAGGAGGGGCAGTCTGTTTGGTCAGTGTCAGCCTTGTTCCCATAGATATGCAATTACCAGGTACGGAGGGGCGGGGTTTGGTGTGGGTAGGTCCCACCTCCACTGTGAGCTTGCTGTCTTGTTCCTTAAAGCCCCACCTTGTTGGTGATGGGGAGACAAATGGTGACCCCCCACTGTCTCCTCCCCGGACTGGGTGTCCCAGACCACTCTATTCAGGCCATCCTCACAGTGCTGCACAGGCATGAGTGGGCTGGCCTGTCTTGCTGCACAGTTTCCAGTGTCCCCCAAGCACTTGGCTGGGATCCAAACCCCAATGTCTTAAAGGATCCTGCTCCACGCACCCTGATTCCAGGTCCACCCAGCTGATAAAGGGCCTCTGGCTGATGGGTGCTTGTAAGGTCTTTTGTCCTTAGAGCAGGTATATACCTTCTTCCCAAGCACTCAAGGGAGGGCACTGCTCTCTCCGACTGAGCCTCTGAGCTCGCTACCAAGCCCGGGGATGGCTCCCATCCCCACTAGGTGTGTGCACAGGGCAGCTGGTCCCAGTCTGGAGGAAGACCCACAATCCTGGATCCTCACCTTTAAGGGTATTTTCAAGTTAGAAATTGGTTCTTTCTCCATTTTTTTTCTGTTCGCTGGTCTGTTCCATGGTCTGGGGAGGTTTTCCTCTTGCCCAGACACAGTCCTACACTTCCACAGCCTCTCTTGCTCTTCCTTTTGTTTCTCCGTGAAAGAGAGACAGGCTCCAAAGGTGTGGTGATGAGAGAATTGAAAAGCAAGGGGCTAAGACTCTCCAGGAGTGGAAGTACTGGTCTCCTGATCCAGGCCTCTTTTACTTTGCTATTTGTCTGATAACAGCAAGCACATACAACATAGCATTTGGCATCTTAGAGCATTGCAGCTCATGCAGTGTATTCCATGCTGGGTCACGAGTACACCTGGTGCCAGACAAAACCTTCTTGCCTGGCCTGGCACCCATAATGATGTCCTTCTGGAGGGAATGAGTGGTCCCAGTGGCTTTCTGACCTGGGAATGGGACTGTTTTCAGTTCCTTGCTGCTCTGTCCCTTTCCTTCAGGACATTCTCACAGTGCCTCTGGCTTCTTGTTCTCCAGCATCTCCCCCTTTTTGTGTGTATACAATGGACCGTAGGATAAATTGTATAACCGGACCTGTTGGTCGGTACGTTGACAGGCTTGTGATCCCCAGTGCCAGACTGCACATGCAAGGACAAATACACTGCATATTAATATAAACAGAATAGCAGTAGAGAAACTAAAATTCTTAATATGTTTTATAGGGTTTAGTTTTCCTAATCTCTTTGATATACTTTCTAAGATCTTAGAACCGGATAATATGTCCAGATCTGTTTTAAAAGTCTCATATATTTCTGCTTGCAGCTGTTGAATGTTTTTATGGACATGTTAGATTGCCCGAGCAAATGTCTCTCAACATCATCATTTTATGGAAATTTAGTGTTACTAAACAGTTACACTACTAAGGGGTTACACATACTGATGTAGCATTCTGGTTACATTTTTAGCCGGCCGGGGCAGCGTCGGCCAATCCTATGGCAGAGTAGAGCAAGAATCACAATAATAGAAACAAGGTGTGACAGTGCACCACAGGAAGGAAACATATAAAAATAAGGACAGTTTTTTGTTTCAGTGGACTGTCAATTCCTCAAGCTTCTGCTAAGATCAGTCAGCCCCTTCTGGAGGGGCTAAAGCAGGGCTGTCGTCTTCCAGAGCCTCTTCAGTTGCAGATTGTTTCTTCTGTATGGTCAGCTTGCACAGCATTGATGGATCAGGAACGTACTCCCAGTGTCAAGATGCTGGCTTCACTCTGCTGCAGTGAATCCAGAGACCCATTTCAGCTACCTTTACTGCAGTAGGGGTGGACAAAATGACAGTGAATGGGCCCCTTCAGGTATATAAAGGGCAGCAGTTAATTTCCATATATGCTTTTGTAATGGTCTTTATTGTAAATGAGGACTGAGTGCAGAAAATCCTTTACTGTGCCAAACAATTGAGCCGTTAACAGTGGTGCTGATAGTTTGATTATGAACAAACCATCATAGATTTTAAGTCAAGCTGAGCCTATAGGGCTTTAGTCAATGATGCTCCCATAGGAACTATTTAAAAGAACTCACCCTATCTCCCCTCTACATGCATCCCAAGTCACCCATCCATCCCGTTCTAACAATATACGAGTAGCACAAGACGGAAGCATTGGAGTATCATTAATTCTAAGATTGGAGCCAATCAGAGAATGGGCTGATTGAATGACAAATTTGTCCTTTAAAATTATCTCACCTTTAGAAGTGTCAAGGGGATAGGCATATATTTAATGAGAGCCTCCCTCAACTTCTCCAGGAAGGCCATTGGGCTCCCATTTTGTGTTTGTAAAATAGTGGCTAATTTAGCATAATTTAAGGGCTAAATCTTAAACTTTCTTAAAAATTTTTTAAACGTGTCTCATTAAGAGTCTGATTTAACAAAAGCATTATATCTTGATTTTTTTAAGGCCCCAAAACAATGAACATAGGGGACTTCTCCCCATTTCCTTTACATTTGTAAAACATGTCTAATTGTAGGTTAATATTGTTAGTGATATTTTCCTCTGGCAGCCAGGTTCCCTCTTCCAATTTATATTGGGACCAAGCCTTTATGCAAAAGAAAATGGATCATAATGTATTTCAGTGGAGTAATGGCCTTGGTTGGGGAATTACCCATCTATAAGAATAAGGAAGAAAGTTGTCCCGTATCTCAGCTTTGTATAGTTGGCCAGGAAAAACCTCATCTCCTGGCCTCTCATTTTGGCCGGCTCTGAGACTGGCAGCCAAAAGCCCTGTCAGTCTTGTGAGGTGCTGGGAGTAGTTGTTTTTACCCAGGCTTGACTCTACCTCTGAGAGCTGGCCTCATCTTTCCTGTGTTTTTATGTTTTGTTTTGTTTGTTTTTTATCTCTCCATTTCCCACCTGTAGGACCTGGGGGTGTGGACTGTGACCAAGAAAGACTTTTCTGGTTGTCGTCAGATGCATCAATTTTATTTTGGCTCAGCAGTAACTTACGTATTGATCATTAGCCATTGAAGGAGGGGGTTAAAGGGCCAAAGTCAAGGTCTATTTCCCTGTCTTTTTTAACAGTGTCTGCGTGAATGTTTTCGCCATGTGGATAATCATTTTGGCATACAATGGGCTAAGCTTATTAAAATAGTCCCCTTCATATAGTAAAAGCCCTTCATAGATCATCCATTCCTCTGCTACACAGGAACAACACAAATGTGAAGTATTTGGAGGCCAGCACTAAGGGTATTGCCATCTTTGTTATTGTTTTTGTTTTTTGCCTTAGGATCAAAGGAGGAGGAATTTTAATCTTAACCCTGTATATTTTTTAAATACACATTTCTCTTAACCTTAGTCTGTCCTGACCGCACATAAAAAAGAATTTTTTTTAAGATTATCCTTTATGAACCTTCTACCACTTTTCTTTTGTATTTAAATTTTGTCCCAAGCCATTTTTTTTGTAAACAGTCTCATTTAGGAAGAAAAATTATTTTACCTTTAATAAAAATATTTTTTATTTTTTATCTTTTTAAATATTTTCTATTTTTTAGAGTTACTTTTCTTATTTTCATCAGTTTTAACTACATGTAGCAGAATTTTAACTCTTAGAAACCTTGATCTCCAGTGAAAACTAAGTAGTAACTGATTGTTAACTCTATGTTATATCAGAATTTTTTAATGGCAAACTTATGAAAACATTAAGCACAAAGAATGTTTTTCCAGCAGTTCCTAATATCCTCAGGTTTTTGTTTTGTTTTTTCTGCAACAAGCTAGAAGCATAAACCTACATCTAGTAAGTAGTGCTTTAGCCTCTTATCTCATTAGCTATCCGATGAATTTAATCTCAATTTATCATGCAAGCCAAACTTTAATGTTTTAGGTTACCAAAGACTTTGAAAGCTATCTTAACAATTACCCATGAAAACTTGGAGGCCGACAAAATTAACCATCACTTTAAGTCACCCTTTGTTAACAAATTGGAATTGAGATAACATGAGCTTATTGGACCTTCAGCAAATCTAGATAGAATAAAAAAAATTTTTTAATGTTGATAAACATTGTCTCAAACCAACAAACTTAAATTAGCTTAAACACTGAATACATTTTACTTGAGTCCATGTAAGACAATTTGGTCTCCATGGTTGGGTTTTACCTGGAACGTTGGTCGGGAAATCTGATGTCAGTGGTCTTCACCTCTGGACATCTAGGGTGGGAGGAGGAGCTGATGGTGCCTGAGGCCTTGAGGAGCCAGTTATGCGGGCCGCCCCCCAGGGGGTGCAGATACAGGAGGGGGAAAGGGAGGGCAGGAGAGATGAGGTGCCTCCAGAAAGGAAAGGCAGAAGAGACGAGGTGGCCCCAGAAGGCAGAGAAGAATTCCCAGTTGTAAATCTTGTCAGCTCAGACAGAGGAGCCGACTCCAGGTTTCTTTTGTTTTGTTTTCCATGAGTAGAATTAAGCTATCAGTGTCAGTCCAGAGAAGACCAGGAATTTCCTCGAAACAAAAGGAGTTTTGGCAGCTGCTTGGGAATATTTCTTAAAGTCCCCGTTCTGAGGTAGAATAACCAGAGACAGGTGGCTCTGACTATCATGGTCATTGACACAGAAAATGAGAGATAAGTGCCCGTAATTACCCTGAAGAGGTAAAGGTGACTCAAAGGTGCAGTGACAAGAGAATTGAAAAGCAGAGGGCTAAGACTCCCCAGGAGCCAAAGCATCAGTCTCCCGGCTCAAGTCTCTTTTGCTAGTTGTCTGATAACAGCAAGCACATACAACGTAGCATTTGGCATCTTTTTTTTAAAAAAAAATTTTAATGTTTTATTTCTGAGAGAGAGAGAGAGAGAGAGAGAGAGAGAGAGAGAGAGAGAGAGCTTGAGCAGGGGAAGGTCAGAGAGAGAAGGAGACACAGAATCTGAAACAGGCCCCAGACTCTGAACTGGCTGTCAGCACAGAGCCCGACATGGGGCTTGAACCCATGAACCATGAGATCATGACCTGAGCTGAAGTTGGACACTTAACCGCCTGAGCCACTCAGGCGCCCCTAGCATTTGGCATCTCGACAGCTCATGCACCTGCAGTGTATTCCATGCTGGGCGAGTACACCTGGCACCAGACAAAACCTTCTTGTGCCTGGCCTGGCATCCGTAATGATGTCCTTCTGGAGAGAATGAGCAGTACCAGCAGCTTTCTGACCTGGAATGGGACTGTTTTCAGTTCCTTGCTGCTCTGTCCCTTTCCTTCAGAACATTCTCACAGTGCATCTGGCTTCTTGTTCTCCAGCATCTCCGCAGAAAGGGATCCCTCCCGTCCATGCCTATGCCACCCGTTTTATCTCTCCCAATTCCAAATCACGCACCTATGGCCCACCAGGTTGTTCGTGGGCCTCAGGAGATGTTTCCATCACCCTGTAGCCTTGATTTCTGGAATTCCAAGACTTCTGGCCTTAACACTGCTATGTTTGAGGGACGAGGGAAGTTCAGGTCCCTGTACTTTTCCACCATGTTGGCTCCCCTCCATGTATTTTTTAAATTTCCTCTTTGAAATCTTGGTTGAACCATTTGTGGTTTAGTAACATGTTATTTAACCTCCATATATTTGTGTTATTCCAGATTTTTTCTTGTGGTTGATTTCTAGTTTCATACCCTTGTGGTCAGAGACGATGTATAGTATGAGCTCAGTTTTTGTGGGTTTTTTTTTTTTTTAATTTGCTGAGACTTGTTTTATGATCTGTTCTGGAGAATATTCCGTGGGTGCTTGAAAAAGAATGTGAATTTCATTCTTTTAGGATGGAATATTTTGAATATACCCCTTAGATCTATCTGGTCTTATATGTCATTTAAAGCCACTACTTCCTTGTTGATTTTCTGTCTGGATGATCCGTCCATTGATGTCAGTGCAATGTTAAGGTCCCCTATGATTATTGTTTTACTATCCATTGTTTCCTTTATGTTTGTTTTTAGATGCTTTATGTATTTGGGCACTCCTATGTTCAGTGCATAAATATTTACAATTATTATATCTTATTGATTGTTTTGGTTATGCAGTGTCCTTCTTTATCTCTTTTTACTGTCTTTCACTTCCATTTGTATGATAAATGCTTTTTCATTCCTTCACTTTCAATCTTCATGTGTCCTTAGGCCTAAAATGAGGTACTTGTAAGCAGAATATAGATGGTTTTACTTTTTTTTTTAATGTTTTATTTATTTCTAGGAGAGAGAGAGAGAGAGAGAGAGACAGCGTGAGCAGGGGAGGGTCAGAGAGAGAGGGAGTCACAGACTGAAACAGGCTCCAGGCTCTGAGCTGGCAGTCAGCACAGAGCCCGCCGCGGGGCTCGAACCCACGAACCGCGAGATCATGACCTAAGCGAAAGTCGGACGCTTAACCAACTAAGCCACCCAGGTGCCCCTAGATGGTTTTACTTCTTTATCCATTCTGTCACCCTATGATTTTGGTTGGAGCATTTGGTCCATTTACATTCAAAATAATTATTGATAGGTATGTATGTATTGCCTTGTTGCTACTTGTTTTATGGTTGTTTTTGTAGTTCTCTGTTCCTTTCTTGCTCTCTTGTCTCAGTTAGTTGGCTTTCTTCAGTGTTACACTCGGATTCCTTTCTCTTTATTTCATTGCATATCTATTAGGAGCTTTTGTTTCATGCTTACCATTAGGTTTATATTTAACATCTTCTGCATATAGCAGTCTATGTTAAGTTGGTGGTCACTTAAGTTTGAGCCTATTCTAAAAGCACCACAGTTCTACTCCTCCCCCCCCCATTTTAGATATATGGTGTCATACTTTACATCCTTTTATTTTGTCAATCCCTTGACTGATTTTTAATAGATATACTTAATTTTACTGCTTTTGTGTTTTCCTTACTCTTACTTATGGTCTTTCCTTTCAACTCTAAGACTTCCTTTTAACATATCTTGTTAGGCTAGTTTGGTGGTGATGATGTCCTTCAACCTTTTTGTCTGGGAAACTTAATCTCTCCTTCTATTTTGAATGGTAGCCTTGCCAGATAGATACTCTTGGTTGGAGGGTTTGTTTGTTTGTTTTTAATTTACTTTGAATATATCTTGCCACTCCCTTCTGGCTTGCATAGTTTCTGCTGAAAAATCAGCTGATAGCCTTATTGGGTTTCTCTTGTATGTAACTGTTTTCTCTTTGCTGGTTAGAAATTCTCTCTTTATTGCTACTTTTTGCTATGTGTATTGGTGTATACCTCCTTGGTTTGATTCTGTTGGTAGCTCTCTGTGCCTCTTGAATCTGGATTTCTGTTACCTTTCTCAGGCTTGGGTAGTTTTCAGCTATTTTTTATTCAAATACATTTTCTATCCCCATTTCCTCTTTCTTCTCTTTATGGGATTTGCAATATACTACAAAGGTTACTATGCTTGATTGTGTCACTGAGTTCTCTAAGTCTATTTTTTGTTTTGTTTTGTTCTTGTTTCTCTCTCCCATTCAGCTTGATTGCTTTCCATTGCTGTGCTCTCAAGGCCACTGACCCATTGTTCTGCTTTATCTAGTCTATTATTCATTTTTTGTTTATTTAATGTTTTTAAAGTTATTTATTTTTAAGAAAGAGAGAGACAGAGACAGAGTGTGAGGGGGAAAGGGGCAGAGAGAAAGGGAGACACAGAATCTGAAGCAGGCCCCAGACTCTGAGCTGTTAGCACAGAGCCCAACGCAGGGCTCAAACTCATGGACTGTGAGATCAAGACCTGAAACAAAGTCAGACACTTAACTGACTAAGTCACCCAGGTGCCCCTCCGTCTAGTGTATTTTTAATTTCAGTTACTGTGTTCTTCATCTATGATTGTTTGTTTGTTTGTTTTTTTCTGTATCTTTGTTGAGGGTCTCACTGAGGTCCTTCACTCTTTTGTCAACTGCAATGGTTTTCTTTATGACCATTACTTTATTTTTTTAAATGTTTATTTATTTTGAGGCAGGGGGAGGGGCAGAGAGAGAGAAGGAAATCACAAGTAGGCTCTGTGCTAATAGCATGGGGCTTGATTCCCTGAACTGTGAGATCATGACCTGGGCTGAAATCAAGAGTCAGACACTTACCCAACTGAGCCACCGGGCTCCCTTGACCATGCCTCAATCAGGCATATTGCTTATCTCCATTTGTTTCTCTCTCTTGCTGTGATTTTGACCTGTTCTTTCATTTGGGACATATTCTTCTGTCTCCTTGTTTTGTCAAACTCTCTGTGTCTATTTCTATGTGTTAGGAAACTCATGACTGTCTTCTACTCTTCTTATGAAGAAGAGGTCCTCTGGTACCCTGTAGTGCAATACCCCCTGTTCCCCAAATCTGGCACTTCATGGGAATTTCCTGTGCATGTTGCATGGGCCCTACTGTTGTGGCTGAGCTGCTTTACTAATAGTCTAATCAGCCACAGTGGCTGTCTTTGTTGTGGGGAAGGTTTGGTCCCTGTGTTGTTAGTGGGCCAGTGTGGGACCACCTTGGACTTGAGTTGAGTCAGACCATGCATTTGCCAGACCTACAGTAGCACCAAAGTACAGGGCACTTTCCCTGTGTTGTCTCCTAAGAAGCTTTTGTTGGCACCAGGGCAGGAGTCAGGGGGTGGGGTCTGCAGTCAGACCAGATATTTGGCCCCAGCCCACTGCTAGCGTCACAGTCAGACTGATGTACGTGGTTATCTTTCTCTCTCTGGTGCAGGAGTCACTCTAGGATGGTGCTGGCCCCTGCTGGGGCTGTTTGCAAACTGGCAGGCTTGTGGCATCACCTTGGGTAGACTCCCACCAAGGGTGTGTTGGAGCTGGTATGCCTGCAGGAGAATGCTGGGACGTGGTGTGCCAGTCCACTGTGCGAGGGGAACTGCAGCCATTGGGAAAATTTCTGCCTGGCTGGGATGGAGGGGATTGGGTCTTCAGGAAAGCACGGGGGCGTGGTTAGCAAGTTGGGTGTAGAATGTTCACTCTGAGCTGATTCCCACAGGTATCCATGTATCTAGGCTGGAGGGTGGAGGAGGAAATGGTGTCCACCAGCTCTTTTGTTCTTGGAGAAGTCTTCCAAAGATCCCGTGTCTGGTGCATATGCTCTGAGATGAGTAAATAAATCTTCCTGTAACCCCCAGGCAGTTTTCAAATTACTGCTTCTCTGCTGTATCTCAGTGGGGCTGTTTGTTGTGCAGTCCCTTTAGGGGTAGGGACTCCATTTCCTGTCATTCTCTCCTAGACCTAAGCTTGATGATTTTTAATGTTCTAGGTATTAAGCCCCACTAGTTGTAAAAAGTCACGAGGTTGGGCCTCTCTGGTTTGGAAAGCCAGATGTTATGGGGATTTGCCTTTCCAGTTATAGGTTCCCCATGCCTGTGGCACCTGGTGGCGGCCTGTTCCTCTCCCCTTTCCACACTCTTGGCTTCCCTCCCTCCTGCAGACAGTTCCATGGGTTAGTTTGGCTCTGGAGCAAGTGTCCGCCCTTCCTACCTTCTTTGATGTGGTCTCTTCTCTACGTTTGGCTGTGGAGTCTGTTCTGCCAGTCTTTGAGTTGTTTTCTGGGTTATTTACACTGATGTGGATGCTATCTAGGTGCACTCACGAGGCACGGTGAGCCTTGGATCTTCCTACTCTGCCATCTTCCTTGGGAGTCCAGCATACTTATCATTGTTTAAAATAAACTGTTATTGATATATAGCATACGTACAGGTAAAAACCTACAAATAAGTAGAAGTTCTCTCTTCCTAGGTTGGTCCTTGTACATATTCCCTGTAGGACAGGGAATTAGTAAATTCTGCTCTGTGAGCTACTTGTTTCTGTAAATAAAGTTTTATCAGAATACAACCATGCCCATGTTTTTTAAACATATTGTTTATATCTGCTTTTGCCCTAAAACAGCAGTGTTGAATAGTGGTGACACAGACTATGTGGCCTGCAAGCCTAAAATGTTTACAGTGTGGCATTGTAAAGGGCACCTGGGTGACTCAGTCAATTGAGCCTCCAGTTTCGGCTCAGGTCATGATCTCACTGCTCTTGGCTTCAACCCCCACATCAGGCTCTGTGCTGACAGCTCAGAGCCTGGAGCCTGCTTCAGATTCTGTGTCTCGTTCTTTCCCTCCCCCTTCCCCACTCACTCCTTCTCTCTCTCTCAAAAATAAACAAATATTAAAAAATAAATAAAAACATAAATAAATTTTAAAAATATATGGCTTTTTAAGGGACAAAAATGCCAAACCTGTCCTAGGTTATGATGGGCTATGACTCTAATTATATATCTAGGTGCAATGGGAGATCATGGGGGTGCATTTGAGGAGAGCCCGAATATGCTTTAAGTGAGAAAATTACAGGATCGTTAAGCCTGGGAGGCTAACCTTCAATGGGAAGACGGGCTAACTCCACCGGAAGGGAAGTATACAGATGTTCAAGTGTCTCAGTCATTGAAGTGCATAGAAATGCCACCATTTCATTCAAGATCCCACTTTTTTTTTCAATTAACACCCAAAATCTGATGTAAGAGACTTGACAAGGCTGTGACCACAGTCTGTAGTATAATTTTGTAATAAGTATCGATTTAAATCTGGTTTTGTTTTTGTTTTTTTAGACATGTCAACTCCCAAGACTACAAGGGATAAGAGACTTTCCCAAGGGGTTCTTGGATGTTCTTTGGTGCTCTAAGAGTGCTTTGACCCAAGATTTTAAAGAAATGAGCTTGCCATTTTGCTTCTGTGGATGTTTAATCCGAAACAGCTAGCCTGCCCTTGTAGTTATTGCAGTCCTCATCTCTACCTGAAGGTTCTGCCATTTCAGCTATGAGTTATGATTTTTGTAATGTTTATGTACTTTTGAAAGAGACAGGGCACGAGTGGGGGAGGGGCAGAGGGAGAGGGAGACACAGAGTCTGAAGCAGGCTCTAGGCTGTGGTCTGTCAGCACAGAGCCCAACGTGGGGCTTGAACCCACAAACCATGAGATCATGACCTGAGCCAAAGTTGTACGCTTAACCAGCTGAGCCACCCAGGTGCCCCAGTAATGATTTTTAATAGTTACTTCTCACTGAATTCCATGGATTACTAGTGTTATTTCTACTAGGAAGGTCATCCCTGATTACATGTATAATCAGGAAGGAAAACCAATTCTAGATGCTCAATTCTTAAGGATCTGTTTTTTGGAACCTATACTGACATCAAACTCCTTATTAGTTAGGATTCAGATAGGAAATCAGAAAAGAGATATTTGACAAGAAGAGATTGAATACATGTATTTAGATACCTGAAAAATTACAGGAAGATCTGGATGGAGTAAAGGTCAGGGAGAATGGCTGTGAGCTTCCAGAAAGGTAAAGACTGTGGACTCACAGGATGCAGCCATAGATAATATTAGCTACCTACAGTACTGACACAGGAAATTGACAAAGGGCTCCTGGAAACTACTGCAGACCTCATATCTGTCCTCTGCCCACAAGCTACGTGCCATTTCTGGTGTAAATAATGGCTTCTTCATCTCTTCTGTTCTTCAGGTGCCCCACAACTGCCTTACATTGGCCAAATCTACCCTCCTCTCTGCCCCCAGGAAGAGATTCTTGGGAATGTAATGAATATGCTTCTGAATTTTGCAGGAAAAGTGATGATTCCTCCATCAATAAAGCATATCCAACTACTAGGGAATATTAGAATTAACAACAAGAAGAAAGCTTCTAAAACCCACTGAAAGAAGCCTTTCAGCTGACAACATAAAAACTTGAGGGAAATGGTCCTCAGTTGGCAGCACACTGCATAAATACTTCCCCAGATATTCTATGGGATGTTGGTGCTATGATCCAATCAGTCAGTAAAGGATTTTACAGCCAGATATATTTGAGAAAATCTTAAAACTCCAACTTGTTCTTTTTTTAAAAAAATACTTATTTTTGAGAGAAAGAGAGAGTGTATACAAGCAGGGAAGGGGCAGAGAGAGGTGGGGGGGACAAAGGATCCAAAACAGGCTCTGCGCTGACAGCAGACAGCCTGATGCAGGACTCGAACTCACAAACCCTGAGATCATCACCTGAGCAGAAATCAGATGCTCAACTGACTTGAGCCACCCAGGCACCCCAAAACTCTAACTCATTCTTAGAGAATTATATTAAAGAGTCTGAGAAAACCTGCAATAAAGAAACTATCCTTTTTTCTTAATACAGATTATCAACATTGTTAACCACTCTGGTTTCCCCATTAGTGTCTAAGAACATTCTGAAAAACACACTTAGTGAAAGGCCAACAATGAACCATTTCTTTGGTTAGTTTTGTGGGCTTGCGTAGGTCACCATTGACAAGGAATGCTAGAGTGAAATAGGAAATTGCAAATCTCGAAATCCCAAGCCACCGCATTAGAAATAGACTGAAGCAATATTGAGAACCTCTTGTGGAAAGACATTGATCACATTGCAACAATTTGTATCCAGGAAGTAATATAGGGTGTGCGCCTGTCTGCAAGCAAAAGTTGAAGGAACGCTTCACATTGGCTGAGACATAAGAAACACTATAGCACATTGCATCAGCATTTTGTAGACAAAGTATGTTGTATAAAACAAGGGGAGTATCTGAAAGTGTTCCTCCCGGAACTCTGAGGACAAATAATGAGACTTTGTTCTGCTGATCTAGGGGTGGGTTCAAGTGTATTTCATTACATGCTACCAAAAAGTAATAGCTAATGCAAAATCAATACTTGAGAGAGGCTGTTGAAAATGACCGTAAAATATGGAACTGAATCTAAGTGAAAGAAGCCAGAAACAAGAGGTCACATAGATTTAATTTACATAAAAAATATAAGTAAAGTTTATATAAAATAAAAGAGTGGTTACGGCCACAGAGAGAGAGCCGATGAGCAGTTGGTAGGGCCTGCAAGAAGGAAAAAATGAAGAGTGGCTGCTTCATGGATATGAGGTTCCTTTTGGGGTGATGGAAATGTTTTCGAACTAGGTAATAGTGGTGGTTGTGCAACATGGTTAATGTACTAAATGTCACCGAATTGTACACTTTAACATGGTTAATCTTATATGAATTTTATACTGATTGTTTAAAAAAGAAAATATGGGGTGCTTGGATGTCTCAGTCAGTTAGATGTCCAATTTTCAGCTCAGATCATGATCTCACAGTTCATGGATTCGAGCCCCACATCGGGCTCTGTGCCCACAGCTCAGAGCCTAAAGCCTGCTTTGGCTTCAGTGTCTCCCTCTCTCCTTGCATACCCACACCCGCTTGCACTCTGTCTCTCTCTCAAAAATAAATAAAATATTTTTATTTAATTTTTTTTATGTCTTTATTTTGAGAGACAGAGAGTGAGTGGGTGAGGGGCAGAGAGAGAGACACACACAGAATCTGAAGCAGGCTCCAGGCTCTGAGCTGTCCGCACAGAGCCTGACACAGGGCTTGAACCCACGGACTTTGAGATCATGACCTGAGCCGAAGTCGGTAAAAAAAACTTTTAAAAAAGAATATAAAACTGATTAAGTCAAAGTGGATGAGAGGACTTCAAGGAAGACCCTCCATCCAAGGTGGGAAAGCTTAACAGAACTTGTTCTGTGCCCAGAAAAGAAGTTGGTTAAGACATTGTCCTCTTTTCTTGGTTGTTCTAGACAAGAGGACCCACCAAGCTAGATAGCACTTGGCGATGTGACAGTAAAATAACTTGCTGCTGGAATGCTAGTCTGTCTTTCAGACTATAGTAAAAGCCGAAGAGAGAGCCAGAGTGATTGATTTGTTGAGGAAGTTGCAGACTAAGCATATAGGCAACCACAACACAGGTATGTAACCTAAATAGGGAAAAACCTCTCTGTTCACAGTGATTGATCTGAGGTTGCTGGCTCAGAGTCAGGAAAATGAGGATCTTTTTGAATTTCAGCAGCCAAACTGTGACACCCTAAAATTAGCATGGTGATTATTAGTGAACTATGGGATATTAGTAAACGGGAAAGGGGATCTCCGTGTGTATAGTGATCTATTGCTGCTGTGTACCCACAGCCCCTGAACCCCTACCCCTGCCCACTGCACCCAGCCCCCACCCATCATTCCCTGATGCATTCATTGCTCTACAGCTGGTACAGGACTCTGCCTTCTTTTAATTGAACTGAGTATTGTTTATACCTGTTTGGGGAAATTTTTAGTGGTGTTTTAAAGACTACAGTATACATCTTTAGCTTATTATAGCTTATTTTCAAATAGTATTGTACTATTTTGTAAGTAACGTAAGAACCTTACGATATTATTTATCGCCTCCTAGTCACATTGCACTTTTTGTGTGTTTTACTTCTACACCTGCTATAGACAGTACAAAATCTATTGTTTTGCTTTAATTTTTTTTTATTATTTCTGAGGAGAGAGAGAGAGAGAGAAAGGCAGTGTGAGCAGGGGAGGGTCAGAGAGAGGGAGACATAGAATCAGAAGCAGGCTCCAGGCTCTGAGCTGGCAGTCAGCACAGAGCCCGACACCGCACAAGCTGTGAGATCATGACCTCACAGCCTCACAAGCTGTGAGCCGAAGTCGGAAGCTTAACCGACTGAGCCACCCAGGCATCCCTGTTTTGCTTTAAATAGTCCATAGTATTGTATTTTTAATTTAAAAATTTTTATGTCTGGTATAGTTAACATACAATGTTATATTAGTTTCAGGTGTACAATATAGTGATTCAGCAATTCCATATATTACTCAGTGCTCATCAGGATAAGTGTAGGGGTGCCTTGGTGGCTCAGTCGGTTATGCGTCTGACTCTTGGTTTCGGCTCAGGTCATGATCTCACCGTTTGTGAGATCGAGCCCCACATAGGCTCTCTGCTGTCAGTGTGGAGCCTACTTGGGATTCTGTCTCCCCCTCTCTTTTTGCCTGGCTCATGTGCGTGTGTGTGCATTCGCTCTCAAAATAAGTAAACAAGCATATATTTTTTAAAAAAGTATATTCCTCATCCCTTTCAGCTGTTTACCCCATCCCTCTCACTCACCTTCCCTCCAGTAATCACCTGTTTCTTCTCTAGCATTAAGAGTCAGGTTTTTTTTTTTTAATCTGTCTCCGTTTTTCCCCCGTTTGCTCATTTGTTTCTTAAATTCCACATATGAGTGAAATTGTATGGCATTTGTCTTTCTTTGAATTATCTCGCTTAGCATTATATTCTCTAACTCCATCCATGTTGTTGCAAAAGGCAAGATTTCGTTATCTTTGTGGCAGAATAATATTCTATTTAGATAGATAGATAGATAGATAGATATCTCACATCTTCTTTATCTTGGACTGATTCTCTAGTTTGGCTATTGTAAATAATACTACAATAAACATAGGAGTGCTTATATCCTTTTGAATTAGTGTTTTAGTATACCTTGGCAGATACCCAGTAGTGGAATTACTGGATCATACAGTAGTTTATCTTTAATTTTTTAAATTTGTTTTTCACAGTGACTGTACCAGTTTACATCCTACCAGCAGTTGAAGAGGGTTCTTTTTTCTCCAGAGCCTCATTGATACTTGTTGTTTCTTGTGCTTTTTATTTTAGCCATTCAACAGGTGTAATGTATATCTCACTGTAGTTTTGATTTGCATTCCCCTGATGATTAATGACGCTGAGCATCTTTTCATGTGTCTGTTGGCCATTTTGTATGTCGTCTTTGAGAAATGTTTATGTATTCTGCCCACCTCTTACCTGAATCATCTGATTTTTGGTGTTGAAATGTATCAGTTCTGTATATATTTTAGATACTCACCCTTTATCGGATATGTCCTTGTCAAATATTTTCTCCCATTCAGTAGATTGTCTTTAGCTGTTGGTTGTTTTCTTTGCTGTGCAGAAGCTTTTTTATTGTGCTGTAGTCCCAGTAGTTTATTTTTGCTTTTGTTTTCCTTGCCTCATGAGACATATCCTGAAAAATGTTGCTATGGCCAATCTCTGAGAAATTACTGCCTGTACTACTCTCTTCTAGGATTTTTATGGTTTTAGGACTTGCATTTAGGTCTTTAATACATTTCTAATTTATTTTTGTGTATGATTAAGAAAGTGATCCAGTTTCATTCTTTTGCATGTAACTGTCCAGTTTTCCCACCACCATTTGTGGAAGAGACTATCTTTTTCCCATTGCATATTCTTGCCTCCTTGCTCGAAGATGAGTTAACCATATAATAATGGTTTTATTTCTGGGCTTTTTTAATGTTCCATTGATCTGTGTGCCTGTATTTTGCCAGTTGGCAAACCATACTGTTTGGATTATTACAGCTTTGTAGTACATCTTGAAATCTGGAGTTGTGATACCTACAGCTTTGTTTTTCTTTTTAGTGATTACCTTGGTTATTTCTATACAAATTTTAAGATTATTTATTTTAGTATTTATTGCAATGCAGCTCTTCTGGAGATGAAATCTCTCCATTTTTGTCTATCTCAAAACATACTTTTCATTTGCTTTTGGAGGATGTATTTTGCTGTATACAGAATTTTTTGTTACCTTTTTTGTTCCCCTTCAAGCATATAAAAGTTGTCTTTCCATTGTCTTCTGGCCTACTTGGTTTCCAGTGAGAAGTCAGCAGTATATCTCACTGTTGTTTCCCTGTATGTAATACATGTGGCGGCTTTGAAATTTTATCTTGGTTTTTAGTAGCTTGAGTCTGATGTGCCTAGATGTGCTGGGTACTCTGTGTGTGTGTGTGTGTGTGTGTGTGTGTGTGTGTGTGTGTGTGTATACATGTGGGCATGTGCACATACACACTTGGAATTTGCTAATTGACCTCTTTAAGCCATTCTGGAAAATGCTCAGCCATTGTCTCTAACAATTATTTCTGTCCCATTCTCTCTTCCATATATATTCCAGTTATATATATGGTTCATAGATTGCAGATATTCATTGCATTTTCTGTCCAACTTCTGTATTTTGGTTTATATGATTTCTACTATAAGTCATAGGTCATTTTCTTCTCTGTGTCCAGGCTGCTTCTGATCCCATCGAATGAATTCTTCACTTAGGATATTATGTTTTTCATTTCTAGCACTTCATTTGATCATTTTTATTGTGTTTCAGTCTCTCTTTCGACATTCCCCATATGTTTATGAATGTTGTCCAGCTTTCCTATTAGATCCTTTAACATATTTTCTTTAAATTTTTTGTAATGTTTATTTATTTTTGAAGGAGAGAGACAGAGCATGAGCAGGGGGAAGGGCAAAGTGAGAAGGAGACCCGGAGTCTGAAACAGGCTCCAGGCTCTGAGCTGTCAGCACAAAGCCTGACGTAGGACTTGAACTCATGAACCATGAGATCATGACCTGAGCCAAAGTTGGACGCTTAACTGACTGAGCCACCCAGGAGCCCGTAACATGTTTTCATGGTTATTTTAGAGTCCATTTCTCATTATTCCAGTTTCTGACTCATCTCCTAGTCTGCTTCTTTCCTCTCATGATTGTAGGTTTTATTTTCTTCTTTGTATGTGTCATAATTTTAATTGTACTTGGCACAAAGTATGTAAAAGAATAGCAGAGGCTAAAGGAAATGGTATTTTCCCCCAGAAAATTGCTCAGTCCTTCTGTCAGAATTCCTAGCCCTGCAGAGGCAGCAAGTAAGTACCAGTAAGACCTCAGAAATGTCACTGTTAATTTGCAGCCTAGAACCAGCTTTTTAGAATCATGAGAGAGTTCTCTCTGCTTCATAGCCTGTATTCTAGTGTTTTGAGTCAGTAGACATTTCTATTTGCTCTTTAGTTCCATCTCTTTCTTTATGTACCCAAGAAGAGCTCTCTCTGCACTACTCTTCTGCTTCCAGTCTTCGGCAGTGGCTGCTTTGCACTCAAAAGTGACTGAGAAAGAGTTCTCTCCTCTTTCTGCCTTGCTCGTACACTTCATTGAGCATTCTGTTTACTTAGGAAAGGTCTGAGCACCTTATATGGGATCTCTCTAAGCCCTTCTGCTCCTCTCTCAGCCTTTAGCATATTATCCATGTGCCCTTGGTGAGGGTCTATGGTAAATAGAAGGTAGGCACATACTCTGTGGCTGGGGCTCCTTGGGATTCTAGTTCATCATGGTAGTTCACTTACAGTCATTAAAAATCCATTAAAATATAGCTGGCTTCTCCCTATCACCTACTATGATTCATTCTTTCATCTTTCAGCTTCTCTACTAGGATGAAACAGCTATAGGTCTTTACTCTTAAGGGAAGGACTCTTTCAAGATTTTAGTGTAGTTAGGTTTATTATCTGGCCTCAGGTCTCTGGTAGGTTTAAAAATGGATTTTGTAGCTTATCTGATTTGTTAATATTGTTAAGATAGCAGTAACAATCTTTTGTGAGTCAAAATTGGAAGACCTGGAACTTGGATTTTAATGGCCTCTAGCAGACAAGAGACAAAATCAGGATCCAAAGAAGGGTAGGAGGTAGAACCCAAGATTCTAATATAAGATGGAACTCTAAAAAAGGGTTGATGTAGAAACTAACCACTCAAAGGGGAACTTACCTGTTTAGGCTGGCTATAGGCTGAGTAGGAAAAGAAAAAAAGAATCTACTTGAGAATTTGAACCACAAGCTCACACTCATGCTTTTGGGGACAAAATTCACTCTACCCTTGTGGTCTGAATACTACCAAGCCAGGTTTCATTTTAAAGTGACCATAGGTTGGTATTGTCCCTATGTGTCTGGCTGGAGAAAAACAAGTCTTCCCTGTGTAAGTAATATAAACCATGGATTTCAGCTCCTTCTGTACCTAGAACAGTCATGACTCATGGTCCTGAAGCATGTAGCAGCTCCAAAGCACGGGATGCGAGACATACTAACTGATGTTTTTGTCCTTTGTGCATCCACTGGGCCCTCATTATTTTACTAAAGAACAGACTCAAGTGTGCTCTGAGAGAAAGCAGACCTACAGGCAGTGGTTCCTCAAGATTGATGGCAGACTGTATACTGATACACAGGGTGTGTATTTATGTTTTATGGATGTCTTCAACCTTGACAAGAGTGGTGAGAATTTCCATCGAATCTATAACCCAAGGGTCATGTTGCCATTCATCAAATTACGCCTGAGGATGCCAAGTATAAGTTCTGCGAAATGAGAAAAATCTTTGTAGGTACCACTCAGATTGACATCTTCTAGATTGATTTGGAGCTTGGCCACATCAATGAGGCATTTCATCAAGTTCTGCTAGCCTGTGTATGTTGACTGAACGTGCTAACCTGGGACACCAACAGGGACAGAGACAAGCTGCTCCTGACGCGGCTCGTGTGAAAGATGGCAATAGCTGTGCCACCAGGCCTTCTAAAATATTCCTCTTTTTTTAATTTTTAAAATGTTTTATTTATTTATGAGAGAGAAAGAGAGAGAGAGACAGGGTGAGCAGGGGAGGGTGAGAGAGAGAGACACACAGAATCTGAAGCAGGCTCCAGGCTCTGAGCTAGCTGTCAGCACAGAGCCTGACACAGGGCTCAAACCCACAAACCATGAGATCATGACCTGAGCCGAAGACAGACGCTTAACTGACTGAGCCACCAGGCGCCCCTAAAATACTCCTCTTTGGGGTAGACCGTAAACCATGGATTTCCCTGCCCAAAAGAAAGAGCACTTGCCTCATCATTGCTCCAAACAGAGCAATGGGTGAAATAATTTCCAGTAAGAAAAATGGAGAGCTCCTTGCAGTTAATTAAGGATATATTAGCAAGGGTGTGAAAACAAAACACTATTTTAAGAGAATTTCTGGGGTGCCTGAGTGGCTCAATTGGTTAAATGTCCAACTTTGGCTCACATCATGATCTTGGGGTTTGTGAGTTTGAACCCCGCGTTGGGCTCTGTGCTGACAGCTCAGAGCCTAGAGCCTGCTTCTGATTCTGTGTATCCCTCTCTCTTGCTGCCCCTCCCCCGCTTGCACACTCACTCTCTCTCTTTCAAAAATAAACATTAAAAAAATAAAAAAAATAATTTCCATCAAAGAACATACACTCACAATTTTTTTAAAATTATCAAAGACCATGAAGAAACAAGCCCAAGTAGATGAAAGTCAACAGTAAAATAATAATAAATTGAAGGGTCAGATTCCCAAGATTGATATTGGAATTACTAGATATAGATTACATATCAACAATGTTTAGTCTGTCTAAATTTTGTCTGCATAATGAGTATCTTAAAATCATAATGTTGAATGGAAAAAAGGCAAGTCTAAAATCCTTAACACAGATAAACAAATTTTAGTCTCCTCATACAGTACCATATAATAGAGCAGTTTGAAAAAGCATATCCCAACATGGATGAATCTCAGAAATAGAATAAAGAGGGGCGCCTGGGTGGCTCTCAGTCTGTTAAGGGACCAACTTCAGCTCAGGGCATGATCTCCCGGTTCCTGGGTTCAAGGAACCACGTCGGGCTCTGTGCTGACAGCTAGCTCAGAGCCTGGAGCCTGTCTTCGGATTCTGTGTCTTCCTCGCCTTCTGACCCTCCCCTGCTCATGCTGTCTCTCTCTGTCAAAAATAAACAAAACATTTAAAAAATATTTTTTAAAAAGAAATAGAATGAAGAGTGAGAAAAGTATTTGAAAATACATATAATAGATGTTCTTTTATATAAGTTTCAAGACCTAGAAAAATCAAACATTTTATTGTTTAGTGATACATCATATATTGTAAAACTAAATTTTCTTAACATTTATTTAATTTTGAAAGACAGATAATTTTTTAAAATAGCTGATAATTGGGGCACCTGGGTGGCTCTGTCGAGTAAGCGCCCAATTTCAGTTTAGGTCATAATCTCGCGGTTCATGAGTTCGAGCCCCCTGTCAGGCTCTCTGCTGTCAGCACAGTGCCCGCCTTGTATCCTCTGTCCCCCCCTCTCTCTTTAAAATAAACAAACATTAAAAAATTAGCAGATAATTTATAATTCAGAATGTTGGTTTCATATGAATGGGAAGGAATTGAAGATCAGAGAGGGAGTTCAGTTGACTTAAGAGATTTATTTGGTTGTGTTTTATTATTTAAAGTAGGAGGTTTAACACACAGGTATTTGTTTTCATTAATTGAGCATATGAATATGTTTCATTCATTGTTTTATATGACTGAATTGTTTTATTTTTTTAACTCAAATCTTGTTTTAAGATCAGTGATCTAAATCCTTGTTAGGAAGACCTCACTGAATATAAAGCAGTTTTTATCTTTGAAGACAAAATATCATATAGGTCCATCTAGTGGTGGATTAGAGAATCTTAAACAGGCACTAGACAAATAATACATGAGGATGTAAGGCTTTTGCTCGAAAATAGCCCATTCAACAAATAATCCAGCTAAATGATGGGCAGAAGACATGAATAGATATTTCTCAAAGGAGACATCTAGATGACCAACAGACACATGAAAAAGATGCTTAATATCACTTATCACGGAAATACAAATCAAAACTACAATGAGATATCACTTCACACCTGTCAGAATGGCTAAAATTATCAACACAGGAAACAACGGGTGTTGGGGAGGATGTGGAGAAAGGGAAACCACCTTATACTATTGGTGAGAATGCAAACTAGTGCACTCATTCTAGAAAACAGAATGGCGGTCCCTCAAAAAGTTAAAAATAGAATACTCTACGATCCAACAATTGCACTACTAGATAGGTACCCAAAGGATACAAAAATATTGATTTGAAGGGATATGTGCACTTTGAAGTTTAATAATAGTATTATCAACAAGAGCCAAATTATGGGAAGAGCCCAAATGTCCATTGACTGATGAATGGATGAAGAAGATGTGGTGTATGTATACAATGGACTATTACTCAGCATAAAAACGAATGAAATCTTGCCATTTGCAATGACGTGGCTAGAGCTAGAGAGTATTATGCTAAGTGAAATAAGTCAGAGAAATACAAAAAGCATGATTTCACTCAGATGTGGAATTTAAGAAACAAAATAGATGAGCATGTGGGGGAAGAGATGCAAACCCTATTACCTGTCATAGGCAGATTTTTTCCCCTGACTTCCAGTGCTGTGGCACTTTCCTCCAGACCTCCTATTCTTTATTGAATCGTCCTTGCCTGAGTATTGGAGAGCTCCTTCCTACCCCCCACCCCCTGCTTTTTTTTTTTTTTTNTTTTTTTTTTTTTTTTTCTGCCTTACCTCACCTTGACTCGAAGAGATGTATTCATGCAGCTGTTCAAGATTTAGGTCACTCTAGATGTGTGAATAAATTGTTGAATGAAAATGCTCAGAGTACAGAACTGTTTGTAGCATATGTTTCCATTTGTTTTTTTTTTTTAAGTTTGTTTATTTTGAGGGAAGGAGAGTGTGCACATGAGCAGGGGAGGGGCAGAGAGAGAGGGAGAGAGGGGAGAGGAGAATCCCAAGCAGGCTCCATGCTGTTCATGAGGGGGTTAGTGAGTCTCAGTGCGGGATTTGATTCCACAGAGTATGAGATCATGATCTGAGCCAAAATCAGAAACCAGATATTTAACCAACAGAGTCACCCAGCTGCCCCCATTTGTGTTTTTCAAAAGGATGTGTGTGTGTGTGTGCGCGCGCACGCATTTTCATATATCTAGAATATCTGGGGAAGGTCACACAAAAAACCAATAACCTAGGCCTTTGGAGTGGTGAGGGGAGGATTCTTAGGGAAACTGAGAAAGAGGCTTTGTTTTTCTTTTACTGTTAACTCATTGATGCTCATTGAGTTTTGTTGTGATGTGCATATATTACTTCCTCATACAGATTTTAAAGAGAGGAAATACTATGTGTCCTATACATGTAGATGCCATCACACTGATAAACTTCCTACAGGTAAAGCACATTGATGCTTTCTAACATTTTATATCTTATGCACCGGATATATGTGTATAAACATGTATATGTTTATGTGCTGTGACTGTGGCATAAGACAAACAGGTTGTCAGGAGAAGGGTCTTGCTTGGATTGAAAGGCTCTCTCCTGTGTGTCTTTGGACATACTCATTGCCCTTGATATTTGGCTATGACTTGTAGCTTAAAATGATTTATCATAAAACTGACTCTTTTTTCCAAGTTGAAAAAAGATCAGTTTACCCTTTTTGTTCATGTTTGAGTCTTGATACTTTATAAACCGTGTGAAATGTAACAGCAATCTCAAACTGGCACATAACCTTTGCAAAGATCAACTTCAGACACTAACTGGAAGAAACACTATAATTTCCTTTTATCTTTGCAAACTCCAAAATGAGTGTGCAATCAAGTATCACCAGTGAAAAGGAGTGTTTTCTGAGCAAATCTTTTGTAGTGGATGGAGAGAGCTTGATGCCTCAACATTCGCTCCCCCTTCCCATTGTAAGGCAGCAATGAGCTTCTGGAGCTCCACTGACGGGCCCTGGTTAGGAAGGCAGGACCTAGCCCTACCATTGTTTTTGGGGAAATGTAAATTCGCCCCCAAAGACTGAAGATAAAGACTTCCTTTTGGGGGCTTAGGGAGAGGTAATTTCTCGCATCTGCTGGATGTAAATAAAGGAGTAGGCAAGCCTTATTATAACTGGTAGCTGTCCTACAAGCTGGAGGGAAACCAGACATGGATGGATATAGATGCTGTAGCTATAGAGCAAAGAGAGAGAAAGAAGCTGTGTTCTTGATAATACAATCGAGTCACTCAACCAACCAACCCTGGAGCCTGCCCCGTCTCTGGGCCTCATGTAAATGCCAGCTGGTCGGTCTTTTATTGTTTGAGTCAAATTGCTTTGGTTGGTTTTTCTATTACTTTCAGTTGAAAGCTTCCTGATGCATATTTCATAGAACAGTAAGAAAAACCCTCAGTAAGTAAATGACTAGTATTAAGGCTAGATTTTGAGTACTTTCTCCTATTGAATTAATTGAATATTTTAATTATAAATTATAAAAGTGCAAATCTAGAATCTAGAAACTAACCCCATGATTCAGAAACTACATGTAAGATAGTTGGCTTTTTATCCATGTATCTAGCTACTCTGTTGATTGTACGTTATAAATTCCTAATTCAGTTTTTTTTCATGTTTTTAGGTATATTCAGGTTTTCTATTTTTTTGAGTCAGTTTTAACAAATGCAATTTATATTCATAGGAAATTGTCTATTTTGTCTACATTTTCTGACTTAAGGCAGAAAATTATTTATAATTTTCATTTATTTCTAAAATCCCTGCAGCATGTGTTTGTTACATGCCTTTTATTCCAACTATTTTTAATTTTTTCCGAGTCTTTTTCATTACCAGTCACATCAGGATTACCATCTTGGTAATCCATCTTGATGGTAAATATTCTTAAAACAAGCAAACAAAAAGTAAAGAAAAGGGAATATTTCTTCCACATGTTAGAATGCTTTTTAAATCTAGAACTGATCCAAAACAGACACTACAAAGACTAGGACAAAGTAGAAAATATGTTAATATATGAAATTACACATAAAATATACATGAGTGTCATAAATGAGATTAATATGTGTTTACATATGTTTGTGCTTATATATGTATATGCATATCATATATATACTTTGTAAACTTCGTCAATAAGGTACATGAACAGTTGATCACAGAGAAGGAATATCAGCTAATAAACATTTTAAA
This sequence comes from Crocuta crocuta, assembly GCF_008692635.1. Taxonomy (NCBI): domain Eukaryota; kingdom Metazoa; phylum Chordata; class Mammalia; order Carnivora; family Hyaenidae; genus Crocuta; species Crocuta crocuta. Next base: position 2,873,751 of record NW_027527824.1, read on the forward strand.
TCTAATAGTGTTAATCATAACACAAATCTAAATGCTAATATCACATCTTATAAATAAAAGAAAAAGTAAACAAGGGTAATAATTTAGGTATGTCTTTAGGATAACTGGTTAGCTCAACATTAGTAAGAATTATTCCTTAATTCATTTTGGATCTCTATTGGACGATATGCATTAAACCCGTAGAAATTATATCCACATTCATTGTTCTGAGGAGTATCAAAAAGGTTTATTTTAAAATAATTCAAAAGGTAAAACTATATTCATGATAATGTTTAATGCACCATTAATTGTAAAATTGAAAATTGGAAAAACTTTAAATGCTCAACAATCAAGGGAGCAGTCAGGAATAGGATACTCTATAAACTGGGTTAAACATTACATGCTTCTGAAAAATTAAAACTGCATAGTTTGATATGTGTATCACCATTTATTGAGCACTTACTGTGAAGCAGATACTTTATATATACTCCCTCTAAGTCTCACAATCAGTCTGCAAATTAAGTACTTTTCCTTCTCAGTGTAAGGCTTCTAGGTCTAGTGCTTTTTATGAGCTGTGCTGACAGCTCAGAGCGCGACGTGGGGCCTGAACCCACGAACCAAACTGTGAGATCGTGACCTGAGCTGAAGTTGGACACTCCACCGACTGAGCCACCCAGACACCCCTAGATCTGGTGCTTTATGAAATTAAGTCCCTTGTTCAGGGCGGCACGGCTAGCAAAGTGGTGGAGTGGGGTTTGAATCCCATGCCAGTGCCGGGCCTGCCACACCTGTGGCCCAGTGAGAGGGGAAAGGCCCTCCTCACAATCCCTGCTGAGGGAATGGCCTTCAGAATGCAGCCGCATTCTGTACTTTGTGATTTCTGCACTTTCACCGCAACCACCTTTCCTATTACCATCAGGGTCGGGGTCTCACTCAAGGGCAGCCAGTCCAAGCTCAGGCTAGTGGCTTCTGATATGGTCTCTGATGGATTGTTCTGCTAGAGAAGAGAGGGATTATCTCCTTTCTTACTCTTTTTCTCCACTTTTAGGAGTAATGAGCAAATCAGGCAGTTGTTGGGAACTGAAATGGGAGAATGTGAGATGAGCTTCGAGGGCATTTCATAATGTTCTCGAGAGCACTGCTAACTGGGTGAGACAGAAGTCAGCTGCTAGATCACCCATGCCAGAAAGACCGGCGGGTTCAAATCAGGAAGAAAAAAATAATCAAAATACAAAGTAAGGAGAAATGGTTGCCAGTTACACTAAATTCTGCAAATAATGCCTACATCTATAAAATCATGCTCATTACACAATCTCATCCCTTCATGATCTTGTCACTTCTCCAGGCTCCTCTCTCAACTCCTGCTAAGTCAGACAACTCATGTGGCTATAAGCACACTAAGCTGGTTATCAGTATATTGCTTCTCAGCTCCAGATTCGCCCTTCGCCTGAATTAATAAGTGTATCACGCCGTCCTCTCCATAGAATGCATTTTTGTGTGTCTAGCTTATTCCTTTGCATCTTCCTAGACTTGGTTCAAGAGAAACTTGCTCTGAAAAGCTTTCTGTGATCTCCATCACACTGAATCCACCTGAGCACAAGTCCATGGAGACCCTCTTGGCTATAACAGCTTCACACCAGGAGTTCATTTGAGTAGCAATCAGAATGGAATAAACAGGAAACAGAAGAGAGGATTAAGTAGCAGCTGTCACAAGCAGGGGCTGAGGAACCAATGTAATGCCAGCTCCTAAAAGTGTTTCCTCAAGAGAGACAAGCAGACACATGAGTTATAATTGTTTATACATCCTTATTTTACTTCCTGAGTTAAAGTAGATATATATTCTATATCTACACACACATGTGTATATAAAATAGTTATTATACTCCAATAGATATGTATATTTGAAAGCTTGAAACGGATAGACTTTTTATCCATTTGTAACTGGGGCAAAACCAATCTGGCTCTACATTAATGGGAACGACACACTATAATCGCAATTTGTGTTACAAACTGTTCTTAAGGCAACCATCTGTACTACACAAATAAATTTGCCTCTGAAACTGCAAGACCACGCTTACCCAGAGTCCTACAGAGAATCCAGATGCAAATTTGCCTGGCTCGCTGCCTTTGCTGTATCTCTTTGGCTTACCAGTTTGTGAGCAAATTTATACATAAAATTTAGAAAGCTGGCTCAGGACTCTGGTGTGAGACAGAAACATAATAGCAGCAATCTGTATTTATGTAAGTAGAATATTTGTCCCAGATGATCAGACCATTTCAAAATATGCTCTCATTCATTTATACCACATTATCAGAAGTAAATATTTTAAAGCGATTCGAAGTAAGAAGTGCTTGCAGCAGTCTGCATTAGCCTGAACCAGACATGGGTGTTGTAATTTGTGTGTCCTTTAGGAAATGTTCCTTAGGGAATAGCCCTTTCCATCCAGACATTTTGTTTTTCACCAACTGATTGTTTGAAGTCCCATGAGGTTTTATTTCTTCACCTATGATGCCTAACTAAGATCTACCAAACACTGAGCTCAGAAGTAGAAATAAACAAAATCATAAGACTCAAACTTTGGAACGCATAAAACTTACAGCTTAACTATACTTGTCTTCCCCCAGCTTTGCTGAGATATAATCACCTATAAGGTATATATAGGTTTAAGATGTTACCATTGTGATGGTTTGGTACACATCCCTTTTGCGAACTGTTTACCACAAAAGAGTTAGTCAATACATCCTTTACATCACATAACGCCATTCATTGGTTGAGAGCATTCAAAATCTACTCTGTAGCCACTTTTAACATACAGTACAGTGTTGTTAACCATGGTCACTGTGTTGTGATTAGATTCCTGGAACTTATTCCACTTATAACTTGAAGTTTGTACTCTTTGATCAATATCTCAATTCCCATCTCTGGTCCTTTGGAATCCATGGTTCTACTCTTTGACTCTGTGGGTTTACCTTTTTAAAATTCTACACTTAAGAGAGATCATATAGTATTTGTCTTTTCTGTCTGATGGAATTCACTTCGTCTAGTGCCCTCCAGGTCCATCCACGTGATTGCAATGGCAAGATTTCCTTCTTTTTATTTATTTATTTTTAAAAGAATTTTTTTAATGTTTTATTTATTTCTAGGAGAGAGAGAGAGAGAGAGAGAGAGAGAGCGTGAGCAGGGGAGGGTCAGAGAGAGAGGGAGTCACAGACTCTGAAACAGGCTCCAGGCTCTGAGCTGGCAGTCAGCACAGTGCCCGACGCGGGGCTCGAACCCACGAACCGAGATCATGACCTAAGCGAAAGTCGGACGCTTAACCGACTAAGCCATGTGGGCGCCCCAAGATTTCCTTCTTTTTAAAGGCTGAATAAACATTCCTGTGTGTGTGTGTGTGTGTGTGTGTGTGTTATTTATTAATCCATCAACAGACACTTTGGTGGTTTTCATGCCGTAGCTATTGTGAGTAATTCTGCAGTGAGCACAAGGGTACGGATGCTTCTTCAAGATAGTTATTTCATTTCCTTTGTACACTCAGCAGTGGAATTGCTGGATCGTAGGATAGTTCCATTTTTTAATTTTTTCCTATTTTTAATGTTTCCTATTTTAATGTCCACACTGTTTTCCATAGTGATTGCCACCAAGTTGCATTCCCATCAACAATGCACCAAGCATTCCCTTTTCTTCACATTCTCGCTGACACTTGCTTGAAGTTATCTCTTGTCTTTTTGATACTAGCCACCCTACCAGGGGTGAGGTGATCTCTCATTGCAGTTTTGGTTCACATTTCCCTGATGATGAGTGATGCTGAGCACCTTTTCATGTGCCTACTGGCCACTTGTATGTCTTATGTCTAAAAGTGTCTATTCAGGTCCTTTGCCCATTTTTTAATTGGATTGTATGTGTGTTTGTGTGTGTGTTTTGCTGTTGAGTTGTATGAGCTCCTTTTATATTTTAGATATTAATTTCTTGTCAGAGAGGTGGTTTGCAAATATTTTCTCCCATTCCATAGGTTGCCTGATCATTTTGTTTCTTATTTCTTTTGCTGTGCAGAACTTTATATATTTTTTAAATTTTATTTTATCATAAGTGTACTCTGTCATCTTCATCCCCGCATCCACCCCCCCACCCCCACCCCGGTAGCCATCAGTTTGTTCTCTATAGTTAAGAGTCTATTTCTTGGTTTGTGTCTTTTTNCTTTATCCATTTATGTATTGATGGAGAGTTGGCTGCTTCCATAGTTTGGCTATTTAAATAGTGCTACAATAAACATAAGGGTGCATGTATCCCTTTGAATTAGTGTTTTTGTATTTTGGGAGTAAATACCCAGTAGTGCAATTCCTGGATCATAGGCTAGTTCTATTTTAAATTTGTTGAGGAACTTCCATAATGTCTTCCACAGTGACTGCACCAGTTTACATTTCCACACTGTGCAAGAGGGCTCCTTTTTCTCCACATCCTTGCCAAAACTTTTTGTTTCATGTGTGTGTGTGTGTGTGTGTGTGTGTGTGTGTGTTTTAATTTTAGCCATTCTGACAGATATGAGGTGATATCTCATTGTAGTTTTGATTTGCATTTCCCTGATGATGACTGATGTGGAGCATCTTTTCATGTGCCTTTTGACCATCTGGATGTCTTTGGAAAAATGTCTGTTCATATCTTCTGCCCATCCTGCCCATCTTTTAATTGGATTATTTCTTTGGGGGGTATTAGGTTGTATCAGTTCTTTATATATTTTGGATACTAACCCTTTATTGAATATGTCATTTTTAGATATCTTCTCCTATTCAGTAGGTTGCCTTCGTACAAAGCTTTTTAGTTTGATGCAGTCCCACGTACTGATTTTTTTATTGTTGTTGCTTGTGTTTTTGGTATCATATTGAAAAATCCTTGTCAAGACCAATATCAAGATTTACCTTTGTGTTTTCCTCTAGGATTTTTACAGTTTCAGGATTACATTTCAAATTTTAGGATTTGTTTTCTATTTCTATAAAAAATACCTTTGGAGTTTGCCTTCGATATTATGAACACTTTAACAGTATCAGTGCGTCCAGTCCATAAATTGGAATGTCCTTTCATTTGTTTGTGTCTTCTTCAAGTGCTATGATCAGTGTCATCATCGTTTTCACTTCCTTGGTCAAATTTATTCCTAAGCATTTATTCTTGTTGAGACTGTTATAAATGGGATTGTTTTCTTTATTTTTCAGATAGTTTGCTGTTAGTGCACAGCAATGCATTTGACTTTTGTATTTTGATTTTGTATCCTGCAACTTTATTGAACTAATTTCTTAGTTCTAACAGTATTTTTGGTGAAATTTTTAGGATTTTTCTATATACAAGATGAAGTCATCAGCAAAAAGAGACGATTTTACTTCTTCCTTTCTGATGTGGATGCCTTTTATTTGTTTTTCTTGCCTAACTACTCCATTAGGACTTCCAGTGCTGTGTTAAATAGGGTCTTGTCTTGTTCCTGATCTTAGAGGGAAAGCTTTCAGCCTTTCACTGTTGAGTGTGATATAACTATGGGCTTGCATGTATGGCCTTTATTATGTTGAGGTACATTCCTTATATATTCACATTATTGAGAATTTTTATCATGAACGAATGTTGAATTTTGACAAATGCTTTTTCTGCAGATAGTCTGCATCATCTGTGCATCATTTTTAAGATGACCTTATGATTTTTATATTCTAGTCTATTAATATGGTGTATCATATTTATTTACTTACATATGGTAAGCCATCCTTGCATCCAGGGATAAATCCCATCTGACATGATGCATAATCCTTTTAATGTGCTGTTGAATTCAGTTTGCTAGTATTTTGTTGAGAATTTTGCATCTGTATCCACTGGGGATATTAGCCTGTAGTTCTCTCGTCCTGTCCTTGTGTTGGTATCAAGGTAATGCTGGCCATTTCAAATGAATCTGTAAGTGTTCTCACATCGTAAGATTTTTGGAAGAGTTTGATACTGACTGATATTAATTCTTTAAATGTTTATAGAATTCATCCATGAAGGCATCTGGTCATGGGCTTTTCTTTGTTGGGAGGTTTCTGATTACTGTTTCAGTCTCCTTGTTCACTCTTGGTCTATTCAGATTTTCTATTTCTTCTGATTCAGTCTTGGTAGGTTGTATGTTTCTGGGAATTTATTCATTTCTTTTAGATTGTCCAGTTTGTTGGCATAATTGTTCATAATTGTCTTATGATCCTTTATCTATCTTTCTGTGTATCAGTTGTAATGTCCCCTCTTTCATTTATAGTATTATTTATTTGAGTCGTCTCTTTTTTCCTTGGTAAGTCTAGCTGAAGGTTTATGCATTTTGTTTACCATTTCATAACACCAGCTCCTAATTTTGGTGATCTTTTCTATTATTCTTTTCTTTATTTCTGCTCAGATATTTGCTATTTCCTTCTTTCTGTTAATTTTGAACTCTGGGCTTAGTTCTTTTTCTGATTTGTTGAGGTATAAAGTTAGGTTGCTTATTTGAGATCTCTCTTTTTTCCCTTAATGTAGGCATTTACCACTATAAGTTTTCCTCTTAGAACTGTTTTTGCTATATCTCAATAAGTTTTGTTTTGTTGCTTCCATTTCTGTTTGTTTGAAGATATTTTTTATTTCTCTGTTGATTTCTTCTTTGATCCAATGGTTATTCAGAAGCGTGTTGTTTAATTTCCACATCGTTATGAATTTCCTAGTTTTCCTTTTTAAAAAAATTGATTTCTAGTTTCATACCACTGTGGTTGAAAAGGTTACTTGGTATGATTTCGGTATTTTTTAAATTGCTAAGACTCGTTTTGTGGTCTAGCATATGATCTATCTGGAGAATGTTCCAGGTGCATTTGAGAAGAATCTGTATTCTGCTCTTGGATGGAATATTTTGTGTATTTCTGTTAGATCCATTTGGTTTAAAATATAGTTCAAGTCCAGTGTTTCCTTACTAGCTTTCTGTCTGGATGCTCTGTCCATTGTTGAAAATGGGGTATTGAGTTCCCTACCTTAACTGTATTGCTGTCTATTTCTCCTTTTATATCTATTGATATATATTTAATACATTTATATATATAACTTTATATATAATTATAGGTAACTATATATATATAACTTTGTATATATATATAATTTATGATATTTCTTTGGTGGTGGCATGTTTCCCTGATTCTTCACCATCCCTCTAGACTAATATAGATATCTGTACATTTGAAGACACAATCACCTCTTCCAGACTTTATGGACTGTCTTTGGTTAGGAAAGACCACTCTCCCTATGGGTGGGGACAAGCTGGAGCATGTTGGAACCCTGGGTCTAGTGGTACAGAGCACCACATGTAGGGGCTTGTCCAGGTCCAGTGGTTGTGATGTCCATCTTCTCTGTCCACGACAACAACTACATGATTCTAGACAAGGACTGCAGAGGGATTGCATGGCTACAAGGCCTGTTGGAGTCTGCAGCGGCGCCTTCAGGTCCAGTGGCCAGGGACCAGTGTAGGCAGCAGTGGTGCCCAGAGCTGGTGATGTGCAGATACTCAGTTGTGGGGAGCACCTACAAATGCCTTGTAGTGTCAGGGGTTGGATCAGACACAGTGGCGGTGGCCTTAGCCAGCAGCAAGGTACCATAGCCAACTGCAAATACACTAGCAGCCATAGGGGCTCCAGCTGTCCGCATGTGCTCCATAGCTGCGGAGTCCCCTGTGGGCACAGCAAAGCAGGATACAAGCCGGTGATGGGAGTTAGCCTGGGGACACGCACATGCATAGTTAGAGGGGCTGGCTGCAGGGGAGCCCGGCAGTGCAGGCCAGTGCCAGGAGACAGGGCTGGATCCAGGCCCATCAGCAGCTGCAAGGGCCCTGGCTGTTGGCGTTCACTCTAGTGACTGCGGGATCTCTCTGTGGGTAACAGCATGTGCTGGCAGAGGCTGGCAGGGGAAATCAGGCCAGCAGCATGTAGGTGCACAGGTGGAGGGGAGCCAGCGTGGTGAGGGTCATCCTCCAGCATCCAGGCTGGCGTCGTGTACTCTCACAGCCACAGAGGCCAGGGCTGGCTGCTGGCACGGATAGTAGTTCTGGAAGGGAATGGGATTGGGGACAGTAACGGGGGCATTCGGTAGCTGGTCTCCGTGATTGGGGAAACCTTTTGGGGAACCCTTAGTGGTGAACTCTGTAGGGGTCTGCAGTGGCTGTGTCAGTCACTGGTTTCTTCAGTGGCAAAAGCTGCTGCTGTCCTCTGCAAAGCAGGTCACTGGGAACCACAGTCACCTCTGCTGTGTGGCTACTCCAGGTAGCTCTGCTTTCTTGTTCCTAGCCACCTCTATATGTCTCAGCCTTTTCAGTCTCTGTGGCATGAGACCAAACTGGGTCCTTTGTGCAATGCCCCAAAAGACTAGGGGAGCTAGTCATAGTCCCTGCTCTCCCTTGGCCTGTGAGAGAACCCTTGATGCTGGGCCCCCAACTCTGTGTGGTTGTTCTCACGTTTTTTGTTCCATTGTGTTGCTTGCTGAAGTTTAAGCGGACCCTGAACTCTATGAGAGCCATTTTTGTTCGTGGACAGCTAATTGTTGATCTTTATGGGTGGATGGAGGGTGGGGTCTCCGACGCTGCCACAGTGGTAAGGACACTCAGCTTCATTTTTAAATTTTTTTTTAAGACAAGCTCAGGCTAGTTTTATTAAAGAAAAATTTTGTGTGATTTACTTTTCACCATTCTGTTCTGACATGTTTCTAATGCCATCAGAGTCACCCGGATCAATGAGAGCCAGTGTGCATATTCTGTAGTACTTCCCACATGCTGTGCCCAACTCAGTATTCTTGCCACTGTAGTGATGGACTCCAGTTTTGGCCAACATGGCGGAGGGGTCTATTTCAGATCTCAAGGCTGGGCGGTTGCAGGTGAGGATGACCAGTTTCGCTTTGCCATGTCTGACCGTTTTCAGAGTCTGCTTGTCCCCCAGCATGTACTTTCCACTTTTCATAACGAGTTGGAGCCTAGAATTGATCAACTCCAGTAACTTTTTCGTCTTCTTTGTGGCCACCATCTTCCTGCCTTAGGTGTGGAGTGGCCCCAATCTAGAACATGCAGAGGACAGGACAGGAAGCTTAGGATTGGAGCTCAGAATGGTAACTTGCTGGGCTCCCCATGCCGCCTAGCCTCAGCCCTGCAGAACCCATTCACCAAGCCGGCTTATTCCTAACAGTAACTTGGCTCCTCTTCTAAAAATAAGACATTTGTTGGGGAGCCTGGGTGACTCAGTTGGTTAAGTGTCTAACTTTAGCTCAGGTCATGATCTCATGGTTTGTGGGTTTGAGCCCTGCGTCAGGCTCTGTGCTGACAGCTTAGAACCTGGATCCAGCTTTAGACTCTGTCTCCCTTGCTCTCTGCCCCTCCCTCACTCATGCACTGTTTCTGTCTCAATAAGCATCAAAAAATAAGACATTTGTTTTCTAGCATGCTTTTAAAATCATCTTATTATAGAATTAATACAGACTAATTATAAAAAATGGAATGTATAGAAAAACAAAGGGAAGAAAATGAAGCTATCTGTAAGCTAAAATTTGGGAATAGCTACTGTTAAATGTGGTACATTTTTCTCTCAGTCTTTAAGTGCTCCTGTTAAAATATAAATTTTAGGTAGTTTATACAGATCTTGTTTCCCAATGAAACATAATGTGAATTTTTTAAAGTGGCAAAATATTCTTTATAAAGTCTATTAAACATTTTTTAATGTTTATTTTTGAGGCAGAGAGAGAGAGCACGAGTGAGCACAAGCAGGGGAGAGGTAGAGAGAGAGGGAGACACAGAATCCGAAGCAGGCTTAAACCCCTTAAATCCTGACGCTCTGCTTAAACCCACGAATTGTGAGATCATTGTCTGAGCCAAAGTCAGACGCTCAACTGACAGAGTCACCCAGGCACCCCCACAAACTCTATTTTAATGACTGCATGGGAATTTATGTATACAACCATTAAATACTTCTTACACATCTTATTATGTCAATTTCTAATTGCTCACAGGTTTAAGTACAAACTTGGCGTGGCTTCCAGGACTGTTCTTAAAAATTACCTTGCCTCACTGCCGGAGGCCCGCTCCAGCAGGTCCAGGGGTCCCTGAAGGATGGACGGTGTCGGCGAGAGAGTGAGAGAGAGCCCTGAGATTCTTTCTGATCACCAGGCAGGTGTCTCTGTCCTGTTGGTTTTGGGGTCTTTATTTAAAGGTCCAATGACAACACGAGATCAGAAAAAGGAATGTTTACAATGGAAAGCTCTTTGTGATAAAATATTTTGAAAAGTGTACAAGAACAAGTTTTTCAGAAATATTCTTGCAGAATTACTCAATCACAGTGAGGTTGAGTAAATCTTACAAAGGAAATAGCAGGATGTTCTTAGTGAAAGACAGGATGACATACATATTTGTTCTAAGTTAATAACGCTAAGGTTAGGACATAGGTTAAGTTGTATATAGATAGGCTTGGAGTCACAAGAGGACCAATGTTTTTGAGCTGGTTATTAAGTTGTTTGTGGAAACCGTTTTGACTTGATGCTGAATGTGTAAACACCATGGAGGCCCTAAATGTGTCAGCCCTTGTTTGTGGGTTATGTTTTAGCTACTCTCATCTATCCTCATCTCAGCCGCCAGTGTAAGGAAGGGTGTTTGCGGAAAGTAGGTCTTAGGGAAGGGACTGCCATCCATCACCAGTTAGAAAAGGTGTAAGCATGAACTTAAGTTCTGCCCTTATCTGTTCCTTAACTTAAATTAGGCTCTTTGTCTCGGGGCCAGGCCCAATTGTAACTCCTGTGCTCTTAGCCCCCTTTATTATCTAAGTCTGATCGGCAAGGCCCATACGAAGAGCCTTTTGACAATCATCCACAGTGCTTTCATCTAAAATCTCTTTTGAAAAGACAGGAATATGCTTTTCCTTATGAGGAATCTGTGTGGGGAATATTGGTCTGATTTGGAATATTGTGAGGCCTGGTCAAGACCAGCAGGCTTATTTCCAACATGAGCCAGTAGTAGCAGAAGGAGACACCAGTTTTTGTTTCTGATGGCAGGAGCTGTGCAAACACTGCCATCTCCTCGCTGTGACTGTCATCCAGTGAGGCTAGTGCAGCAACCAGCACCTCACCTCGTGCTTTTCTCCTTCACATTCTAGACTTCAGCTATATGTGGTTCCCATGCATTGTATTCTCTCTTATCTCCTGGGCTCTGCCACTGCTCATCATCCCGAGACATTTTTATTCTTTTTCCTCTCCATTCCCTCTCTCCACTTCTCCCACTCTTTTTTTCTAATTAACACCCACTAACCTTGATGAAGGGAGGGTGTGTAGATAGAAAAATAGAGGGAGGCCTAGGACGAAGTCCTTGATACCTCATTTATAAAAGCAGAACGCCAGGAGAAGGATGTTAAAAAAATGAGAACTGGCCCAAAACCAGGAGAATATGGCATCACAGAAAGCAAGGAAATGTCAAAATTTATAGACCAACAGAACAGAATCGAGTCCATAAATAGACCTATGCATATACTGCCGATTGATTTTGACAAAAGAAATAAGGTAACTGAGGGGGGAAAAACTCTTTTCAACAAAGAGGGGCTGGAATAACCAGATATCCATATAGAAAGGAAGAATCTTAACTTTGACCTCACACCACATATAAAAACTAAAATAAATCATGGACCAAAATGTAAGCATTAAACTACAAAACTTCTAGATGAAAACACAGAATATAATCTTTGAGATTCCGGAGTGGGCAAATAATTCTTAAGACACAAAAGCATGAATCATAAGAGAAAACATTTCATAAAATGAGCTTCATCAGAATTAAAATTTCTTGAACTCCATTACGAAAATGAAAAGACAAGCCATAAAGTGGGGGAAAAAACAGATACATATATGCAGCCCAGGATTTATTTGGAGTGTAGAGAACGCTTGCATCTCAATAAGACAAACAGCCCATAAAAAATAAGCAAAAGATTTGAACACTTTATTCAAAAGAGATGCAAATGGTTAATGAGCAAACAAGATATTCAGTGTCATTAGTCATCAGGGAAATGAAAACTATAGCCACAAGATACCACAAAACATCTATTCGACTAAAAAAAGACAAGCATTGGTGAGGTATGGAGTAACTGGAACTGTCATCATTGCTAGTAAGAATGTAAAATGGTACAGCCATTTTGGAAACAGGTTGACATTTCTTATACATTTAAACATACACTTGAATTTATGATCCAGCAGTTCCATTCTAAGTACTTATCTAAATGAAATGAAAACATATGCCCACACAAAGACTAATACATGAACATTCATAGCAGCTTTATTTGTAAAGGCCCCAGACCAGAAACATCCTAAATGTCTATCAACAGGTAGATGGATAAACAAATTGTAGCTTGTCTATACAATTTCCATACCACTCCCTAATAAAAAGGAATGAACCAATGATATATGCAATAACGGAAATCTCAAAAACTTGCCGAGCAAAATAAGTTAAAAAAAAAAGAATACATCATATATGATTCCATTAATATGAAACTCAGAAAAATCTAAACTATAATAACAGTGTGTCCTAGGGTCAGGATGATTGTGGGATTAGATTGGAAGGGGCAAAAGGGTACCTTTTAGGGTGATGGAAATGTTCTAAAATTTGATTGTGGTAGCGGTTGGCACAGAGATGTGTATCAAATTATACTCTTAATATGTGTACATTTTATTGGAAATTATACATCAGTAAACTTGATTTTTAAAAATTGTTTCAATTGCTATTGAGACTTTAGGTAAGTTAAAAACAGAGAAGGGATTTTGGAAATGGCAATATTAGAAGTCATGGGTGACTTCATTAAGAACACTTTCAATTAAGGAGGGATGAAGACCAAAACCTGATTGAGGTGGATTTATTTTGTTTAATATTTCTTTTTATTAAGCTTTTAATTTCAGTATCATTAACATAGTGTTGTATTAGTTTCAGGTGTACAATATAGTCATTCAACACTTCTGTGCATTTCTCGGTGCACCTCATGATAAATGTACTATGTAATCCCATCACCTAGTTCACCCATTTCCCCCACCCTCTGGTAACCATCAGTTTGTTCTCTATAGTTAAGTCTGTTTCTTGGTTTGTCTCTGTTTCCCCTTTGCTCATTTGTTTTGTTTCTTAAATTCCACATATGCATGAAATCATATGGTATTTGTCTTTCCTGACTTATTTCACTTAGCGTTATACTCTCCAGCTCAATGTTGTTGCAAATGGCAAAATTTCATTTTTTTATGGCTGAATAATACTCCATTGTATATATGTATCACACGTATATCCATTCTTCTTTATCCATTCATCTGTCAATGGACACTTGGGCTGCTGCCATAATTTAGCTATTCTAAATAATGCTGCAGTAAACAGAGGGGTGCACGTTTCCCTTTGAAGTAGTGTTTTTGTACTCTTTGGGTAAATATGCAGCAGTGCGATTACTAGATTGTAGGGTAGTTCCATTTTTAACTTTTTGAGGAAACTCCATGCTGTTTTCTAGAGAGGCTGTACCAGCTTGAATTCCAACCAACCATGCACAAGACTTCCTTTTTCCCACATCCTTACCAACACTTGTTTCTTGTGTTTATATTGCCATTCTGACAGATGTGAGTTAATATCTCATTGAACCTTTTTTTTTTAGGATGGTTTTTGAGAGAGAGGGAGTGCACACAAGTGGGGGAGGGGCAGAGGTGGGCACAGAGGATCCAAAACAGGCTGTGTGCTGACAGCAGCGAGCCCCATGTAGGGCTCAAATTCGTCAACCGCAAGACCATGACCTGAGCTGAAGTTGGACCAACTGACTAAGCCACCCAGGTGCCCTGATCTCATTGTACTTTTGATTTTAAATTCCCTGATGAATGATGTTGAGCATCTTTTCATATGTCTGTTGGCCATCTGTAGGTCATCTGTGGAGAAATGCCTGTTTGTTTTCTCACCCTTTTTAATTGGATTATTTGGTTTTTGGGGTGTTGTATAAATTCCCTATATATTTTGGATACTAAGCCTTTATCAGATGTGTCATTTGCAAATATCTTTTCCCTTTCAGTAGATTGCCTTTCAGTTTTGTTTCCTTTGCTGTGCAGAAGCTTTTTATTTTGCTGTATTACCAATAGTTTATTTCTGCTTTTATTTTTCTTGCCTCAGAGACATATCTAGAAAAATGTTGCTAATGGCAGAGAAATTACTGCTTATGTTCTTCTCCCGTATTTTTATAATTTCAGGTTTCACATTAATCCATTTTGAGTATATTTTTGGGTATGGTGTAAGAAAGTGGTCCAATTTCACTCCTTTGCATGTTGCTGTTCGGTTTTCCCAACATTATTTGCTGAAGAGACTTTTTTGCATTGCATGTTCTTGCCTCCTTTGTTGTAGATTAATTGACCATGTAACTGTGGGATTTTTTTCTGGGCTTTCTATTATGTTCTATTGATCTATGTGTCTGTTTTTGTGCCAGTACCATACTGTTTTGATTACTACAGCTTTGTAATATAATTTGAAGTCTGGGATTCTGATACCTCCAGTTTTAATTTTCCAAGGTTGCTTTGGCTATTCAAGGTTTTTGTGGTCCCATACAAATTTTAGGATTATTCCAGTTCTGTGAAAAATGGTGTTGGTATGTGATAAAACTTGCATTAAGCCCATAGATTACTTACGGTAGTATGGACATTTTAACATTTTTTCTCCCAACCATGAGCATGGAATAACTTTCCATTTGTTTCTGTTGTCTCAATTTCTTTAATCTTTATGGTTCTCAGAGTACAGGTCTTTCACGTCTTAAGTTTAGTCCTAAGTGTTTTATTGTTTTTGGAGCATTACAAATGGGATTGTTTTCTCTTTCTTTTTTTAACTTTTATTTATTTTTGAGAGAGAGACAGAGCATTAATGGAGGAGCAGAGAGAGGGAGACACAGAATCTGAAGCAGGCTCCAGGCTCTGAACTATCATCACAGAGCCCAAAGTGGGTCTTGAACCCACAAACTGTGAGATGACTTGAGCCAAAGTCCAATGCTTAACCGACTGAATCACCCAGGTGTCCCTGGGACTGTTTTCTTAATTTCACTTTCTGATGCTTCCTTATGAGTTATAGGAATGCAACAGATTTCTATACATTGAATTTGTATCTTGCAACTTTATTGAATTCACTTGTCAGTTCTAGTTTTTTGGTGGAGTCTTTACAGTTTTTTACGTACAGTATCATGTGAAAGTTTTACTTCTTATCAATTTGGATGCCTCTTATCTCTTTTTGTTGTCTCACTACAGTGGCTAGGACTTCCAGTATTATGTTGAATAAAAGTAGTGAGAGTGCACATCCCTGTCTTGTTCCTACCTAATCTTAGAGGAAAAGCTCTCAGTTTTTCCCCCTGGTTAGCTGTGAGTTTTTCATTTAAGGCCCTTGTTGTTGAGATATGTTCCCTCTAGACCAACTTTGTTGAGGGTTTTTACATGAATGGATGTTGTATTTTGTCCAATGCTTTTTCTATAACTACCAAAAGGATCATATGGTTTTTGTCCTTTCTCTTACTGCTGTGATGTGTGATGTTGTTGACTTGTGAATATTGAACCATCCTTGCATGCTGGAAATAAATCTCACTTGATTGTGGTGAGTGATTTTTTAAAGTGTATTGTCAGATTCAGCTTGCTAGTATTTTGTTGAGGGTTTTTGCATCTATGTTCATCAGAGATAATGGCCTTTAGTTGTCTGTGTGGCTGTGTGTATGGTGTCTTTATCTGGTTTTGGTTATCAGGGTATTACTGGTCTCATAGAATGTATTTGGAAGTGTTTTTTCCTCTTCTATTTTTTTGGAATAGTTTGAGAAGAGATTCAATTCTTCTTTAAATATTTGGTAGAATTCATCTATGAAGATACCTGCTCCTGGACTTTTGTTTGTTGGGAGTTTTTGATTACTGATTCACTTCATTGCTGGTAATTGGTCTGTTCAAATTTTCTATTTCTTCCTGTTTTGTTTTAGTAGGCTAGATGTTTCTAGGAATTTGTTTCTTCTAGGCTGTCTAATTTGTTGGCATGTAGTTTTTTATAATCTCGTACAATTGCTTGTATTTCTTTGTTGGTTGTTAGTCTCTCTCATTTGTGATTTTATTTGGGTCTTTTTTCTTTTGATGAGTCTGGTTAGAGGTTTATCCATTTTGTTGATCTTTTCAAAGAACCAGCCCCTGGTTTCATTGATCTGTTGTATTTTTGGTTTCTGTATCCTTTATTTCAGCTCTAATCTTCATTATTTCCTTCCTTCTACTGACTTTGGGTTTTATTCTTTTCCTGCCACCTTTTGGAGTAAGGTTAAGAGATTCTTCTTCTTGAAGTAGGCCTCTATTACAATAAAATCCTTGTAGAACACCTTTTCTGCATCCCAGAGATTTTGCAGTGTTGTGTTTTCATTTGTCTCCACTTTGATTTCTTGGTTGACCCATTCATTGTTTAGTAGCAAGTTATTTAACATACATGTATTTGTGCTCTTTCCAGCTTTTTTCTTGTGGTTGATTTCTAGTTTTATAACATTGTGATCAGAAAAGATGCATAGTATGACTTCAGTCTTTTTCTCAAATTTGTTGAGACTTATTTTGTGGTCTAACCTGTGATCTCTTCTGGAGAATGTGGGTTTTTTCTTTTTTTAATGTTCATTTTTGAATGAGTGAGCAAGTGTGTGCACCGGAGGGGCAAAGAGAGGAGAAGACAGAATCCTAAGCAGGCCCCAGACCCACAGTCATGAGGTCATGACCTGAACTGAAACCAAGACTAGGATGCTTAACTGACCCAGGCACCCCTAAATTTGTTTTAATGTTTATTTTTGAGAGGGAGAGAGAACGTGCATGCAAGTCTGAAGTGGGCTCTGTGCTAATAGCAGAAAGCCCAACGTGGGGCTTGACCTCACAAAACACAAGATCATGACCTGAGCCAAAGTGAGGTACTTAACCAACTGAGCCATCCAGGTGACCCCATCCCTTCCCTCTCAATCTGCCTGTGTCTTTAGGTCTGAAATTATAGACAGGTCTTGCTTTTTGTCCATTCCATCATCATACGTCCTGATGAGGACATTTAGTCCATTTACAGAAAAATGGGCATTTTAATAACATAATGTAGCTATTCTGGAAAGCAGACTTGCCTCATTCTCAGGATTTGTTGTTGTTGCTCTTTGGGGTTTTTCTGAATGAAATATGTAGTCTATAATCTCTTTGTGTGGCTGAAGTGTCTGCTTGATTAGCTTATTGGTGAGCTAATAATTGGACATAGATTTATTTATGCCTAGAACCATTAAGTCTTCCAGTCCTTGCAAAAGGGCTGTGTGTGTGTATTGGGCATGCCTTCACCATTCAGCCAGGCATTTATAACTTTTTCCTTTAGCCTTGAGGCTCTATTCAAGCAGAATGTAGCCAGAAGTGACAATTTAGGGCCTTCTCAGCAATTTCCTGAGCATGTACATGGCTCTGGCTGTGCACACAACCTTATGCATCTGCGTGGACTTCTAGAGTCCCAGGAATAAGTCAGAGCATTTCAGAGCTCCGTATAGATGTCTTACTTCTCAGTTTTTCTTTTACCCCAGAGCTTTTTGGTCATCCTATTTTTTGAACACCAGCTCCTTTCTGCTACTTCCAGTGGTTGCCAGGCCACTTGGTTTTCATGGCCACCATAGATGTGGGATGGGAATAGGGCAAGTTACAGTGTCACGAGGCTCATTGTTCTTGCCAAGATTCAGCCAGATTTTGTCTTGAAAAAGTTTCCCAATTGCTTAAATCTTTGATTAGTTTCCAGAGCTCTAGTTGACTGACAGTTTTTGCCAGTGTCTTCATAGCTTTTATAGAGAGTTTTTAGAGGTCCTTACTGTATCATTTTCACTGATATTACCCATATCTTCTTAAACTTAGAACTCTTAAAACACTTGACAATATTATTTTCAGCTTAAAAATCTATTTATAAAGAACATTGATATAGATCTTCCAATAGGCAAATATTTTATTGTGAAATAAAATGTTGGGGAACAAAGGGAATGATGAATTTAATTTATATCCTAATCCTATAAGTGCTCTGACTAGGAGGTGTGTGTAAATATCAGCTTGGAATGAAGTTTCTGTATTAAAGTAGATTAAATAGCCATATTCCTTATGATTAAGAGAAAATTGGGAATGTTATTAGAAATTAAGGTGGCCTCTGGCTATGTTAAACATTGTCTATTTTTAAGAGCCTAAGCTTTGGGACATTTGATCTTAAAAAGGTGTACTGGGTCATACTATCATCTGGCTGGTAGACAATTAAAATAAATGCAGAACTGCAATGTCTACCCTCTAAAGTAATGATCAGCTCTGAGACTTTGGCTGCCAGGACATGTTTGATATGATTCTCTCATGTGAGAAACACTCTCAAGGGCACGATCATATTTTCCAAACAGCTCCCAAATTTGGAAGTCATGCACTGTGATAACTTGTAATCATCAGAACAGTTTAACTGCCCATCTGTAGTGGTGGCTCTTTGTGATGTATTGCAGAGATGAACTTAAGCTGTGGGGCAGGATGGTTCTCAGCATTCTGGCTATAATGCCATTCTGCTACATCCCAGTATTCATAGCTGTGTATATATTTCTAATTTCAGCACTTTGGGCTCAGAAGGTTCTAGAAGAGGACATCTACTCAAAAACTCATTCTCACCTAGAAGACAATCTGGGAAATATTTGGTAAGTTTTCTCTTAAATCTAGTCTTGTCGTTGAGTCTAAAATTCGTTTCTGTCTTTTTGTATTTACTATTCAGAGAACTAAGACAAGTTTCTGGTGAAGCATGACCCCTTGGATAAGCAGATGTGGAAAGGGGAATTCTTGTTTTCCACACTTGAGAAGCAAGAACATAAATAGAAGTTCCTGTCAATGGTTTTCATTTCTCTTCCTTTTAAAGCATAATTAGAATGGCTCATCTATCATGTAGGTTACAGTGTTTGCTAGTAAACAAGTTATTCATACATTCCCTCTGAAATAATAAGAGTGATGAAAATGCATGAGACTTTTCTGGAATGAATCATTCAAGCATCATTTTTGATGATGGGAACTGAATTAGAAAAGTGAATACTTGCCCAAGTTACATTTCAGTGTAAAATGAAAGGACAGATTTCCCCAGTGGGGGGATGATGTCCTACTATTATCATCCAGGGATGAGAATCACTGCTGCAAATGAGGGATCCCCAAATTCACTGCGGGTGAGCAGTAAACATTAAACTTGCATTTATATTAATATTTTTAGCTAGCAAGTTAGACTTCACTAATAATGAAAATTAGGTAGAAGTGACACCCTTACTTGATTTGTAAGCCAAACACTTACCTGTGATATGGTGAACCTGAGTGTTTAGAGGAAAGAGAATTATGTATGCCACAGGATAGCCAAGACATTCTGATAGAAACTGTCAGGGAACAAGAAGTCCTGTCCCGTTGGAGGTCCTAGGTGGACTAAAAATCAAATTGACCAGAGAAAACTCTAATTTAATAGTATACCTTCCCAGACCTGGAAATTCCAGAGACAGGCAAAATGAGGTATACAGGTCATTCTGAACTAAAGAGAAAAGGATAGGAGTCTGGGATTTCAGAGGAGAAGATTGCACTTCATAAGAGCAGTTCAGTTAATTAGATGTTTGCCCTGCCGTATCAATGGCCCACTCAGACAAAATTCATCTCTGCTAATCACTCTTGTTCTGGGAAGACTGCCCATTTAGACTCATGTAGTTAAGGGAGGAGCAAAGATTTCTCCTGAGCCCGCAGGGTCTTATTTGGCCTAAAAGGTTAGTCTGAGCTGAATGCAAAGTGGTTCATCTTGGGACAGCCTGCCCTGGACCTGTTACCTCCTCTGAAACTTCCCTGCTCGCAGACGCACCTAGGTCAAAGCCACATCAGTGTACCTAGTCCAGAAAATCATAAAGAGGCCACACTGAAAATGGTAGGAAGGGTGGAGATGCAGGCAGGAACCAAACTCATCTGTGAACCTAACAACAAATGGAAGGGATACCACAAGCATGGAGCAGACCCCACACCAGGCACCCCGGCCACAGGGGTACCTGCACTGGGAAGGCAAGTCCTCATTTGGTTTTAAAAACCAGAGGGACTTAACTTCGTCAATGTTTAACAGTAAGTGGGGCTTAGCATCATGAACTTTAAAGAAAAATAGGCTCGACTCGGAGAGCTGGAGAGCAATAGGAAATGGAGTCTCCACGCTTAAGGAGACAGCATAATAACCCTTCCCAGGTACAGGATAGAAGCAGCAGTTTGAAAAGAGCCTGAGGTATATGGGAAGGATCTTTGGGAGACATCAAGAACAAAAGAGCTAACAGGGTCTTTCTCTCTTCTGCCCCCAGGCACGGACCTGTAGGAACCAGTGAGGAACACTCAGCACCCAGCTTGCTAACAACTTGCCTTGCACCTAAGTTCTGCTGTAGACTGCCCCACTCCACAGGAGTTCCTCCAAAGCAAATCCACAGGGTCTCATTGCACAGGCAGCCTCAATAGGGGCCAGTACCACTCCAAAGTGACTCTTGCCCTGGGAAGAGAAGATAACCACACACAGCAGTTCAAGGACAGGCAGCAGGCATCCAATCTGACTGACTGCCCCACTAACCAACAGAAACTTCACAGGGGGCAGCACAAAGAGAACCCAGCTAGTTCAGGGTCACTGCAATCACTGCAACCCCAACAGAAGACTGGGATAGACATCTGCTCTGATTGCCGACCCTGCCCACCCCTGAAAGCCTCGTGGGGACAACATAGGGAGAGCCCTGTAGTTCGGTGTAACCACAGTTTCATTAAATGGGCTGAAGGCAAGGATCCAGTTTAACCCAACTCAGGCTCAACGTGGCCCAGACTGGCTCTTTAACAGCACAGAGACCAAACCCTGATGACCTCTGCAGCCAACATGCAACACATGCAGGAGACACCTCAGAAGCCCCAGGTCCTAGTGAAGAGAAGACCCTGCACTGCAGGGCTTTTCAGGGTCTCAAGGCCACTACTTTCAGATCAGGAGACATAGCTGACTTTCCTAATACACAGAAACAGAATTAGACAAAATGAGCAGGTAGGAATTATGTCCCAAATAAAACAACAGAAAAAAAACAGAATTCAAAGTAATTGTCCTAAAGATACTTACTGGAAGATTGAAAGATCTCTATTAGGCCTCCATCAAAGGTAGAAAATATTAAAAAAAGATGAAGAATCTTGAAATTAAAAATACACTAAAGTGAATAAACAGTAGACTGGAGGAAGCAGAACAACAGATAAGCAAGCTAGAAGCCAGTAATGGAGAGCAACCGAGCTGAACAGGAAAAAGAAAAAAAATGAGAATAAGCTAAGAGAACCCTCAGCAGCACCGTCAAGTGTAATAACATTCACAGGGATCCCAGAAGGAGGAGAGAGAAAAAAGGGGGCAATAATTTTGAGTGTCTGAAAACTTCACTAATCTGGGGAATTAATCAGAAATCTAGATCCAGGAGGCACAGAGAGCCACCAAATACCAACCCAAGGAGGTCCACATCAAGACACTTAATTAAAATGGCAAAAAAAAGTAGTGATAATTTTTAAAGCAGCAGGAGAAAAACAATTACATACAAGGGAAATATAGGGGGTACCTGCGTGGCCCAGCTGGTGGAGCATCCAACTCTTCATCTCAGGTCTTGATCTCAGGGTTGTTAGTTCAAGCCCCTCATTGAGTGTAGAGCCTGCACACGCACAGGAAATTCCATAAAGCAGTCAGATTTTTCAGCAGAAACTTTGGTCAGAAGGGTGTGGCAGGATATATTCAAAGTGCTGAAAGAAGAAAACCTGCAGCCAAGAATACTCTAGTCAGCAAGACTATCGATCAGAAAAGGAGGAGAGATAAAGAGTTTCTCAAATAAAATCTAAAGGAGTTCATGACTGCTAAATGAGCCCTACAGGAAACACTCAAGAGAATGCTTTGAGTAGAAAAGCAGGCCATAATCTTTTTCTTTGGAAAGGAATAGATTTCTCAGGTACATGCAAACATAATAATTTTATAAGGGATTAATCTACTTCTAATACTGAGGTTAAAGCACAAAAACATTAAAATCAGATCTATAAAAAAATCAATAAAGGGATTCACAAAGAATGTAAAGTATGACTGACATAAAGCATGGGCGGAGGGAGTAAAAATGTAGTGCTTTTAGAATATGTTCAGTTGATGGTTGTTTAAGTTTGAACCAGACTGCTGTATGCATAGGACGTTATATATAAACCTAATGGTAACCACAGTTCAAAAACTGATTTGCTTGGATTCTTTTCTGTTTTTTGTTTTGTTTTGTTTTTGTTTTTTGCAAATCACTAAAGAAGGGCATCAAACCACCACCAGAGAGGAAGAGAAGGAACAGAGAAGAACTGCAAAATGACCATAAAACAAGTAACAAAATAGCAATAAGTACATACCGATCAATGATTACTTTGAATGTAAATGGACTAATTACTCCAATCAAAAGACATAGAGTGACTGAATGGATAACGAAGGCCCATCTATATGCTGTCTATGAGACTCCTTTCAGATCTAAAGACACAGATTGAAAGTGATGAAAAAGAAGATGAAGATGGGTATGAAAAGAAAACTAGGGTAACAGTACTTAGACAAAATAGACTTTAAAACAAAGACTGTAACATGAGACAAAGAAGGACACTATATAATAAGAGGAACAATCCAACAAGAAAGTATAACAGTTGTAAATATTTATGTACCCAATATAGGAGTACCCAAATACATAAGGCAACTATTAACAGACATAAGGAAGAAATTAATAGTAATACAATAATATTAGGGGACTCTAACACCCTGCTTACATCGATGGACAGATCATCCAGACAGGAATATCAACAAGGAATCAGTAGCTCTTAATGACTGGACCAGATGAATCTAACAGATATACTCAGAACATTCCATCCTAAAACAGGGGAATACACATTCTTTTCAAATGCACACAGAACATTTTCCAGAATAGATTACATGTTAGGCCACAAGTATCCACAAATTCAAGATGATTAAAGTCATACAATGCATCTTTTCCAGCCACAATGGCATCAAACCAAAAATCAATCACAAGAGAAAACCTGGAAAGAACACAAATATATGGAGATTAAATAACATGTTAGTAAACACTGAATGGGTCAACCAAGAAATCAAAAATGCACGGAGACAAATGAAAATGAAAACACAACAGTCCAAAATCTTTGGGATGTAGCAGAAAGAGGGAAGATGATGATAATTCAGGCCTACACCTTCAAGAAGCAAGAAAAATCTCAACCTAACCTCAGACGTAAAAGGAGCTAGAAGAACGAAAAGATTAGGGCAGAAATGAAATAGACTTAAACAATAGAACAGATCAACAAAACCAGGAACTTTTTCTTTGAAAAGATCAACAAAATGGATAAATCTTTAGACAGTTTCATTAAAAAAAAAAAAACAGAAAGGACTTAAATTCAGGAACAAAAGAACTATCAACACCACAGAAATACAAAGGATTTTAAGTATTATGAAAAAATTGTATGGCAAATTGGACAACCTAGAAGAAATAGGTAAATTCCTAGAAACAGAACCTCTCAAAACTGAAACAGGAATAGAAAATTTACCGGTTACTGACAGTGATTGAATCAGTAAACAAAAAGCTCCCAAAAGTCCAGGACCAGATGTCTTCCCAGATGAATTCTACCAAACATTTAAAGAAAAGTTAATACCTATTCTTCTTAAACTATTCCAAAAAATAGAAGAGGAAGGATAACTTCTGAGTTCATTCTATAAGGCCAGCATTATTCTGATACCAAAACCAGGTAAAGATGCCACAAAAAAAGAACTATAGGCCAATATCTCTGATGAACTTAGATACAGAAACCCTCAACCAACCATTAGCAAACCAAATCCAATAACATATTTAAAAAATTCACCACAATCAAGTAGGATTTATTCCAGAGATGGAACGTGGTCCATTATTCACAAATCAATGTGATATATCACATCAACAAAAGATAAAAGCCATGTGATTGTTTCAGTGTAGAAAAAGCATTTGACCAAGTACAACAGCTGTAAAAAAAAAAAAAAAAATCAAAGATTTAGAGGGACTATACCTCAACATAATAAAGGTCATTTATGGAAAAACCCACAGCTAACATCCTACCCCCTGATGACAAACTGAAACTTTTCCCTCTAAGAAAGAAAGGTGTCCATTCTCACCACTTTTATTCAACATAGTACTGGAAGTCCTAGCCACAACAGTCAGACCAGAAAATAAATGGAGTTAGAATCAGTATAGAAGTAAAACTTTCACTAGTTGCAGAAGACATGATACTATATATAGAAAATTCTAAACAATTCACCAGCAAAATGCTAGACCTGATAATTCGGTCAGGTCACAGGATACAAAAATACAGAAATCTGTTGTGTTTCTGTATACTAATAATTAACCAGAATAAAAATTAAGAAAATGATCCTATTTACTGTTTCACCAAAAACAGAATACATAGTAATATACTTAACAAAAGAGCTGAAAGACCTGTACTTTGATAACTATAAAACATTTATGAAACAAATTGAAGATAATAAAAACAAAAGGAAATATATATTCCATGCTCATGGGGAGAATAGTATTTAAATGTCCACGATACCCATAGCAATGTGTACATTTACTACAATCCCTATCAAAATACCAATAGCATCTACCAAAGAACTAAAACAAATAATCCTAAAAGTTGTACAGAACCATAACCACAAAAGACCCTGAATAGCCAAAGCAATCTTGAAAAAGAAAAAACAAGACTGGAGGTATCACAATTCCAGATTTCAAGATCTACTACAAAGCTACAGTTATCAAAACAGTATGCTACTCAATGGGACAGAATAGCCCCCAAATAAACCCACAATTATGTGGCCAATTAATCTGCAACAAAGGAGGCAAGAATATAAAGGGAAGTCTCTTCAAATGATATTGGGAAAACTGGACAGCTACATGCAGAAGAATGAAACTAGACCACTTTATTACACTATACACAAAAACCCAAGATGAATTAAGGATCTAAATGTGAGACCTGAAGCCATAAAAATCATAGAAGAGAACACAGGCAGTAATTTCTCTTCTGTCGGCTATAACATTTTTCTAGATAGGTCTGGAAGCAAGGGAAATGAAAGCAAAAATAAATTATTGGGATTACATTTTTAAAAATATATTTCTGCACAGTGAAGGAAATAACCAAAACTAAAAGGTGAACTATTGAAAGGCAGAAGATACTTGCAAGTGACATATCCCATAAAAGGTTGGCATCCAAAATATATAAAAGAGCTGATACAACTCAACACACCCCAAACAACTAATCCAATTTAAAAATGTCAAAAATGGATAGAAGACATGGACATTTCTCCAAAGAAGACATCCAGATTCCCGAAAGACTTATGAAAAGATGCTCAAAAATCAATCATCAGGGAATTACAAATCAAAACCCCAATGAGGTATCACCTCACACCTGTAAGAGTGGCTACAATCAACAATACAAGAAACACCCAAGTGTTGCCAAGGATATGGAGGAAAAGGAACCCTCTTGTACTATTGGTGGGAATGCAACTGGTGCAGCCACGGTGCCTAACAGTATGAAGAGTATTCAAAATAATTAAAAATAATAGTGGAATTACTGATATATGGTAATTCTGGGTACCCACAGAAAACTAAAACACTAAATTGAAAAGATATATGCATCCTATGTTTAATGCAACATTATTTACAATAGCCAAGATATAGAAGCAATCCAAGTGTCCATCCATAGATGAGTGGATAAAGAAGATGTGGTATATATACAATGGAATATTACTCTGCCATTAAAAGAATGAGATCTTGCCATTTGCAACATGGTTAGATCTAGAGGGTATAGTTCTAAACCAAGTCAGAGAAAGACAGATCCTATGATTTCACTGATAGGTGGAATTTCAGAAAGGAACAGAAAAACAAAGAAACAAAAAAAAAAAATACTCTTAACTATGAAGAACAAATGGATGGTTACTGGAGGGGAAATGAGGAAGTGAAATTGGTGATGGGGATTAAGAGTATACTTATTATGATGAGCACTGAGTAATGTATAGAATTTTTGAATTGTATTGTACACCTGAATATTATGTTAATTACCTTTGGATTTAAAATAAAAAATTAAAGATACAATGAGCTGGTAAGTGGTTTCATCTCATTGAATTAGTCTCTTGGTCCTGACAAGAAGCCAAACTCCTTTCAGGAGGCAGTAAAGCAGGTGTATTCTGGTTCAAGTAATCAGATATTAAATACAGGCATTTCTATTTTCTATGTATGAGGTACTATGGTGATTTCTCTGAAATTTGCATCAAGTCATTTATACTTAGTTCACAGGGCTTCAGGACAAAGAACAGTTTTAGTTCTCAAATGATTTGAGGTCAGAAAAGTGGGAGAAAAATAAAAATGTTAGCTTGAAGAATTGTAGCCAGACATTGGAGGATATTCGAAGGAATCAGGATCTAGTCCAGTTTACAATGAGTAGCCTTAAAATCTAATATCTACAAAGATGTGTTATCGAAGTATTTTCTCTTTCTAACCACCTACCCCCCCCCACCCTTTTTTTTACACAAAAGATAGCCAGGTTAATACTAGTTTGCAAAATAAGTCTAGTTTCCAAAAAAGCCCCAAACAAACTAGCTGGCTCAGTCAGTAAACCATATGACTCTTTTCTTTTAAGTTTACTTATTTGAGGGGCAGGGAGAGAGGAAGAGGGAGAATCCCAAGGAGGCTCCACACTTGGTATCAAGAGTCAGATGCTTAACTGACTGAGCCAGCTAGCCCAGGCACCCTGAGCATACGGCTCTTGATCCCAAGGTCATGTGTTTCTGTGCCCAATGTGGAGCTCAGATTACTTAAAAATAGAATCTTAACAACAACAAACTTGGTCTGAATGTTTACATAAATGTAGCAAGAATAGTGGTTGACCATACAGACTTTTTAAACCTTGCTTTACTGGAATTTTTCATAAGGAATCTCTAGACTGAACTTTTAACAGTATCTCATGGCTAGAAGCCAAGCCAAATACTTCCCATCAGAATTTGCCTACAATACCTGTGGATTTGGGTAAATTCACCTCTTAGAGGTCCCTCAAATATCGTGAGGTTTCTGCACCTGCCAGGAGGGGACCTTCTTTATTCACCTGATTAAATTGCTAGGAACTCTGTAGTGAAAGGTACCAGGCTAATATTTCCAAGGGGCTCCATTGGCTCCATAAATCTTAGTTTTTTAAAGCTGTCTGGTGATATTTAAATCTATGCGTGTCTCTCTTAAATAGGACATTCCAGTCAAAGCCTTCTTTCCAACTATGTCCTGTCATAAGGACAACATGCTCTTATTCAGGTTATGCAAATAAATATATGGCCATGAAAATATAGGAATACTTGAGAGTCTGAGGTTTTGAGAGTTCAGTTAGGGAGAAAAGATCAGTGTTTTAGTTTGTTCAAAGATGTATTTTATCAATCACTATAAGCCAGATAGCTTAAGAGAAACAGTTCACTTAAATCAGGAGAAAAAGATTGCTGGGAAGATGGCACAGTAGGAGGCCCCGAAACTCACTTTGTTCCGTGGATACAACCGTGTAACACCCATGTTAGTGTAAATAACACAGAAAACGACATGGATGCTGGGAGAACAAACTCCACCACTAAATACAGAGACACCACATTTAAGAGGGAACAAAGGGCAGAGTCATGGTAGGGAGCTAAAAGGACCAGGGGCCGCCTAGGGGAGGGAGGGACTCATGGATGCAGAGTGGGGAGAGACCATTACACTGGGGGAGCCCACAAGGAGAAGACGAATTGCCATCACGTTTGGCTTTTAAACACCAGAGGGGCTGAATTTCATGAGTTCTTACAACCAACATGACTTTAAGGCCTGGGATTTTACAAATGAGCAGGCTGTTCTGAAAGAGTCCAGGGAGCGGTAGAAAGCAGAGTCCCCACCCTTAAAAAGACAATACAACAAACAGAGTTTGGAGACCGCATAGAAGCAGCAGTTTTGAAAATGCCTGGGACATTCGGGAGGGAGGGTACTCATTTTGGAGCATGTCCCAGAGGAGCAGAGACTGCTGAGAGAATTCACCAGGATCAAAGGAGCTGGCAGGTGCCGTCTCCCTCCCCTGACTACCAGCATAAACACGCTGCTGCCTATAGGAACCCACAGCAGTGTCGACAGTTACTACCCAAGTTGCTTACACCAAGGCCTGCACCCTGCACTTTGGCAGATCCGCCCTTTCCAGTTATGTTTGCCTCCAGCCCAGCGCTGTGGGTTCCCTCCCACTGGTGCAAACACTGGTGCAATCCTTCCCAACACCCGACGTATTTTGTGGGGCCTCAGTCCTGACAGCAGGCCCTGCAGAAGCTGGAGGCATAGCTTGTTAACATTGCATGCCACACCCATGCACGCTTTGCAGATTTGTCCAGGCTGGCCCTGGTCCTGGTTGTGGCAGTAGGTCTCATTTCACAAGCAGAACAAGCGCACACCTTGCTAAAACTACAACTACACCCCAGCTGGGGACCAAGCACAGCCCACAACAGTCAAAGAGCACTTCTGCAGATTAGTGGACTGAAGGGCAAAGTGGCCAGAACATAACAACAGGGCACAAACACAAATAGACAACCTCTGACGTGCCCAATTCTGGGGAAGAGGGGGCGCTGCACCGCAGGGCACTACAGGACCTCTTCTTCATAAAGCCCTTATTTCAAGAGCAGGAAACGTAGTGGACTTTTCTAACACAGAGAAACAGACACAGAGTGAGACAAGATGAGGAGACAGAGGAATCTTTCCCAAATGAAAGAATAGGACCAAATCACAGCAAGAGGCAAAATAGACATAAGAGGCCTGATAGAGAATTTAAAGTAATGATCATAAAGATGCTCACTGGACCTGAGAATATAGGATATCAATGAGACTCTTAAAAGAGACTAAAAAAAAAAAAGGACCGAGGCACCTGGGTGGCTCAGTCACTTACATATCCAACTTCTGCTATGGTCATGATCTTGCAGTTTATGAATTTGAGCCCCAATTGGGCTCTGTGCTGACAGCTCAGAACCTGGAGCCTGTTTTAGATTCTGTGTCTCCCTCTCTCTCTGTCCCTCCCCTGGTTGCTGTCTGTCTCTCAAAAATAAGCATTTTTTAAAAATGAAAAATAAAGAACCAATCAGAGGTGAACACAATAAACTAAATTAAAAACACAATAGATGAAATAAATAGGGTAGAGAAGCAGAGGAATGAATTAGCACCTTGGAGGACAGAGTAATGGAAAGTCATAAAGCTGAACAAGTAAGAGGGGAAAAATTATGCAAATTGAGAACAGACTTAGGGAACTCAGTGACTCCATCAAGTGTAATGACATTCACATTATAGGGATCCCAGAAGGAGGAGAGAGAAAAGGGAAAGGGGTTAGAAAATTTGATTGAAATAATAACTGAAAGCTTCCTTGATCCAGGAAGGAAACCAATCCAGATCCAGGAGGCACAGACATCGCCCAACAAAATCAACCTAAAGAGGTCTACACCAACATACACTGTAATTAAGATGGCAAAAAGTAGTGATAAAGAGAATTTTTAAGTATTTTTGAGACAGAGCAAGACCGGGGGAGGGGCAGAGAGAGACGGAGACACAGAATATTAAGCAGCCTCCAGGGCTTGAACTCCCAAATCATGAGATCATGACCTAAGCCAAAGTTGGACACTTAACCGACTGAGCCACACAGGAGCCCTGATAAAGAGAGAATTTTAAAAGCAGCAAGAGAAAAGGTGAGTGTTACATATAAGGGGATCCCTCTAAGGCTGTGAGCAGACTTCTCAGCAGAACATTTGCAGGCCAGAAGGGAGTGGTAGGGTATATTCAAATTGTTGAAAGAAGAAAAAAACAAAACAAAACAAAATAAACTTCAGACAAGAATACTCTACCCAATAACACTATCATTCAGAATGGAACGAGAAATAAAAAGTTACTCAGATGAATAAAAAGTAAAGGAGTTCATGACCACTAAACCAGCCCTACAAGAAAAGTTAAAGGGGACTCATGGAGTGGACAAGAAAGACCACAAATAAGAACAAGAAAAGTAGGAAACACAAAAGCAGTAAAAATAAGTATATGTGTAAAAATCAGTCAAGGGGCTCACAAAATAAAGTATGTAAAGTATGGTGCCATATACCTAAAATGTGGGGTTGGGGGTTGGAGAGAAAGAATGCATTCAAACTTAAGCAACCAACTAAATATAGACTGCTATATGCAGAAGATGTTACAGGAAAGCATAATGGTGACCAAAAATCAAAAAAACAATAATAGATATGCCAAGAATAAAGAAAAAGATTTCCAAGTACATCACTAAGGACAGCCAGCATACTGAGAGAGAGCGCAGGAAAATAAAGGATCATAGAAAAAGTATAAAAACCACAAAACAAATAACAAAATGGCAATACATGCGTACATTATATATACATATAAATACATATATAATTACCTTATATATATGCATTAAATGCATTAAAAGACATCCAGTGATAGAATGGATTAAAAAACAAGTCCCACTCTAGAAAACAGTGTGGAGATTCCTCAAAAAATTAACAATAGAACTCCCCTATGACCCAGCAATAGCACTGCTAGGAATTTACCCAAGGGATACAGGAGTGCTGATGCATACGGGCACATGTACCCCAACGTTCATAGCCACACTTTCAACAATAGACAAATCATGGAAAGAGCCTAAATGTCCATCAACTGACAAATGGATCAAGAAGATGTGGTTTATCTATACAATGGAATACTCCATGGCAATGAGAAAGAATGAAATCTGGCCGTGTGTAGCAATGTGGATGGAACTCGAGGGTATTATGCTAAGTGAAATAAGTCAGGCAGAGAAGGACAGATACCATATGTTTTCACTCATGTGCGGAACAGGAGAAATGTAACACAGGAACATAGGGGAGGGGAAGGGGAAAAAAGAGTTAAGGAGGGCAAGGGAGGAAAACCATAAGAGACTCTTAAATACTGAAAACAAACTGAAGGTTGATGAGGGGTGGAGGAGAGGGGAAAATGGGTGATGGACATGGAGGAGGGCACTTGTTGGATAAGCACTGGGTGTTATATGGAAACCAGCTTGACAAACTATAATTTAAAAAAATTTTTAATAAAATAAAAGACAAATTCCATTTATATTCTGCCTCCAAAAGACTCATTTCAGACCAAAGACCCCTGCAGATTGAAAGTGAGGGAATAGAGAAACATTTATCATGCAAATGGATGTCAAAAGAAAGCTGAGGTCTCAATACTTCTATTGAACAAAACAGACTTTAACACTAAGACTATAATGAGAGATAAAGGAGGACACTATGTAATAAANGGCAGAGAAGGACAGATACCATATGTTTTCACTCATGTGCGGAACAGGAGAAATGTAACAGAGGAACATAGGGGAGGAGAAGGGGAAAAAAAAGTTAAGGAGGGGAAGGGAGGCAAACCATAAGAGACTCTTAAATACTGAAAACAAACTGAAGGTTGATGAGGGGTGGAGGAGAGGGGAAAATGGGTGATGGACATGGAGCAGGGCACTTGTTGGATAAGCACTGGGTGTTATATGGAAACCAGCTTGACAAACTATAA
Source organism: Crocuta crocuta (assembly GCF_008692635.1). Taxonomy (NCBI): domain Eukaryota; kingdom Metazoa; phylum Chordata; class Mammalia; order Carnivora; family Hyaenidae; genus Crocuta; species Crocuta crocuta. Next base: position 2,905,380 of record NW_027527824.1, read on the forward strand.
TTTTAAAAAAAATTTAATAAAATAAAAGACAAATCCCATTTATATTCTGCCTCCAAAAGACTCATTTCAGACCAAAGACCGCTGCAGATTGAAAGTGAGGGAATAGAGAAACATTTATCATGCAAATGGATGTCAAAAGAAAGCTGAGGTCTCAATACTTCTATTGAACAAAACAGACTTTAACACTAAGACTATAATGAGAGATAAAGGAGGACACTATGTAATAAATAATAATAATAATAATAATAAAAGGGACAACTGAACAAGATCTAACAGTTGTAAATATTTATTCACCCAAACCTGGAAACACCCAAATACATAAAACAGTAACATGAAGGAACTAATCAATAATAACATGATAACGAAAGGGAACTTGAACACCCCTCATACATCAATGACAGATCATCCAAACATAAAAATCAACCAGGAAACAGTGGCTTTGAATGACACGCTGGATCCATTGGATTTAACAGGTATCATACTAAAACAGTGGCACACACATTCTTCTCAAGAACACACGGACTATTCTCTAGAATAGAGCACAAGTTAGGCCACAAAACAAGTCTCAACAAATTCAAGAACACTGAAGTCATACCATGCAACTTTTCCAACCATGGTAGTATGAGACTAGAAATCAACCGCAGGAAAAAGAATCTGGAAAAAACACAAATACAGGGAAATTAAGTAAAATGGTAGGAAACAATGAATGGGTCAACCAAGAAATCAAAGAAGAAATAAAAAATGACAGAAATGAAAATGAAAACACAATGGTCCAAAATCTTTGGGATGCAGCAAAAGTTAAGAAGGACATTTATAATAATACAGGCCCGCCTCAAGCATCATAGCAAATACTCGGTGCACAGGAAGAGACAAGCCACACTCACTTGCACTGGGGGAATCAGGAAAAGACTATTGTGCACCAGTGCTGGCCCGGCAGAGTCACCTCCAAAGGCTGAGCCCCAAACCATGGCATAGGCTTCCTTTTATGGCTGGGATGGTAGGTGGTTGAGAGACAAAAGAAAAAGGGGAGGGGTCCTTTATCAGTGGTACTGCGAGCAGTTGGTGGATACAGGAAGCAAAAAAGATGACAGAGGCCAGAAGTATGCAAGGGAGTATCCAGCCTCAGGCATCTGGCTGGCCTCTTTTGCTTTTACTAGCTTTTCTTCTCAGGAGAAGCAAGAAAAATCTCAAACCACCTAACCTTACATCGAAAGGAGCTAGAAAAAGAACAAACAAAACCCAAGACCAGCAGAAGAAAGGAAATAATAAAGACCAGAGCAGAAATAAATGGTATAGAAACTAAAAACAATAACAACAGATTAAGGAAACCAGGATGAACCACAGAAATAAAAACAACTGTTACAGAATATTATGGAAAATTATGTGCCAAAAGATTGGACAACTTAGAAGAAATGGATAAATTCCTAGAAATATACAATCTACCAAAACAGAATCAGATCTAGAAATTTTGAACAGACTGCTTATCGCCTATGAGATTGAAACTGTAAAAACAAACAAACAAATAAAAAAACAACTCCCAACAATTGAAAGTCTAGGACCAGACTGCTTTGCAGACTATTTCAACCAAACATTAAAGAAGAGTTAATACCTATTCTTCTCAAACTATTCCAAAAAAATAGAAGAAGGAACACTTCCAAATTCATTCTATGAGGCCAGCAACACTGGTACCCAAACCAGATAGACACCACACACACAAACAGCTACAGGCCAATATCTCTGATGTACATAAATGCAAAAATCCTCAACAAAATACTAGCAAACTGAATCCAAGAATACATTTAAAAAAAAATCACCACAGTCACGTGGGATTTATTTCCAGTATGCAAGAGTGGTTCAGTATTCACAAGTCAATCAATATATATCACATCAATAAGAGAAAGGATAAAAACCATATGATCCTTTTAGTAGACGTAGAAAAAGCATTTGACAAAATACAACATTCATTCATGAATAGCCTCAACAAGGTAGGTCTAGAGGGAACATACTTCAACATACTAAAGGCCTTGTATGAAAGACCAATAACAAACATCATACTCAATGAGGAAAACTGTTGGCTTTCCCTCTAAGGTCAAGAACAAGACAAGGATGTCCTTTCTCACTACTTTTATTCAGGCATAGAACCGGAAGTCCTAGCACAGCAATGAGACAACAAAAAGCAAAGGCATTCAAATTGGTAAGGAAGGAGGAAGTAAAACTTTACTACTTGTAGGTGACATGATACTATATAGAAAACCCTAAGACTCCATAAAGAACTACTAGAATTGAGAGCTCAACCTGGAGGAGCCACACGGCGGCTGCTCCTTTGTGCTTCTGGCTCGGCTGGATCCCTAGAGGGGAGGCAAAGGGCTTAAAACTGGGAGATTTGCCTGCGAGTTCATGTTTCGGGTGACGAGACACAGAGGGACCCGATTTCCCGCTCTCCAGCTGACCCTACACTGGACGCACTCATCCCAGGCAACCCCCGGATGAAACTGCTCCGGGATCACCAACCCGACCTGGAGGAGACGGGGAGCAGCGGCTTCTGGCTCGATCCCCAGGGGGAAGGCAAGAGGCTTGGGGCTTCCCTGAGGGGCTCACCAGTGAGTCTGTGTTTCCAGCAATTTCGGTGAGGTGCGCGGACTGAGATCTGGAAACGAGGCCTGGCCTGGGATATAGAGCACGGCCCACCTTGGCTGCACCCCCAGCACAGGGAGTTTAGACACAGAAAAATGTGAGTGGCAACGCTTGGTTCAAGAAGGGACTGGGGCGTCGCCACTCTTCTCCCCACACCGCCAAGGCAGGACTCCCATGGGACGCATTGGATCAAACCACGCCCATCACTACTAGAGAGCTGCCCCCTTCCTTTTCTTTTTTTTTTTTTTTTTACCAGAGCCAGGGCAACACCAAGATGGATGCACTGCCCTGATTAATTCTGGTCACTGGCTTGCGTAAACAGTCACATTTAATCCATTTTCTAGATGTAACTTATACACCTACCTACCTTTTCATCTCTTTCTCTCTCAAGTAATCAGACTATATAGTTTTTTGGATAGCATCATCGCCATTTCTTTCACCTCTTCCCCAACCATATCCCACTTTCGCTCTTTGAAAAAAGCTTCTTATTCCTTCTGCCTGCTCATTTCATTTCCAATTTCACCTCATCTCCCCCCTGTCATTTCTCTCTCGTTCTCTATGATCTTCCACGAGCACTGCATACACCCGGCTATTTATTTGTAGCTGGGAAATTCGGTAACATGCTTTAAACTGTTCTTTGTCTATTGGGTTGTTTCTTTTTCCCTTTTCTTCTTTTTTCTTTTTTATGTATTTTTATCTCTGATTCTTTGCCTTCCCTCCTCCTTCTTTTCTCTTTCTTTTTCGTTTTCCCTTTCGGTTTGCGTGTTTGTTGGATTTGTCTGTGTGTTAGTGTGCCTTCGTTCCCTGTGTGTTTGTCTGTTATCTTCTCCAGGGCTACCTCAAGAAACAAGCCAAAGTACACATGGTGGAGAGTCACAAATACCACTACAAGTAGGAAAATAAAATAACCAAGGTCTCAACAAGAGAGACCAAGAGATACCATTCAAAGAACACTTTCTGAACAGATAGGCCCTGGACAGTAAAAGAGCCTTCTTTGGTACAGCAGCGCTCACAGGTGCAGAGTGCATAACAAGCCTTTAAAACTAACAAGAGATAGAAAGCTAACCAAAATGATGAAATGAAAGAGCTCTCCTTCAAAGAATTTCCAGGAAGAATTGACAGCTAAAGAACTGCTCAAAACAGATATAAACAACATAACGGAACAAGAATTTAGAACAATAATCATAAAATTAATCTCTGGGCTTGAAAAAAGCATGGAGGACATCAGAGAAACTATGGCTACAAACACCATGGAGCTTAAAAATAGTTATGATGAATTTAAAAATGTGAAAAATGAGATACATAATAAACTGGAGGCATCCAATGCACGGGTTGAAGAGGCAGAAAGGAGAATAAGTGATTTAGAAGACACAATTATAAAAAAAGAAGAAACCGAGAAGAAAAGAGATAAACTGATCCAGGCCCATGAAAGAAGAGTCCGAGAACTCAGCGATACAATCAAATGGAACAATATCCATATCATAGGAATCCCAGNCAATGGACAGATCAAGTAGACAGAAAATCAAGAAAGACACAGTGGACTTAAATGACACATTGGACCAGATGGATTTGANAGTGCAAGTGCAAAATCTAACAGCGTACCTAAAGCAACTAGAGAGAGAAGAAGAGCACCCCAAACCCAGCAGAAGAAGAGAAATAATAAAAATCAGGGCAGAAATGAACACTATAGAAACTGAAGAAACAGTTGAACAGATCAAAGAAACCAAGAGTTGGTTTTTTGAAAAAATAAACAAAATTGACAAACCTCTAGCCAGGCTTCTCAAAAAGAAAAGAGAGAGCACTCAAATAGACAAAATCATGATTGAAAATGGACTGATTACCTCTAACTGCTCAGAAATACGAGNGGGGGGGATGGAGGGGATGGGCATGGAGGAGGGCACTTGTGGGGATGAGCACTGGGTGTTGTATGGAAACCAACTGGACAACAAACTGTTTATAAAAAATAAGAACTACTAGAATTGATAAGTGAATTCAATAAAGTTGAGGATACAAAGATCAATGTATAGAGAAATCTGTTGCATTCCTATACAGTAATAACGAAGCAGCAAAAATTAAGAAAACAATCCCATTTGCAATTGCTCCCAAAACAATAAAATACTGAGGAATAAACTTAAGCAAAGAGATGAAAGACCTGCACTCTGAAAAATATAAAATATTTATGAAACGAATTGAAGACAATACAAACAAATGGAAGCAGATTCCATGCTCATGGATTGGGAGAACAAATATTGTTAAGATGTCTGTACTAGTCAGTGATCTACAGATTGATGCAATTCCTATCAAAATACCAACATTTTTCACAGAACTGGAACAAACAACCCTAAAATTTGTATGGAACCAGAAAAGACCTTCATGGCCAAAGCAATCTTGAAAAATTAAAACAAAACTGGAGGTATCAACAGAAGAGAGCACAGACAGTAATTTCTCTGATATTGGTTGTAGCAATACTTTCCTAGATATGTTTTCTGAGGCAAAGGAAACGAGCCAAAATAAACTATTGGGACTACATCAAAATAAAAAGCTTCTGTACAGCAAAGGAACAAAACTGAAAGCCAACCTATTAAATGGGAGAAGATATAAGCTGATAAAGGCTTAGTATCCAAAATATATAGGGAATTTATACAACACCCAAAAAACAAAAGATCCAATTAAAAGTGGGCAGAAGACACGAACAGACCTTTCTTCAAAGACGACCTACAGACACACGAAAAGATGCTCAACATCACTCATCAACAGGGAAATGCAAATCAGAAGTACAATGAGCTATTACTTCTCACCTGTAAGAGTGGCAAAATAAACACAAGAAACTAGTACTGGCAAGGATGTGGAGAAAAAGGAACTTTTTGTACGTTGTTGGTGGGAATGCAATCTGGGGCAACCACTGTGGGAAGCAGTATGGTGGTAACTTAAAAAGTTAAAATAGAGCTACCCTATGATCCAGTACACATTGTGCTATTGGATATTTACCCAAAGAATACAAAAATGCTAATTCAGAGGGATACATGCACCTTTATGTTTATTGCACCTTTGCAATAGCCCAATTATGGAAGCAGCCCTGGTGTTATCAATAGCTGAATGGATAAAGAAGATGTGGAATACATAAACAATGGAATATTATTCAGGCAAAAGAATGAAATCCACAACATGGATGGATCTGGAGAGTATCTAGAGCAAAATAGTCAAAGAGGTCAAAATAATAACAAAATAAGCAAATAAGCAAAGTAAGGCAGAGAAAGAGAAATTCCATATGATCACTCATATGTGGAATTTAACAAACAAATGAACAAAGAAAAAAAAACACAAACCAAAATGCTTAAAAAATATATTAGGGGCCACCTCAGTGGCTTAGTCAGTTAAATGTCCAACTTCAGTTCAGATCACGATCTTCTGGTCTGTGGGTTCCAGCCCTGCATTGGGCTCTCTGCTGACAGCTCAGAGCTTGGAACCTGCTTCAGATTTGTGTCTTCTCCTCTTTCTCTGCACCTCCCTGCTCATGCTCTCTCTCTCTCTCTCTCTATGACAGACATGGAAAAAAATAATTATTAAATATTTTTAATTTAAATTCATTTACAATGTAAGTATTGTTTTCAGGAATAGAACCCAGTGACTCATCACTTACATAGAACACCCAGTGTTCATCCCAACAAGTGCCCTCCAATGCCCATCACCCATCTAGCCCATTGCTGCACCCAGCTCCCCTCTAGCANCACAAACCAAAATGCTTAAAAAATATATTAGGGGCCACCTCAGTGGCTTAGTCAGTTAAATGTCCAACTTCAGTTCAGATCACGATCTTCTGGTCTGTGGGTTCCAGCCCTGCATTGGGCTCTCTGCTGACAGCTCAGAGCTTGGAACCTGCTTCAGATTTGTGTCTTCTCCTCTTTCTCTGCACCTCCCTGCTCATGCTCTCTCTCTCTCTCTCTCTATGACAGACATGGAAAAAAATAATTATTAAATATTTTTAATTTAAATTCATTTACAATGTAAGTATTGTTTTCAGGAATAGAACCCAGTGACTCATCACTTACATAGAACACCCAGTGTTCATCCCAACAAGTGCCCTCCAATGCCCATCACCCATCTAGCCCATTGCTGCACCCAGCTCCCCTCTAGCAACCCCAAGTTTGTTGGTTGTATTTCTCTCATATGGTTTGCCTCCTTCTGATTTTATCTTTTCCTTCCCGTCTCCTATGTTCATCTGTTTTGTTTCTTAAATTCCACCTATGAGTGAAATCATATGATATTGGTCTTTCTCTGCCTGACTTCTTTTGCTTGCCCTAAATTCCATCCATGTTGTTGCAAATGACAAGATTTCATTCTTTTTGACCACCAAATAGTATTCCATTGTGCACATATGCCACATCTTTATCCATTCATCAGTTGATGAATATTTGGGCTCTTCCCATAACTTGGCTATTGTTGCTAACACTGTCCCTTTGAATCAACACTTTTGTATCTTTGTATAAATACCTACTACTGCAATTGCTGGGTCGTAGGGTAGTTCTATTTTTAATTTTTTGAGGAACCTCCATAATGTTTTTCAGAGTGGCTGCACCAGTTTGCATTCCCACCAGCAGTGCAAAAGAGATCCTCTTTCTCTGCATCCTCACCGACATGTTGTTTCCCGAGTTGTTCATTTTAGCCATTCTGACAGGGGTGAGGTGGTATCTCATTGTGGTTTTTAAAACATTTTTTGAATGTTTATTTTTGAGAGAGAGACAGAGTGCAGGTAGGGGAGAGATAAGAGAGAGAGGGACACCGAATCTGAAGCAGGCTGCAGGCTCCGAGCTGTCAGCACAGAACCTGATGTGGGGCTCAAACTCACAGACTGAGATCATGACCTGAGCCAAAGTCGGACTCGTAACCAACTGAGCCACCCGGGTGCCCCTGATTTGCATTTCCCTGATTACGAGTGATGTCTTTTCAGGTGTTTGTTAGCCACCTGGATGTGTTCTTTGGAGAAATGTCTCTCATGTCTTCTGCCCATTTATAATTGGATTATTTGTTTTTGGGGGGTTGATGTTGGTAAGTTCTTTATAGATTTTGGATACTAACCCTTTGTCTAATAAGTCATTTGCAAATATCTTCTCCCATTCTGTCAGTTGCCTTTAGTTTTGTTGATTGTTTACTTCATTGTGCAAAAGCTTTTTATCTTGATAAGATCCCAATAGTTTGGTTTCACTTTTTTCTTGTCTCCTGAGATGTGTCTAATAAGAAGTTGCTGCAGCTGAGGTCAAAAAGGTCGTTGCCCGTTTTCTCTACTAGGATTGTGATGGTTTCCTGTCCCACATTTTGAGTTTATTTTTGTGTATTGTGTAAGAAAGTTGTCCACTTTCATTCTCTTACATGTTGCTGTCCAGTTTTCTCAGCACTATTTGCTGAAGAAACTTTTTCCATTGGATACTCTTTCCTGCTTTGTCGAAAATTAGCTGGCCATACATTTGTGGGTCCATTTCTGGGCTCCCTATTCTGTTCCATTAATCTATGTGTGTGTTTTGTGCCAGTCCCATACTGTATTGATGATTACAGCTTTGTAATACAGCCTAAACTCTGGAATTGTGATCCTTCAGCTTTGGTTTTCTTTTTCCACATTACTTTTCTGGCTCTACACAAATTTTAGAATTGTTTGTTCCTGCTCTGTGAAGAAAGCTGGTGTTATTTTGATAGGGACTGCATCGAATGTGTGGACTGCTCAAAAAGAAAAGAGAGGACCCAAAGAGAAAATCACGAATGAAAGAATAGAGATCAAAATAGCACAGAGATAAAAACAATTACAAGAGAATACTTTGAATAATACATGCCAACAAATAGGATAATCTAGAAGAAAGGGACAAATTCCTAGACACCCACACACTACCAGTACTCAAACAGGAAGAAGTGTTTATTTTTGAGAGCACAAGTAGGGGAGGGGCAGAGAGAGGGACAGAATGTGAAGCAGGCTGGAACCCACGAACCGTGAGATCATGACCTGAGCAGAAGTCTGACGATCAACCGAATGAAGCACGCAGGGGCCCCTAGCTATTTTACTCTTAAGCTTCAGTTTTCTTGGGGCGCCTGGGTGGCTCAGTCGGTTGAGCGTCTGACTTCAGCTCTGGTCTTGATTGCACGGCTCATGAGTTCGAGGCCTGCGGCAGGCTCTGTGCAGACAGCTTGGAGCCTGCACCCTGCTTCAGATTCTGCCTTCTCTGCCCCTACCCTACTTGTACTCTGTCTCTCTAAAATGAATAAATGTTAAATAAAATGCTTAAAAAAAGACTCAGTCTCAAGTAATCAAAGATCTGACAAATACAGCAAATTATGGCCAACAGAATCATTGTTTTTTAGGCAGATAAAAAAGAAAAACTTGTTTATTATGGTTTCCTTTTTTAAAAATGTTTTATTTCTGAGACAGAGAGAGAGAGAGACAGAGAGAGACAGAGAGAGAGACAGAGAGAGAGTGTGAGCAGGAGAGGGTCAGAGAGAGAAAGAGAGGGAGACACAGAATCTGAAACAGGCTCCAGGCTCTGAGCTGTCAGCACAGAGCCCGAAGCAGGGCTCGAACCCATGAACTACAAGATCATGACCTGAGCCGAAGTCAGACACTTAACCGACTGAGCTACCCAGGCGCCCCTATTATGGTTTCTTAAGAGCAGACAGTAGTTCAAGAAAACTTTGTATTTTAACAAAGAGAAAACAAAAACTTTGCATCAGTGTACTTTTGATATTAAAACTCCTTTACTTAAATTTAGTCTAATCTTAGCCAATACTGACCACACACAAAATTTCTTCCCAAAGATTCATGCTATATAAAGCATTTCAATTTTTTTTTCAATATTCAGCTTTTGTGCTCCATTTTCCCCTCTTTCAACAACGAGTCTCCCTTTAGGAAAATATTTTCTTTTCCTAACAAATACATTTTATTCTTCAGACTTGTTCTCAAAAAGCAAAGAACATCTTACTTACCAGAATTGTTTCCCTCATTAGCAGTAGTCTTACATTTTTTAGAAAAAATTTTAATGTTTATTTATTAATTTTTGAGAGAGTACGAGCTGGAGAGGGGCAGAGAGAGAGGGAGCCACAGAATCCAAAACAGGCTCCAGGCTATGAGCTGTCAGCACAGAGCCGAACACGGAGCTTGAACTCATGAATGCTGAGATCATGACCTGAGCTGAAGTCAGATGCTTAACCAACTGAGCCACCCAGGTGCCCTAATTTTTAGAATTCTTAATGCTTAGAAACCTTAATCTCTAATGGAAACTAAACAGTAAGTGACTGTGAGTGCCAATGTAAAGAGTTCTGGTGTAACCAAATTTATGAATATATTTCACAATTTTTAGAAATATTTTTATCTTTCAGTAAAGCATGTTTACTAACAGACTCAATTTAGATTGACTAGAGAATCTAAAGCTATATATAGAGAAAAAGTAGATAAAATCATGCAACATTACTGAACACACTTCATCTTATTTAGAAATGACCTCAATGAGCTATGAAATTTACTCATCATTTAACTTAACAAAACTTTAAAATCTAAGGTTACCAAAGACTATGTAAAAGTTTCTACAAAGCTTTTTGGTTTACATCTATTTAATTTTTTTTTTAATTCAAGTTAGTTAACGTACAGTGTAGTCTTGGCCTCAGGAGTAAGGGGTCATATAGTAAGAGGTGAATCACTGGGTTCTACTCCTGAAGTTGTTAGCCTTAATACCAAATGTTTTCCCAAATCACATGAAATTGAGAAACATTTGGGTTAGTTTCTATCCTTCTGAGTTTTTGAATGCCCAATTCTTACAAGTGCTTGCCTTTAAACCAACTAAAGAAAGCTCATTTACAAATTTTAGCAGTACCATCTGGAGGTAGAGAAAATCTCATTTAGAACATACATGGACACACAAAAATACAAGATGCAAACAAATCTTAATTTTGTTTCTACTGATATTTATAAAGAGAACATTACAGGTGTAATTTTTAAATACTTCCCTCTTTTTCTTCAGCCTTAGGATACTGTGAGCTGGGTTTATATTCCAAGGACATAAGATTTATCATTTCAATGGACAAAGAAGGTTAAAAAGAAAAGAATTTCTAGAGTTTCAGGGTAATTGTTATTTGAACTTTACTTTAAAATACAATTTATTGTTAAATTTGCTTCCATATAACACTCAGTGCTCATCCTGAAAAGTGCCCTCCTCAATGCCCATCAACCCCCTTTCCCCTCTCATACCCCATCAACCCTCAGATTGCTCTCTGTATTTGAGTGTCTCTTATGGTTTGCCTCCCTCTCTAACATTTTTCCCTCTTCCCTTCCCCCATGGTCTTCTGTTAAATTTCCCAAGATCCACATAGGAGTGAAAACATATGGTATCTGTCTTTCTTTGACAGATTTCACTTAGCATAATACTCTCCAGTTCCATCCACGTTGTTGCAAATGACAAGATTTCATTCTTTCTCATTGCCAAGTAGTATTTTACTGTCTACATAAACCACATCTTCTTTATCCATTCTCTCAGTTGATGGACATTTGGGCTCTTTCCATGTTTTGGCTATTGTTGAGAGTGCTGCTATGAACATTGGGGTACACGTGCCCCTATGCATCAGCACTCCTGTATCCCTTGGGTAAATTCCTAGCAGCGCTATTGCTGGGTCATAGGGGAGTTCTGTTAATTTTTTGAGGAACCTCCACACTGTTTTCCAGAGGGGCTGCACCAGTTTACATTCCCACCAGCAGTGTAAGAAGGTTCCCATTTGAATTTACTTTTAAGCCATAGTGTAATGGTTAGCACTCTGGGTTCTGAAATTTACTTTTAAGTACAATTTTGTTCCAATATCCTGATCTTTTATCACATTTATAAACGTTCTGAGAGGAATATTTAAGGTTTGGAGGTTGGTAGGGATAGGCAGGCTCTAACTTGTTTCTAGAACTGTAGTTTTAGTTTGTAGATATTTATAAAATAAAGACAGCTGTTCCTAACTCCAATGACTGGATCATAGCCTGCATATCGAAGGATTGGCCCATCTTTTAAACTAAAGTTGCCTCTTTTATTATCAGGAAGAAATTTAAAGTGGGAACCAAAAGACTTAGGCCTTTATGAAGTCTGTATAAAGCATTTTAACAAAATGCCTTTTTTCTGGGTACTTAATTTTGGCTAGTAGTCCTTGAATACTGGCCTTTTGCACATCAACTGTAGGAGACCTTAGGAGGAATTTTGGTCATTTGTTTCCTCTGCAAAGGGAAGGTTGTAAATATGATCAAATAATTTTTCTAGTTACTCTCTAAATTTAGTAGGATATTTGCAAAGTAGAGGGCTTTATAGAATTTAAAAGCTCTGCTGCTGTCCAGGGATGCAAATTCCTTTGCAGGGGGTGGGGGTGGAGTGGGTAGGATACACCTGTAAGGAATGTTGGTTACAAATGGCCAAGGCTTGGGGCGCCTGGGAGGCTCAGTCGGTTAAGCGTCTGACTTCAGCCCAGGTCATGATCTCACGGTTTGTGGATTCAAGCCCCGTGGCAGGCTCTGTGCTGACAGCTAGCTCAGAGCCTGGAGCCTGCTTCAGATTCTGTGTCTCCCTCTCTCTCTGACCCTCCCTTGCTCACACTGTCTCTCTCTCTCAGAAATAAGTTTAAAAAAAACATTAAAAAAATTTTTTTAATTAAAAAAAAAATGGCCGAGGCTTGGCAGAGCCTGATTACAGAGCCCTCCCTGGAAGGTCCAGCACTTTAAAATTTATTTTCTAGCTTTCAGCAGTTACACATGCAACTTAGCACTTTGAACCTAGAGATTAGGCCAGAGTGATCTCTGTTAATCTAGTAGGGAAAGGGAAGTTAAAACAGGCAGATGAGGCCAGATTTTAAGGGGAATTTACGTTGGATGGGGACATTTCTTTCTGTCTTAGGTCTAATTTGTTCTTTTATCTACCTAAGGGCATCCCCAAGGCTACACTAATAAGAAAATGAAGACCTCTGTATTTTAAATGTAGCCAGTTTAGGGGCTCCTGGGTGGCTCAGTCAGTTGAGCATTGACTCTTGATTTCAGCTCATGATCCCAGTGTTGTGGGATCGAGCCCCGTATCCGGCTCCGTATTGAATATGGAGTCTGCTTAAGATTCATTTTCTCTCTCTCTCTCTCTCTCTCTCTCTCACCCCCTTCCCATGCATTCTCTCACTCTCTAAAAAAAAAAAAAAAAAGACTATTTAAAAGACTCATCATCTGACCATTGACAAGTAGATCTATTAATACCAACTCAAAACAATTAGCCTTTTAATGGTTTAGCCCAAGAAACAAAAGGCATCCAGACAAGGCATAAATGATGTAGCTCCATGATCCAAAAGTTTACTCCTGAAATTAGCCTAAGAAAGCAAAGACCTTTGTTGCACAGGCTCTAAGGATGATGTAGTAAAAATGAGGTCTCTGGTTTCCCATGAAAATGTAGGACACCTCCAGTCATAGACCTGCTCACCTATGACACAGGCAAATGCTTCTGCAATGAAATTTTCCCTGCACTAACCAGCAATGAAGGCTGAGATGACAAAGGTCCCTATAGGCCGAAACCTCTCAGGATAAACATGCCTGAGAGTTGGCATGACCATCCAGGGAGATAGACTCCAATCCATAGTCTATAGGAGTACCAAGGTGCTCCCCAGTGAATGCAGTGGTGGAGACCAAAGAGCATATTCTCACTGGTCAAGAAACCAAGCTCTGAGGTCATAGATCTTTTTCTTTCATCTTATTCTAACAGCTTTATTTAAGCCTTGGGTCTCTTGGAGCCAGAGCAGAGATGTGCAGCAGGGTTGAGAATTGTGTGTTATTTTACAACATATCCCATGGCACGCAGGTTTTCTTCATGTTGGCGGGTGACCTAGAGTCACTCTAACCCCTTCTGTGATCAACTTAGTCCATCACTGGGGTCTTCTTGAGGTGGTGAGCACTCTTACAGTTTTTAAGTGCTTGACCCATGCCTGCCAACTCTGTGGCTTTTGCTTACCAAGATGTCCCCTTAGCAACAGATGACAAACAACCCAAGACACAGAGTGAAAAAAGACCATCTTCAGGAGGAAATGCATTGGTAACCAAAGAGCTCCCTACCAAATTTAAACAGAGTCACTAAGCCCAAGGAACTGGTTCCACGAACATTTTCTCCTGCTAATCTAAATACAGAAAGAGAAAAAGGACTCTCACCACTCTTGCTCCATCGGACTCTGCAGACAGATTGTGGGAGGCTATCATGGGAAGAAACCTTACCTTCTGCTGGCTGTGGGTCCTATTTCCCAAGACCTCTCAGCTGCAGCCGAGTCAGGCAAGTGGCATCCAGCAAGTTCAAGGGTCTTGCTGACTATGCCAGCTGTCAGGGAGCAAGAATTACTACTTCCCACCCCCCAGAGGTCGTTCTAGCTGGACTAGGAAATGGACATGAAACAAATTCACAGGGGAAAGCCAAAGTTAATAGCATACATATGGGGAATCCACACAGACATGAAAATTCCAAAGATAGTCAAGCAAAGTTAGGTCATCCTGAACTAAGGAGAAGGAGGTAGGAGTCTGGGACCTCAATTGAAAGGAATCAAATTCTCAGGGTGTTAAAAGCAGTTGCCCTGCTATACAGATTTGTCACTCAGATAAAATGTATCTCTGCTAATAACGCTTATTCAGGGGAAATCTGCCAGTTTAGATTCATCTATGTACTTAAAGGCAAAAGTTTCTCTTGAGCATAGAAGGTCTCAATTGACTTCAGCTCAGAATAACCTTCATACCAAAGTGGTTCATCTTGCAGTGGCCTGCCTTCAGCCCCTAGAAAATGGAAGGAGCTGTCCTTCTAAGTGTCATGGTTATAAAGCCATAGTAATTAAGACTATGTGGTTTTAGGGCAGGGACAAAGAAATAGGCCAATGGATACAAGAGTTCATAGAAAGCAGACATCACCAAAACATTGTTTAAGAAGGTGGAGGTGAGTCAGTGAAGTATCCTCCAACCTGAGAAGTCACCTTAAGACTGAAGAACAAAGCAAGCTACTCCATACCGTCTACAGGGTTTTAGTCAGGGTGACTTACTGACAGGTGGGTTCAGGCAGACAGACAATCCAGGTAGTACTCATTCTCTGCCCAGTCCAGACCTTAATCCCCAGTGTGTATGGAGCGAGGGGCATGGTGGTCTGTGCACCGGTCAGCTCTACCAGTTACCAAAAGTGAAGCCTTCTGTGTGGTACCTTAGGGAAGATCAGAACAAGCCTTCTCCCTTTCTGATTAGGGAATACGTCAACCTCCACGTAACCTGGAACACATAACACCAAGGGAAATAATCTAGGCGTGAACATGACAGAGGGCCAAAGATGGGGTCGGTGTCATCAGCACTCCTATACTCCACCCATGACATCTTTATGGCCATGCAATCTTTTTTTTTTTTTTTTTAGTATTTTTTATTTTATTTCTAGGAGAGAGAGAGAGACAGCGTGATCAGGGGAGGGTCAGAGAGAGGGGGAGATACAGACTCTGAAATTGGATCCAGGCTCTGAGCTGGCAGTCAGCACAGAGCCTGACACGGGTCTCGAACCCACGAACCAGGAGATCATGACCTAAGCGAAAGTCGGACGCTTAACCGACTAAGCCACCCAGGCGCCCCTGGCCATGCAATCTTTTACGTACCATCCTTCCACAATGACCCTAGAGCCAAATACTGGGAAGGGACATGCATCCTTACACAACAGCAGCAATAAAAACAGCAACAGGAGATTAACCAGTACCACCCCTGTTTTCTCACCGTTCATCATTCTTGAGAAATAGGGGTGACATTCACTTTAGCTGCTTCTTGCTGGACAGGGGCATAGATCAGGATTTGAGAAATTAAACTGCCTTGCATCCCATTACAGATATTCCCGAGTACAAAGTTGAGCCCCCATCTTTGGAAACTCATTATTTTGGCGCTCTCATGTTTAATTTTAGCATCTTATTCTGCATTTCATTACCAGCTTGATTAGGTCGTTTCAGTTCAACAGTGGCCCTGTTTCAGAAGGTGGTCCTGCCAGTGAGCTTTCAAAGTCAGGCCTACTGTATGCAAGCAGTCAGGTAAAAAGTTAGCCAGATATCCTGGGAAGCCAGGATTTAGGATCCAGCCTGGTTTTATGGGTAAACAATAAACATACAAGGACAATTACTCAGCACTAGAATCTAACTATAAAGGTGTTACTGAAATCATTTTTCCCTCTAAAGTCACCTTCATCTCTAGTCATTTATAAAACAAGTCCAGTTTTAACATACTTGGCCTATTTATATAAGGGCAGCAAGAAAAGGGACTGGTGGTTCAGATTCTTTTAAGTCTCATAAGAAATTTCAGATCGAGTCTCTAACAGCCTTTGAAGACTGACAGACAGACAGACACTCGCCAGCAGACACAACTTCAAAACCTATAGATTTGGGTTACTTCCTCTCTCTAAAATATCCTGAGGTCCCTAAACCTCCCAGGACCTGCCCTTCCTTACTTACCTGGAAAGGCTCCTGGGAACTCTAAGCAAGTTACCAGGGTGGTATTTTCCCCAGGGAGCTTCATTATCACCATGAAAAAAAAATTAAAAAAATAAGTAAATCAACCTTAGTTCCTTCAAGCCATCTGGTCATATCTGAACCTATGACCATCTCTCTCAACTAGGACATTCCAGTCAAAGCTTGGGTAATATGACCAATGTTTCCAATGGTGTCTTAATAATAAGAACATGTTCTTATTGAACTTCTGCCAATAACCAGAATTTATTTCCCATTTAGCCATTGCCAGAAACCCCGGCCAAACTTTCCTGGATATGAACTTACATCCAATTCACAACTCTTATCTGGCATTAATACCCCCAGGGCCTCTCTTGATTTACTACCATTTTGCCTTTAAGAGCTTCTTTCTGGCTAGCACCCCAATCCCATTGGCTTCCTTTCTTAACCAAGATTTGTTTATTTTTTATTTTTTTTTAATGTTTACTAGAGAGAGGGAGAGGGAGAGGGAGAGAGAGAGAGAATCCCAAGCAGGCTCTGTGCCACCAGCACAGAGCCTGGTGTGGAGCTCAAACTTACAAACTGCAAGATTATAATCTGAGCTGAAACCAACAGTGCAATGCTTAACTGACTGAGCCACCCAGGCACCCCTCTTAACCAAGGTTTACAGAGGTCTTGCTATCTGTGCTAGATGATGAATAAAAGGTCTCCAGTAGCCCAATAAACAAAAGCCTATAAATTCTTTACCATTTTAGGGATTGAGAAGGCTTATATTTTATCAGTGACCATGCCCGGCATCACTTTGATCTTGTCCATCCAGATGACACCCAGGATCTTTACCTATTGACCCAGTTCTTGGATCTTATTGGTATTTATTTCCCATCCTAATGACTAAGCACACCTGTAATGATACAGCTGTTGAGACAGGGAGAAGTCACCAGTTAACATAAAGTCACCTATACCACAATAAAGCACCATCTCCACTGGCAACATTTGTTCAATTTGCTGGCTACCATGCTGTGACAGACAAATTGTGGGACTAAGGAGATACCCTGAGGCAGTGCCTGAAAGGTCCATGCTCTCCTGTTCCACATAAAGGTGAACTGGTCTTGGGATTCAAGTCCTAAAGAATTTACTGAAAAAGGCATTACATAGATAGACCCAATACAAATGACGCAGACTTAATGGATACCATGGTTTTTTCTTTTTTAAGTTTAAGGTTTTATTTATTTTTGAGAGAGAGATAGAGACAACGTGAGCAGCGGAGGGTCAGAGAGAGAGGGAGACACAGAATCTGAAGACAAGCTCAGGCTCTGAACTAGCTGTCAGCACGGAGCACAATGCTGGGCTCAAGCCCACAAACCATGAGATCATGACCGGAGCTGAAGTCAGACACTTAACCAACTGAGCCACCCAGGTGCCCCAAACAAGAAGTCCGTATTAGGTTGCTTGGAGGGATGGAGTAAATTTGTGGTTTCATATAATCTGTTGTCATTCACCAGGTTCCAATAGATTTAAAAAAATTTTTTTTAATTTTTGAGACAGAGATACAGAGCATGAGTGTGGGAGAAGCAGAGAGAGAGAGAGCGTGCGCGCGAGAGAGAGAGCGCGAGGGAGGGAGGGAGGGAGGGAGGGAGAGAGACAGACAGACAGACAGACAGACACAGAATCGGAAGCAGGCTCCAGGCTCTGAGCTATCAGCACAGAGCCTGATGCGGGGCTTGAACCCACAAGCTGTGAGATCATGAGCCTGCATTAGACAGACACTTAACTGACTGAGCCACCCAGATGCCCCCTAATAGGTTTCTTTATAGAATGAACCAGACTACTGAAGGACTTTGAACGGGCCTGATTACCCTGCCTTTTCTAGTTCTGTCATGGTGGTAATCTTGTTATGCACACCAGTCCGTAGGTAGAGACTAGTTGGTCTGACCTTGATAATTTGTCCCCTATAACCATCAGTAGCCTTTATTTCTCCCTGAAATGTTTTTTTTTAAAATTTTTAACATTTTATTTATTTCTGAGACAGAGAGAGACACAGAGCATGAGCAGGGGAGGGACAGAGAGAGAGAGGGAGACACAGAATCTGAAGCAAGATCCAGGCTTTGCAATGCAGGGCTCAAACCCCACAAATTGTGAGATCATGACCTGAGCTGAAGTCAGATGCTTAACCAACTGCGCCACCGAGGTGCCCCTTCTCCCCTGAAATGTTGAGTAGTCTCCATAGATAAGTGAGCTCTGGTGTCTATAAGAGCAGTAGAGTTCGTTTGTTACTGTGACACCAATAAATGGTTAATTCCACATGGGGCCTCAGGTGGCCCCCTACTGGACACACTAGAAGGCAACGTTGTCCTAGCCCCTAGCTTTGAGGGGTAGGGATGTCCACCCCTGAAATTCCTTCATTAGAGGAGGGGCACTCAGTGACACAGCTGGCTTTTTTGAGCTTTCTTTCAAGGGAGAAAGCTATTTTCCTTTGGGCAAGGTCTTCCAGTCTTAGCAAGACTGAACTTGGTTGTTGGTTGAGATTTCCTCTTGGGGCCCCAAATGACATTAGAGCATGCCACAGTTGCTTACAAGACGCCGTGATGGGCCCCCTTTTCACCATTTTGTTGTCGGCAGGACTCTTTGTTTTTCCCTGCTTTCCAACCTATTTCCCGTATGATGGATTCTTTTGGTTTCACTTAAGTCAACCACCACAGCAGCCACTGTCACATGGGCCAGTTAGCCACAGGGATAAGGACAGACACTCAAGTCCTGAACCATGCCCCCAGGGCTGACTGAGACTCTGTCTTTCCTACCAGAGGAAACCAATTCTTTGTCTGGACTTCTATAATGTTGGGTGTAAACGGTAGCTTTCATCCCCAGTTCATGCACAATTGCATGTGGTTCTTCCATAACAGAGGGGAGGGACCATCCCTTCCTTGTGTCAGGTTATCTTCATGCCAGCATTTATCCAATCAATCACATTAGCTAAGCACCAACGACTCTCGCCCATGCCTTCCACAAGGCAGGTGGAATAGTGACCGAGGCTGTCTCTGACATCCCTAACCCATTGAGCACAATCCCATCTCTTCCAGAGCTCCCCTGGTCTCAACAGCCAAGCTGCCACCCCCTCCTGGGCCCTTATCCCCACTTAAAGCAGCTGGCTAGCTCCACCAATTCAGCGGCAGAACGTTCCCTGTCTAAAGCCTACACTTGTCCATCCAAATGCTCTCCTTACAGCTCCCAGGCTGTGGGGACTCGCAACACACAGATCAATGGCCAGGCTACACCCAGAAGAGCTTATTCAGTTCCCTTCTCCATTTCTTTCCCCCCTCCTGTTTAGGAGAAAGTAACAGCCCCCCATGTGTCCTAGGTGTCCTGAGGGCATCCTCTACTCGCGCGTTGGTTTCAAACACTCCTGGGACCTGGCTGTCGCCCCACGTAGCTGTGACCACCCAACGGCAGCCTCTCCCCCAATTGGCCCCCCTACCCATGCTGTTCCCATTTGGCTCTTCTTCCTGACCCGCCAATTGCTAGAAGGTGGAGGGGGACCAGGAAAGTATCCTCCAACTTGAGAAGGCACTTTAAGACCAAAGAATGGACCAAGCAACTCCATACCACTACCCTGCAGTACTGTGCAGGGTAACTTACTGTCAGGAGAGTCAGAAGGGCAATGATTCAGAGAGGCAGCCTTCCTCCGCAGCTCTTCTCCACCCTGACTGTAATTCCCAGCTTCATGGAGGAGGTGCATGGTGGTGAGGTCACAGAGTGGTTATCCAAATGGGCACCACCTGTGCACCAGAGGCCCCAGGCTCATCACCTAAAGTGAGGCCTTCCGTGTGCCACCGTAGGGAAGATCAGAATAAGCCTTCCCTCATTCCAGTCAGGGCACACGTGAGCCTCCTTGGGGCCTGGAACCTGTAGTCCCTAGGTGGGGGGTGGGTCATCTCAGGGACATGAATGAAACGGTGGGTCAAGGATGGAGTCAGTGTTGTGAGGCCTCCTATAGATGGAGGAAGGATAATTCTATAAATGGTGCTCGGACTATTTGTTACACAATGGGAAGAAAAAGTAAACTTATCACAATCTCACACAAAAATAAACCCGAGTAGATTAAAATTTAAATATATAACTTGAAATTTTGAAACGTTTAGAAGAGCTTTATGAACTTGAGGTAAGAAAAGATTTATTTTGAAGTTTATTTATTATGTTGAGAGTGGGAGGAGAGGCAGAGAGAGAGAATCCCAAGCAGGCTCTGTGCTGTTAGCTGATCCCATCAACTGTGAGATCATGACTTGAGCTGAAATCAAGAGTAGGGCGCTTAACTGCCTGAGCCACCCAGGTGCCCCAAATGAAGATTTCTTAAAATACACACAGATGTGGGGCACCTGGGTCGCTCAGTTGGTGAAACGTCTGGCTTTGGCTGAGGTCATGATCTCACGGCTCGTGAGTTTGAACCCCGTGATGGGCTCTGTGCGGACAGCTCCAAGCCTGGAGCCTGCTTCAGATTCCGTGTCTCCCTCTCTCTCTCTACCCCTCCCCTGTTCACTCTCTGTCTCTCAAAAAGAAATAAAAACATTAAAAAAAATACACACAGATGCTGTTAACCATTGATTAGTAAATCAATTGCATTAAAATTAAGAATGTATAGTCCTCACAAAAATATATAGGGTAAAAACAGTTCACATTGGGAGAAGATACTTTCAACCTATGTAATCATAAAAATTACAGTCCAAAATATAAGCAGAATCTATGAATTAACAAAAATGACAATTTATTGGAAAAATGAGCAAAAGACAGCCACAGATGGCATAGAAGGAGAAACACAACTGAGTCATAAATTTATGTAAAGATACTTAACCTTAATAGTAATCAAGAAAACTTAAACTAAAAACACAAGATACTGTTTCACACTCAACAGATTGGCAAAATTAAAAAGGCTTTTCGAAACCAGGTGTGGGCGAGGATTCTGGTCAATGGCAACTCTCATGCGTTGTCATTAAGGGAACAGTTGGATACAATCACTCAGGGATACTGTTAGCATCATATTGTAAAATTGAACACCCCCTATGGGTGAGCCCATCCACCCCTGGATATATACCTTGAGAAACAAAAAACTGCATTCTAGCACTGTTTGTAGTAGTAGTAATAATAATAACAACCATAATGGTAATAATAGAAATCTGAATGCAATTAAAATGTTCTTTCAAGGGGCGCCTGGGTGGCTCAGTAAGTTAAGCGTCTGACTTTGGCTAAGGGCATAATCTCACGGATTGTAAGTTCGAGACCCTCATTTGGCTCTCTGCTGTCAGTGCAGAGCCTGGAGCCTGCTTTGGATTCTGTTTCTCCCTCTCTCTCTGCCCCTTCCCCACTCATGCTTTGTCTCTCTTCCTCTCTCAAAAATAAACATTTTTGAAAAATGTCCTTTTATAATAGAATGGTACATAGGTTGTGGGTTATTTCTCTAAAGAAGCAGCGTGCAGAAGAGTGAATGAACTGGAGTGCCACCTGTTAGCATGGAGTATTCTCACAATTATGATTTGAGTGAAAAAAGCAAGTCAGTAAGTGCATATAGTATGATCTATTTTATATAAGGGTGAACACAAGAAAAAGAAAGTACATTATTTGGGGATACAAACCACCACTACATAATGGTAAAAATATAAGGAAAAAAGAATGAGTGATTAACAAGATAATAGTTACATACAGAGGAGGGTTAAGTGCATAGGTTTAATTGGGGAGGGCCATACAAAGAGGGTTCGAGCTATTAGCAATGTTCATTTTGTGACCTTCATGGTTGGTGGAGCCTTTGGTTTATTAGAATTCTTTTTTAAAAAATTATTATTATTTTTATTTTGAGAGATAAAGAGCAAGTAGGGGAGGGGCAGAGAGAGAGGGAGAGAGAGATCCCAAGCAGGCTCTAGGCTGTCAGCGCAGAGTGTGATGTATGAACCACAAGATGGTGACTTGAGCCAGAATTAAGGGGTGGACACTTACCCGACGGACCCACCCAGGGGCCCCTATTATAGCTCTTTATTTATCTTTATTCGTTAATATATATAATAGATATTATTAAATATGTATAATATATTTCACAACAAAAAATGTAATTAAACATTTACAATTCTGCAAAGTGCACATTTGGGTATTCTTTGCAAACATGCATCTCAAAGCTTTTTAATAAATTACAAGTCACATTCAAAAGCAAGAAGAACATGAATAGTAGAGAATCTTATTCCTTTGCTGGTATTTGCCTGCTGATTCTAGAATTCCTGGGTAACTACCTAAACTTTTCAAAGATCACGAACCTTAGGGGCACCTGGGTGGCTCAGTCAGTTAAGCAGCCAACTCATGGTTCGTGGGATCAAGCCCTGCATCAGGCTCTGCACTGATGGTGTGGAGCCTGCTTGGGATTCTCTCTCTCCGTCCTTCTCTGTCTCTCTCTCTCTCTCTCTCTCACTCTCTTCTCTCCCTCTCTCTCAAAGTAAATAATAATGATAATAATAGTGAAACTTATTCTATCACTTTGCTTCTACTCAGATATTACTACATAATGATCATTTAAAGCCTCATCCTGTAAAACTTTATGTGTGCTTTATAATATACATAAGAGTAAGCTAGTACTGAGATCTCATTTGTCCACCCAAACCTCAATACTAAACTGAAGGGGCATGCCCCCCAAATGTCTCACTGGTTGGGCAATCAAAACATTTAGAGACCACTGTTCCAGAAACAAGCAGTGTTTCTCTAACTGCAGGTGCCTAAGAGTCTCCTGTGCACCTGTTGAAAATGCCGTCTCCTTCTTGAATGCTGACAAAAACTGAGGACTGATGGATGTGGGGGGGAGGGGGGATGGGCATGGAGGAGGGCACTTTGGGGATGAGCACTGGGTGTTATGTGGAAACTAATTTGACAATAAACTATTTGTAAAAATAAAATAAAATAAAATAAAATAAAATGCCATCTCCTGGACAAAACCTCCAAGATTCTGGCTAAGTTGGTATGAAGAGAGCCCTCAGAACATGAATTTTTAAATTTCTTTTTTAAATGTTTATTTACTTTTGAGAGAGAGAGAGAGAAGGAGAGAGAGTGCAAGTGGAGGAGGGCAAAGAGAGGAGATGCAGAATCTGAAGCAGGCTCCAGGTTCTGAGCTAGCTGTCAGCACAGAGCCCTACACGGGGCTCGAACCCATGAACCGTGAGATCATGACCTGAGCCGAAGTCGGATGCCTAATCGACTGAGCCACCCAGGCGCCCCAGGAACATGTATTTTTAATCCACAGTGCGGGCTATTCTGCTGGAAGCAGCTCACCTGCCACAATTCTGCTGTGTTTCGACAACAGCTAAGCCACAGCTTTAAAGAGCTCTGTCCCCAGACTGTGCAGAACTGCTTTTACTGAACTGGACTTCGGCACGATACCACTGACTTGCACTGAGGGGCTCTGTAAGAAAGAAATGGCCCTTTTCACTCTGTGCCAGTACCTGGAATGAAGCTGTAATTGATGTTATAATGCGTGTAGAGGGCAGATCACGGAGCCTAGTGTGGAGTGTGTTTTCAATAAACGGTGGCTTCTTATTGTTATCATTCTGTTTTATGTATTAATTCTTCTGATGAGAGCCCTTAGGAGCAAGTTCTTTCTTTTAGTCTAGAAGAATTATGCTATTCTTTGTAACACAGCAATTTGACAGTCTGGCTCAATTTATATTGATACGTGGTTTAAATGGTTGTCAGAGCTGACAAAACGAACCTCCCGCGGATATGTAGATCTTAACAGAGGCAGGGAATCATTGGTTGGGCTTAATAACTACATCTATTTTTTTCTACCTCATTTACCAGTTATTCTAAGCAGTTTGATTTTTTTTTAACAATAGACGCTCAATGAAGTGACTTTTGCATTGTTTTCTAGGGAGCTTGGAACAAAATTAGTGACTCTTAACCACGTAGGTAGACTTTCCATCATATGCAAAAAAGCATCTAATTTTTCAAACGATTTTACATTCTTACCCTTTTTTCCTCACCTACTCTTTTTTAAAGTTTATTTATTTTGAGATAGGGAGAGAACAAGCAGGGGAGAGGCAGAGAGAGAGGGGGAGAGAGGGGATCCCAAGCAGGCTCGCACTGCCCTCTCAGATCCCATCTTGGGGCTCAGACCCACAAGTAGCAAGATCATGACCTGAGTCTAAGTCAGATGCTCAACCTACTGAGCCACCCAGGTGCCCCTCAGCTACTTCTAAATAATGCTACTTTTTGGTTATTTCGTTGGAAGGCAGCAAGAGGAAGGGAGGAAAGAGAGCATGAAGAGGAACATGGCTGAGAGCAGACATGAGCAGACAGAGGTCAAGCTCATTCAAGCCCCAGCTTGTACATGGTCTCCACCTCCCTCCCCAACCCCCCGTTGCAATAATAAGAAATCCGGGCCAGAGATCCAATCCATGTTGCAGTCCTTCATGGGATTTCATTTCCTCTCTGATGGACATTTATCCACAAATCTATATTCATCACATAAATTTAACCAAATTAATAACCTCTTTTGTGGAGAATTACCTGTTACTTTCGCATATAAAGTGGTCTCCATTGCTTCATAAAAGGTTTTGAGATGCATCATTTTTGATTGGGGGAGATTTCTAAGGGTCCAAAGAGGAGTAGTCCCCACCCATTTCTCTTGGATTCTTTTCGTGAACTTAGAAAAACTAATTTTAATTAATCTTTAAATTTTAATTGCTTGAATTTTCGCAGGCTAAACTAATTGTTATCATTCCAACTAGTCTTAAGAGAACTTTGTGAAGACCACTGTTTTGAAAAGAAGTTTCTATTTTTAAATGCTAGTTCAGAGCACACTGTCATCTCGTATTTCTACCTGCTGGTAACATTCAGCCAAAAATATCCAAGTGCAATAATAATGGATCTGAAAGAATTGTATTTACATAACTTTTAATAAATGAAAGCTACTCATTTTCTTTTCATCAGCATGTCACTGTTTTTAATAGTTTTTAATTTCTCATGTCTTTTTGGAAAGCTTGCATGCTTAATCATTTTCCTTTTTAAATTTTTTTTAACATTTATTTATTTTTGAGAAACAGAGACAGAGCATGAGCAGGGGAGGGGCAGAGAGAGAGAGGGAGACACAGGATGCGAAGCAAGTTCCAGGCTCTGAGTTGTCAGCACTGTCGAGCACCCTACATGAGGCTCGAACTCACGAGCCATGAGATCATGTCCTGAGCCGAAGTCAGCCGCTTAACTGACTGAGCTACCCAGGTGCCCCTCCTTTAAAAATTAAAAAAAAAAAATTTTTTAGAGAGAGTGTGCATGTGAGTGGTGGAGAGGCATAGAGTGAGAGAATTCCAAACGGGCTTCATGCTCAGCACAGAGCTCCACATGGGGCTTGATCCCATGACCCTGGGACCATGACCAGAGCTGAAATTAAGAGTCAGGCCCTCCCTCTACTGAGCCACTCAGGCATCCCAATCATTTTCTTTTTTAGGTAGTACTCCAGCATTCAGAAACATCAGCAAACCTTTGGGAGAATATTCCCCTAAGAGATATCTATATGAGTGCTTTACAGCAAGTGACCTAGTATTTATTTTTAATTTTTATTTATTTTTGAGACCGAGAGGGAGAGAGAGACAGAGTACGAGTAGGGGAGGAACAGAGAGAGAGGGAGATATAGAATCCAAAGCAGGCTCCAGTCTCTGAGCTGTCAGCACAGAGCCCAATGTGGGGCTCAAACCCGTGAACCGCGAGATCATGACTTGAGCCAAAGTTAGAAGCTTAACTGACTGAGCCACCCAGGTACCCCAGTGGCTTAGTATTTTTAAGATATTAACAACTTCGCTGATTTGGTTTTCCTCAGGTTGCAGTTAAAATTAAGTGGAGGAAAAAAATGACTCATACAGTTTACAGGGCAGCTGAGTAGTATTAGAGAATGTTGGACGAGTAAAACAGGTTTTGAGGTAATTAATGGTATGCGCTCCCACTGACCATGAAAAGTAATTTTATACTACAAGACGACATTTATTCTTCTATCATTTTAGCAGTTGATAAGGTCAGGAAGGAAAGAGAACTAGTAAAAGCCAGTTCATTCTTATAAACACAATCCTCTACCAGCTTCTTTCGGGCACATCCAACAGACAAGGTTAATTGATGACGTTTGATGATAAAGATTGGAAAAAAAATCTACTGTGTGCTTACTGTATACAAAGTCTCACGCGAAGTGACTTAGATTGGTCTCTTCACTAAACTCTGAACAACCACAGGGGATAATAGTATTATCCCTATTTTATAGAATCTATAGGTTCTCGGGAAGATTACATGAGTTGCCCAAGATCTTCTTGAACTTGACATAGTTGGTAACCGGGTCCCACTTGAAATACCCTCTTTCCTGGCTGCAGTCATACTTCCTCTTGAATTTTCCTTGGCATTTTCTGGCTATTCCTCAGTTTTCTTTGATAATTTCTCCCTCCCTTCCTAACCTCTAAATGTTGATCCTGTAGATTCTTAGACCCCTTCAGATTGAAGCTCTTCTATTCTCTCTCCATTCTGTCTTAAATTTAAAATGCCGTCTAAATGTATATGATTCCTATATATGTTTTATCACCACTCCAGACTAGCCTGACGAGTTCCTGTCATATATCTTACTGCCTACTTGACACCTTTACTTGGATCTCTTACAGACATCTCATGCGCAACATGTACAAAATTCAACACTTGATTTCTTCCTGAGACTATTTCTTACCAAGTTTCTCCTTCTCGGTAAATGACATCATCATCATCCACCCAGTTGTACAAATCAGAAACATTTTTATTTCTATCATTCTCCTGTCTTCAAATCCAATATATGACCTTGTTTCATGACTGGCTCCTCTAAAATGGAGCTCAAAGCCATCCATTTCTTTTCACCTGTTTAGTCCATGGGCTTTTGCCAACACTCCAGCCCTACACTAATACAGTAGTCTCTTATACATCCTGCTTCCTCTTCTCTCCAAAGCCATTCTCAATATAGTATTTGGAATTTTTTAAGGGGTGGGAGCAGCACAGGGAAAGAGAAAGAAATAGAGAGGGAGGGAGAGAATCTCAAGCAGGCTCCACACCCAATGCCGAGCCTGATGCAGGCTCATGACTGTGAGACTGTGACCTAAGCCAAAATCAAGAGTCGAACGCTCAACTGACTGAGCCACCCAGGTACTTCAGTCTTTGGAATTATTCTTAAAATGTAAATGGGAGGGGGGGGGTGAAGGATAAATAGAGCATGGAGGATTTTTAGGATTAGAGGATTTTCTATATGACACTCTAGTCGTGGGTACATGTCATTCTACATGCTTCAAATCTGCTCCTTGTCAAAACCCATCAGATGTACAGCACCAAGATTGAGTCCTAATGTAAACTATGGATTCTGGGTGATGCATTACTGTAGGGCCATGGATTGCAACAAATGAGCCATTCTGGTGAGGGACATTGATAGTGGGGAGGCTGTGAAAGTGTGTGGGCAGAGGGTATTTGGGAAATCTGTGCACCTTCCACTCAGTTTTGCTGTAAACCTAACACTGCTCTAAAAATATTTCTTAAAAAATAAATCGGATGATACCACTCTCCTGCTTACACTATTCTAGTGGCTTTTGTCTGCCTTTGAAATAAAATCCAGACACCTTTTTGCGGCTGACAAGACCCCTACCCTTTATTTCCAACCCCAGCTCTGCCAGTCTAGAATTTTCCACCCACTCTCATCTCTGTGAACAGACCACTCTCATGCCTTCAGACCTTGCCCTTCCTTCAGTGTCTCTCTGAAATGCCTTTTTGGACATCCCCTCCTTCATCCTTGTTTCCTTCTTTTTTCCTCAAGTCTGAGTTGAAGTGATGCCGTCTCAGAGGGCTTGCCTGACCACTGGATTGAAATGAGAGCTCCACCTCATTTTTTCTTGTAACGTCCTATTCATTTTCTTCACAAGACTTTTCTCCACTGGAAATTCTATCTTCACTCATTTACTTGTTTATTATTGCTCTGTCCCACTAAACTGTAATCTCCATTAAGGGCAGGGGCTATGCCTGTTTTCATTTACCATTGTAGACCTGATGTCTTGTACAAAGTAGGCAAGTGGTAAATAGTTGATGAATGAATGAATGAATGAATGAATGAATGAATGAACATCTGGCTAGTAAGGGGTGAAGATAGGATTCAAACCCAGAATCTGTCTGACTCTAGAACCTGTGTTGTGAACTATAATGCCAGAGTAAAAGTAATTGTCTTTGGTGGAATTGCAGTGTGAAATTAATTTTATTATAAAATCTAAAATTCTTTTAAAATACAATAATCCAGGGTCACCTGGGTGGCTCAGTCGTTTGGGTGACCAACTTTGGCTCAGGTCATGATCTCACTGTTCATGGGTTTGAGCCCCATGTCAGGCTCTGGCTGACAGCAAGGAGCCTGGAGCCTGCTTCAGATCCTATGTCTCCCTCTCTCTCTGACCCTCCCCTGCTTGCACTTTGTCTCTCAAAAATAAATACACGTTAAAAAAATGTTTTTAGTGCAATAATCCATATGCTAACCCTTCAGTGACAAGAAAGTCGTGCTTGACTGGCCTGTATTCTGCAAATAAATAGAGTTGTTGGATAACCTAAGTATGCCATATTTGGCATTTTGCTCATTACTGAGATGCCCAGACAGGGTCCCCTGTAATGATTCTATCAACTCTACCAAGTTTTCTGTGAAATCACATCAAATGACTTTGGGAAGCTACTTAACCTATTTAGACTATTAGTTCTTCATCTACAAAGTGGGGAAAGAGCTATTTCATGGGATCATTTAGGAGGACTGAAGGAAATCATAGATGAAAAGTCCTCACCACAGGGTTAGTATATGGCTAGCAATTAGTAACTGTAGTTCTCTCTTTCTCTCTCTTTTTTTAAAGTCTTAATTCTTCAGTTGACTAAAAAACTCTAATCTCTAGGGCTAAGCAACAAGGGTTCCTTTTTAAAACTATTTCTAAGTTCCGACATAGTTCAGAGTTGCTGGATTGACATGCCAAGTCAACGAAGACTAATGATATAGGGAAAGGTAGGAAGGAGGGTCCCCTACCTAGGGGACCTTCGATATCTGGAGGCAGGCTCTAAATCTGGATGAACCGGATTCTAAATCAACACTGAGTTTAAACTTTATGGCCCCAGCAGCTACAGCCCCCGTTTGAAGTCAGTACCATCTCTGGAATTTGCGTTTGGTTCCTAAGTTTACATTTCCCACCGAGGCACAGCTTTGAGGAATGTACGAGAAAACTAGAGGAACCTACCTGTTCTTTTCTAAGTTACTTTTCAAGAGAAGTTTGATGCAGTTCATCGATTCTGCCTTGAACAACAACAAAAACAATGTAAGACAAACACTGATATTTAGGGATGGGACATTTTCTTTTCTATTGTCTCATGGGACTTTGTTCTCTAGGATTTGTCGAGTCCCCCATTTCATGTGCTTAATGAAAGTCTTGGGTCTACTGTTGAGATTGATTAGAGAGGATCATACTTCTTTCTTTTTTTATGTTTTTTTTTTTAATTTATTTTTGAGAGAGAGAGAGACAGCACGAGGAGGGGAGGGAAAGAAAGAGATGGAGACACAGAATCTGAAGACAGGCTCCAGGCTCTGAGTTAGCTGTCAGCACAGAGCCTGGCACAGGGCTCGAACCCACGAACCTCAAGATCGTGACCTGAGCTCTCAGTTTTTCCCCGTTGAGGATGATGTTAGNCATGACCTGAGCTGAAGTTGGATGCTCAACCGACTGAGTCCCTCAGGCGCCCCTGCTTTCTTAAGAAAAATGTCAGAATTTCTTTTCTGTGTCTCAGGTTTTGGATGTTATCATGACAAAACTAGATAAGATGGTGGAGGAAGCCACAGAATTTTTAGAGAATCTGGAAATGTAAAAAAAGAAATTGAATGGATTAAAAAAATTTAAACTTGTAATTGAAGTATAGCTGATATATAATATTAAATAAGTTTCAGGTGTACAACATAGCGACTCAGCAATTCTATACCTTATGAAATGCTCACCACAGTTGCCGTATTACAGTATCATGGGCTCTATTCCCCATGCCGTACTTTTCATCCTCACAACTTATTTATTTTATAACTGCAAGTTTGTACCTCTTAGCCCCCTTCACCTATTTTGCCCACACACACCCCCTTTGGCAACCACCAGTTTGTTCTCTGTATTTATGAGTCTGTTTCTCTGCTGTTGTCATTGTTGCTGTTTGTCCCTTTGTTTTGTTTTTCAGATTCCCCATATAAGGGAAATCATATGATATTTGCCTTTTTCTGTCTGACATAGTTCACTTAGCGTAATACCCTCTAGGTCCATCCATGTTGTTGCAAATGGCAGGATCTCATTCTTTTAGTGGCTGCATAATATTACACCACATATATAATCACTCTTTTTCTTTTTCTAATATATATACACCACATATATATCACTGTATTTATTTTTTTGAGACAGAAAGAGAGCATGGGAGGGGCAGAGAGAGAGGGAGACAGAATCTGAAGCAGGCTCCAGGCTCTGAGCTGTCAGCACAGAGCCCAACACGGGGCTCGAACCCACGAATCTAGAGATCATGATCTGAGCTGAAGTCGGGTGTTTAACGACTGAGCCACCCAGGCTCCCTGATATATAACTCTTCTGTATCCATTCTTCTATAGATGGACACTTGGGTTGCTTCCACATCTCAGCTCTTGTAATAATGCTGCCATAAAGATAAGGATGCAATGTATCTTTTCAAGTTGGTGTTTTCATTTTCCTCAGGTACATATCTAGAAGTAGAATTACCGAATCATATGGCACTTCTATTT
This sequence comes from Crocuta crocuta, assembly GCF_008692635.1. Lineage (NCBI taxonomy): Eukaryota > Metazoa > Chordata > Mammalia > Carnivora > Hyaenidae > Crocuta > Crocuta crocuta. The sequence continues at coordinate 2,936,278 of NW_027527824.1, forward strand.
GCAGTTTTTTGAGGACATTTTATAGTGGTTTCCATAGTGGCACAATAGATTCCTAGTGCCTTCTGATTCTAGGACAATTAAATAGGCCGTCTGCTAAATATTTACTCGTTTTGGAGAAGAAAAACTTAGAGCTAAGTACTACAAACTTTAAGATTTATCATAATGATATTATTTCCTTACAAGTGACCTTGAGGCTTTACACTGTGAGACATACACACACACTGTAAAATTAATGGAGCCTTAGCTTCCCTCATTGACTGGAACCTGGGCAAAGGGGAATGGCCAAGGAAATGGTTTTATAACACCCTAGGGCAAAATTATTGGTGTTTCTGATGTTTCTTATGGATTGGCTTTAATATTTATTTACTTATTGTTCAAGGTAATCAATTCCGTTTTTTTGATTTCTAAAATCAGCAACAATTTTCCCAAAGGTAACTGTATCAAAACACTTTGTACTTTTCTTCACATTAGTTTAGTGTCTGTGAGAAATGTCTTATTATATTCAAACTCTCCTCCTCGAGGTAATCCTGTCTTTACATTTCATTTTGTGGTTCTGGGCTCCATTCGATTTTTACTCACAGAATTAAATCTGAGGGAGTCATCATTCTGCTTTTTATAGTATTTCTAAGTATCTCAGAAAGACAAGATCGTTTTCGCTTACCTTTTAATAAAATCTACAGAGGGGTTTTAGTAAAAGTGAACTTTCCTTTTTTGACATTTTGGAAAGGGGAGAAATGCTTTTTTTTTTTTTTTAATGTTTTTTATTTATTTCTGAGAGAGAGACAGACAGACAGCGTGAGCAGGGGAGGGTCAGAGAGAAGGGGAGACACAGAATCTGAAACAGGCTCCAGGCTCTGAGGTGTCAGCACAGATCCCGATGTGGGGGTTGAACCCACAAACTGTGAGATCATGACCTGAGCCGAAGCCGGACGTTCAACTGACTGAGCCACCCAGGTGCCCCTGGAAAGGGAAGAAATGCTTTTGATGCCATCTAGTCAGTCTGGCTCCCTCAGGTTCCCAGGAGAAGTCAAGACCAGCCCTGGCCCCCGAGTGCTCACTGCTGCCCTCACCAGCGTTTTGTTAATGTGCCAGATGGAAACGTTTCCTGTCCTGCCTTCACAAGGCTGAAAGGTTCTGATAGCCTCATTTTTCCAGTCTGGGTGCATTTACACCCTTCTGGTAGGAGAGGAAAACCCCAGAATGGGATTGGAATAAATAATGCGGGGACCTGTGAAAATTCTTTCATTGACAATTGTTTGCGCAAGTAAAACAACCCCAGGAGGACTTTGCCAGTTACTGGTGACTCCAGTTCACGTTTTGGGGCAGCATTTAAAGAACTCCCTTTTTTTTTTTTTTTNTTGCAACTATCTTTTCCCATTCCGTCGGTTGCCTATTAGTTTTATGGATTGTTTTCTTTGACGTGCAGAAGCTTTTAATCTTGATGAGGTCCCAATAGTTCATTTTTGCTCTTGATCAAAGAACTCACTTCTAAGATTAGCCTCAAAAAGAAGGAATTTTGTTGTTTCTGTAACAGAGCACCTCAGAATGATAAGTTTTGGTAGAAGACTTAGAATTTACACCCACACATCTTGTGACATTTTATGATGAAATTTTAAAAAGCACCATCCAGTTTTAAGTTCTATAGTTGCATCCTCCCCTCAAAATATAGAAAACTCAAAAGCAGAGGAAATAGAAAGAGTACTGATGTAGCTGTGAGGTCCTTTGGTTTCTATGAGTCATGGGTGCCTCTTTGGAGATCTACCAGGAAATTTGAGTTTTGATGAATTTGTGTTTCTAGAGTATAATGCCTAGAAATACAACAAGGTCTTCACACGTTATGACTGTTGGAAACTGCTTTTCCTAAAATAAAAAAATATTTAGGCTAAAATTAACAACTCTTGGAACAACAAATGTGGGTGAGGATGCAGAGAAAGAGGACCCTTCTTGTACTGCTGGTGGGAATGCAAACTGGCGCAGCCACTCTGGAAAACAGTATGGAGGTTCCTCAAAATGTTAAAAATAGAACTGCCTTGCAATCTAGAAATTGCACTACTAGGTATTTATCCAAAGGATACAAAAGTGCTGAGTCGAAGGGGCACTTGCACCCCAATGTTTATAGCAGCACTATCAACAACAGCCATATTATGGAAAGAGCCCAAATCTTTCCATATCGGCCAAAGAATGGATAAAGAAGATGTGGTATATATGTACAATGGAATATTACTTGGTGATCAAAAAGAATGAAATCTTACCATTTGTAACAATGTGGATGGAACTGGAATGCATTATACTAAGTGAAATAAGTCAATCAGAGAAAGATAAATATCATATGATTTCAGTCATATGTGGAATTTAAGAAACACAATAGATGAACAGAGGGGAAAGGAAGGAAAAATAAGATAAAAACAGAGAGGGAGGCAAAAACCATTAAGAGAGTCTTAAACACAGAGAACAAACTGAGGGTTGCTGGCAGGGTGTTGGGTAGGGGGTGGGCTAAATGGGTGATGGGCATTAAGAAGGGCACTTGCTGGGATGAACACTGGATGTTCTATGTAAGTGATGAATCACTAAATTCTACTCCTTTAAACAACTGTTACACTATATGTTAACTAACTTGGATTGAAATAAAATTTAAAAATTTTTTAAATAAAAAATGAGAAATATTTTTTCTTGTGTGTTTCCCTATGATTTAGACAGCCTGGGCTTTCAGGACAATTTGCCTAAATAGCGTGCATTTAAACTGATCGCAATCATTGAGTAAATGGTTCACTGTGGTCCACGGGTAAGATTTCCCTCCCTCTGTTGACTTGGTTCTTGGATTCCACTTAACTAATGAAATTAATTGCTTATGAAACGGACCAGGATAAAAGTATGATTTGAAAATGCTAACACGTGGGAGCTGTAAACAAATTCACAGTGGTCGAACATCGCTTGACTCTGCTAATCTTGAATTACTATTCAGAATACTCCTACAGCTCTTCTCTGTTTCATTTTATGCCTTGAATATTCTGATAAAACACCAAGATCTTTCACATTATGTGCTCAATCATTTTGTCCTTGTCGAATTAGTTTGCCAAATTGCTTACTGATTGGGACTCTTCAGGAGAGCAGATTCCCTCCTTGGCGTGGACGCAGATATTCCTTAACAGCATTTTGCTGTCATCAATACAGAGACGCATGGAGAAGGGGACTGAATATCCACTTGTAACACCTTGATTTGAATGGTCCATGGAGATATGGACCAAATCAGCCTGTCGCAGTAAGCGTGTTATGGCAGGTAAGAGAAAAATACTGGGAACCACGCATTTTTCTGCCTTTGGTTAATATATAACTAATAGCATATTTCTATGTGAAGATAATCTTTACATCAAAAGTTTCCATGAGTTGTGGATAGGTCCAATGCAAATATTTTCAAGGCCTGAGTAAAAAATTATGTTCTCCATTTTTTAAAATGTTTATTTTTGAGAGAGAGAGAGAGAGACAGAGAGTGAACAGGGAATGGGGGTGCAGAGAGAGAGGGAGACAGAGAATCTAAAGCAGGCTCTAGGCTCCGAGCTGTCAGCACAGAGCCTGATGTGGAGCTTGAATTCATGAACCGCCAGATCATGACCTGAGCCAAGGTCAGATGCTCAACCAACTGAGCCACTCAGTCTTCCCTGTTCTCCTTTTTGTTAAAAATAGATTTCTGCCCAACCAGAATAGGGTAATATCTGTGGAATTTTGTGCCCTTAACTATTCTATGAACAAATTCAAGAGTTAGGGGGAAATTTCAAGACTTCCGAGTTCAGGTTCTTTGTTCCTAAAAAGGCTTCAAAGACAAAAGGCTGCTATCATTCTAATTGTCTCATTACAAGTTGGAAATGATGAGATAAACCTACAGGCATGAGAACACATGTGTGGGTGGGTGGGTTTTTTTCTTCAGTTAGTACTTTAGGCTGACAATTTGTGCCATATGACATCAAGTTAGCACTCTTCCTCCGATCTGTCTGTCAAAACTCAGTATGATTTAGCACTGAACAATATTAAATATATGTAGGAAAGCACCGAAAGTTACGGAAGATGCTACATGGGCGTAAGGTATTGAGATTTCATCTGATGAGTGAATATCTTAGTTTCAAAACCCTTTTGTAATCAGTGTTATACACTAGCAGATAAAACAGTAGCTAACCCAGAGGCTACGTGCAATCAGCAACAACAAAATGTACAGTGAACATTCTTCCTTCATTTGTTTCCTTAGCAAATAGAATTTTATTGTCAAGTTCTTCACACAACGTTGAGTCTTTTGTGTTTTATTTCTATCTATAGACACAGAGATCTGTCCCTCTGCCATGGAGATGTTGTCTTATATGAGGATCGTATTTCAGCAAACATAATTAAACCATCAGAAAGAGAGACTTCCATTAGTCAGACCAGAATTATCGCTGTTGTCCCTCAGACGCATATGAAAGTATTTCACATGCTGCTGGGGGAAGAGAAAGACCGCTAAATATTTCATGGGTTTTTCTTGATCAGATTGTTTATTTCTCAACATTTTAAAGAGATACTTAATTTTTCCCGACAGCTATTTTTGTCAGCACGTTAGAGAAATAGATATTAAGGGCAAAATTTGCATGGGATGACAAAAGCTGGTATTTTCCTGGAATGATGCTTACTGTGTGCATTAAAATAAATCTCACACTGTTCTCCAGAAAATGCCCTTGGCATTTGATGTGTTCTCTAAAGCTATATTCTGGTAATGTTCTGCATCTAAGGTTTCGAGCAGGGGGAGAAATCATATTTTGATTGGTGCGGTTCAATATACATTTGGGTTTCATGCAAAAAATAAAACGACACTAGAGGGCGCTATTTGATTTTCTTTTTCACTGTGATGTGTCGCACTGCCAGTGCATGGGGACACTGAAAATGCCCTGTTCTAACCAGGGCTAGATCGCAATGATATACAGGCTATAGAAATCGCCGAGTTCCAGGAGTGAGCCTAGGAGCTTCACAATGGGGTGGAGGCTGAATGCAGAGTTAGCAAATAAGTAATTCTTTATTACCCCAAACCTACAGGATTGTCATCTTTAGATAATTAATTCCTTTGGCTGAAAGAAATTATATTAGATTTCAAGCTCTCGCTAAATGTCAAATGGTTCTAAAAATAGTTAGAATATTAGACAATGTAAAACAATTAGTGCTCTCAAGTTTCGCCATCAGGATGTTGAGTAGAGCATGTATCTACTACTAGTTAAGAAACTAATTCTAGAATTCCCAACTGTCAGAAATGCCAGACCCCACGATGTTGTTTGTTTTGATATCAGACAAATACCAAGTTAATGAGATCCCCAATTAACTTCCTTTTTAACCTTTGCTAAGCAAGTGCTTTTCTTTTCTCCCCTTTCTTGAGGCAAATCTTTTTGAGTGGCAGGAAAAGGCAATGTTCTGGAGTTAACCTAAATATATACTGCTGTATGATTTACATTTGTATGGTGTCATTTTCTAATACAAGAATATTTGAAAAGAAGCTTAATATTCTCCTTTTACAGAGAGGAAAATGGAGGTATTACCCTGTCGAATGGTTTGTTTCAAGCAGAGAATTAGTAGAAGTATCAGGATCACCTTCCAGTTCTGCCTTCCTGACAGTCAACTAAGGGGCCTGTTTGGTTTTAGTTCTGTAAAAATATTTCCCTTTAACACAGACGGCAATGATTGACTCACAGATAACATGACAGCTGTCACCCTGCATTTCCAGGTCTTCTGTCCTTCAGGCTCACCGGAAGCTCCTGTTTCCCTGCTCTCAGTTAGTTTACAGCCATGCAAAGTGTTTTGGACAATGAAACAGGAACAGAAATGATTTGGTGTCCTTTCCAGGGTGTGATTCTCCGCATTCTCTCCCCTTGCTTGCTGAACCCCCAAGCCTTGTGTTAAGCTGGCAGCACCAAAAGATGATGAAGCCTCAAGAAATAACAAGTGTTGGTGAGGATGTGGAGAGAAAAGAGTCTTGGTGCATTGTTGGTGGGAATGAAATCAGTGCAGCCGCTGTGAAAACAAAATGGTGGTTCCTCAAAAAACGAATACAAGAACTAAAGTACAACTCAGCAATGCCACTTCTGGGTATTTATGCAAAGGAAACAACAATACTAATTTGGAAAGATATCTGCATCCCTATGTTCATTGCAGCATTACTTACAATAGCCAACATATGGAAAAAACTTGAGTCCATCAATGGACAAATGGATAAAGAACAAGTGATACACACACACACACACACACAGACGGTGTCACAAAATTCAGTCACAAAATAAAGAAGGAAATTCTGCCATTTGCAATAACATGGATGGACCTGGAGGGCATTATGCTAGATGAACTAAATTAGAGTCAAATACTGCATAACCTCATTTATACGTGGATTTCTTTTTAGTTTATTTATTTATTTTGAGAAGGAGAGAGTGTACGCGCATACATGTGAAGAGGGGCAGACAGAGAGGGAGACAGAATCCTAAGCAGGCTCTGCACCACCAGCACAGAGCCTGACACAGGGCTTGAACCCACAAACTGTGAGATCATGACCTGAGCCGAAATCAAGAGTCAGACATTTAACCAACTGGGCCACTGAGGATTCAAAAAAAAAAAAGGGAAAAAAGAGCTCATAGATACACAGAATTGCCAGAGGTTGGGAGGGGTGTGGTCAGTGGGCAAAATGAGTGAAGGTGGTCAAAATGTACCAATTTCCAGTCATAAAATAAATAAGTCCTGGGCATGTAATGGACAGCATGGTGACTATAGTTCATAATACTGTGTTGTATACTTGAATATCAGTAAGAGAAGAGATCTTAAAAGTTCTCATCATAAGAAAAAATATAATATTGGTAACTGTGGAAGGTAACAGATGTTAATGAGTCTTCCTGTGGTGATCATTTCACAGTATATACAAATAGCAACTCATGCTGTACACCTGAAACTAATATGTTATATGCCAATTATATCTCAAAAAATTTTAAAGTGTGGTTCTGATGCAGGAACAGAAAAATCAATGGAAGAGAATAAAGAGGTCATAAACAGACCCACAGAGACTAAAACTTGCTATATGGTAAAGGCAGTATCACAGTTCTATGGGGAAAGGATAAATTGTTCAATAACTTCTGTTGAGGAAAAAAAAAGAAATAATGAAGTCTCCATCAACCTGTCCCAGGGTGAGAGTAAGAACTGGATCCCACTGGCACAGGCAAGAAAGAAACCTTGGTGTGTAAGCCACTTAGATTCTGGGGTATTCTGTTATGCTACCACAACCTACCTTATCTTCATGATGAGACCAGCTAAAGATGTCAACCAAATAAGAAAACCTAAGACCAAAAAAAAAAAAAAAAAAGAAAGGAAGAAAACTAAAGGCCAAGAATAAAAGTGTAGCAAGAACAGGTTTAAAGAACTAAAAAACAAAACAAAACAAAACAAAAAACCCTAAACCCAACACACTATAGTTTTAATTTAGAAATTTGGAAGTTTTTCATGACTTTGATAAGAAAATCAATAAAGGGAAGTTATTAAATCACTTCCTCATGTGTTTTTAGGTAACATTCATCTCAGGAAATCAAGTAAAAGAATAAACAAGACAAAAACCATAAAATACCTAGAATAAACCTAACCAAGGATACAAGAAAGAGATCTGTATGATGAAAACTATAGAAAACTTATGAAGGAAATTGAAGAAGACACAAAGAAATGGAAAAATATTCCATGCTCATGGATTGGAAGAATAAATACAGTTAAAATGTCATTACTACCCAAAGCAATCTACACATTCAAGGCAATCCCAATCAAAATTGCACCAGCATACTTCTCAAAACTAGAACAAACTATCCTAAAATTTGTATGGAACCATAAAGACCCCGAATAGCCAAAGTAATATTGAAGAAGAAAA